>NC_056070.1:70608889-70924174 GCF_016772045.2 Ovis aries | reverse complement strand
AAAGCCTTGGTGAGGCGCAGAATGAAGAACTGAAAGGATTTCCCAGACCAGTTTCCTGGGGTGGGGCTCAGACCTCTGTTTTAAACCAAACAGACCACAGAAGTGTCTGCTTTGGCAGAAGATGCTTCAGCCTGGAGCCCGTGACTTGGGAGAGCAGGTTTTGTCTCACTTCCCCCTGGCCTGGAGCACTGTGTCATTATAGCTACTACCAGCATAACTTCCACAGAAACACGGCCTCGTCCTCAGCCTGGAGCGAGCTGATGGTCAGGGTGGCTGTGTTGCCCGATTTGGAGCCAGAGAATGGGTCGGGACCCCTGAGGGTCGATTGCTATTATAATAGATGACGGTTCTGAGGCCCGATCCTGGGAGCTGGAACCAGCCTACACCACTACTACCGATGTTGCTTCCAGAGCAGGTGATGGAGACCCTCTGGCCCAGGGACCCAGACACGGAGGACGGCTGAGTCAGCACAGCCTGGGCCCAGGATCCTGGAAGGGAGAGAGACAGAGATGGTGACTCTGGGGTCCAGACATGATAGCAGGGAACACAGCATGTGTGTTCCCAAGACCTCTCCTGCCCCCCACCCCCATCCAGTCACCTGTGCAGAGCGACCAGGGTGAGGAGCAGAGGGACCAGGCCATGGTGGACACGGTCAGGGCGTCCTGCTGTCTGTGGCCCCACAGCTGAGCAGAGCGCCCCACACTGCTCCTGCCCCTCTTCACAGCCTGAGTGGGGCAGGGCCTCCCATGCAAATGACTGTCCTCCCCAACCCCCTACAGTGCTCTGATGACCTCTGGGACCTGGCTCAGCTTCCTGTGCCTGAGGAGACCAGTGGGTGATCAGAGGCGGGGTCGTGTGGGCCTTGGGGTGGGAGGTCACAGCTGGGAACCCTGAGCAGTAAGCACCAGGAAGCACCAGGGGACTCATCTCAGCTCAGAGCTGCAGACCCACAGGAATGGCTTGGCACCGCCCCTGGTGTCCTGGCCCACACATACATCCTGTGACCTAGTGATCAGAGCTCTTAGAGTCAACTTTCCCAAACTGGCTTTGAAGCTACGCAGTTCAGGAAGTGTTGTGTTGGAAAAAGAGATCCAGGTGTCAGTTACCCTGTAGTGCATGTGAGTGTTACACAGCAGATGTGTGACTCTGAGATTTCAAATCAAGCAAAATGGGACCGTGGATTAGTAAAAGTCTAAGGTCATCCCTTAAAATAGATGCCTGAACTTCACTGGAGAAAATGCTGTGGTTCACTGTTGTGTCCGACTCTGGCTCTGTTTTAATTTTACCTTGCCATGGTACTATTTCCAAAACATCATTTTCCTTGTCGATTCTGTTCTTTACATAAGATCATTTTAAAGCCTTTCTGACACAGCATCTCCACTGAAGGATTTTCATGTCTTAGCAGGACCTCCTATCTGTGAAACAGGGCAGGCTGAGGTGTCAGAGCCATGGGTCGGTCTCAGATCTGAGATCAGCAACAGGACAGGACAAGGCAGGTCAGCTGTTCTCAGGAATCTCAGACGGGACCATGGGAGCAAACCTGACTTAGGCGTGGTCCAGATAGAGCAGCAGTCAGGCCCCGGGGCAGAGCCCCACGACAGGGTTGCTTTCCAGCCCAGGGCCCCGCAGCTTCACCAGGGCTCACTGTGCATAAAGTCAGTCCCACAGCAGCTGACAGATGCTCCTCAGCCAGGAATCATTTCCCAGGTCTCAGGAGCAGGTTTCTCTCCCCTCCTGACTCCTCACTGATGGGCACACAGGACACCGTGTGAGTGTTCACGGGATAAATCAGCTGCTGGGGGCATCACTGGATCCCTTGGGAAATGAGGAGGAACCAGGGGTGAAATAGGGAGGGGTCGACCTGGGGTCACAGCTGAAAGGAGGGTGACCTGGGGTCACAGCTGGGAGCCGGAAACCTGAGGCTTCCTGGGAAGGAAAGGTTAGACAGGCTCAAGGAGGGATGAGGAGGTGAATGTTTCAGGAAGATCTGGAAACTCGTTCATGAGCTTCTAAGAGCATGAGCTGTCATCACTGTGGAGGTCAACAGTGTATGTTTGTAGAAAGAGAGGCCCAGGACTGGGAGGAGAGTCGTGAGTGAGGGGGAGGGAGGGCAGGCTCTGAGCAGAGATGAGGAGGAGCGGGCGCAGGCTGAGGAGAGCTGGAGGTGCATGGTGGGCTCAGCTCCTCCCTCCTCTTTCTGGGAAGAGGGTGGGGACTGATGACCCCTGACCCTTCACCCTCCATTCTGGGTGCTCTGCCCCTGGTGCTTCAGTCCCAGGAGGAGGCCTGGGGGCGGCTCTGAGTCTGTCCCCTGAGAGGAAGCACCTGCTGTCCTGGTCAAGTCAGGCCGCTGAGCCTGGGGCAGGGCCAGCTCGGGGACCATGGGGATGTGTTGAGATGTCAGTTCTGAGCGGTGCACAGCGCCCTGGTGACGCAGCCGGGGAACGTTCACGGCGTTGAGAGTGGGAGCAATGTTCTGCTCAATTACTTGGTTCTCAATCCTGTCTGAGTGTTTTGCGGCCCCGCTGACTGTAGCCCACCAGGCCCGTCTGTCCATGGGCTTCTTCAGGCATACTGGAGTGGTTCCGTTTCTTGCTCCAGAGGATCTTCCCACCCCAGGGACAGAACCCATATCTCTTATGCCCCTTGCATGGGCAGGCGGTTCTTTACTCTAGCGACACCAACCTAGGTTATGACCAACCTAGATAGAATATTCAAAAGCAGAGACATTACTTTGCCAACAAATGTCCATCCAGTCAAGGGTATGGTTTTTCCAGTGATCATGTATGGATGTGAGAGTTGGACTGTAAGAAGGCTGAGCGCCAAAGAATTGATGCTTTGAACTGGTGTTGGAGAAGACTTGAGAGTCCCATGGACTGCAAGGAGATCCAACCAGTCCTTTTAAAAGAGATCAGCCCTGGGTATTCATTGGAAGGACTGATGCTAAAGCTGAAACTCCAATACTTTGGTCACCTAATGCAAGGAGTTGACTTATTGGGAAAGACTCTGATGCTGGGAGGGATTGTGGGCAGGAGGAGAAGGGGACAACAGAGGATGAGATGGCTGGAATGTATCACCCAGTCGATGGACATGAATTAAGTAAATTCCGGAGATGGTGATGGACAGGGAGGCCTGGCGTGCTGCGATTCATGGGGTCGCAAAGAGTTGGACATGACTGAGTGACTGAACTGAACTGAACTGAATTGGACTGCAAGGAGATCCAGCTAATCCATCCCAAAGGAAATCAGTCCTGAATATTGATTGAAGGGACTGATGCTGATGCAGAAACCCAACTTTAGCCACTTGATAGCGAAGAGCTGACTCATTTGAAGAGACCCTGATGCTGGGAAAGATTGAAGGCAGAGGAAAAGGGCCAACAGAGGATGAATGGATAAGGGATGTAAGACCTTGGCAGCAAGCATAGGCTCAACAATGTTGCAAGAGGCTGGCTAAATCTGCCAAGTAAGCTAGAATGCTAACAGAGGGTTTGAAACACTTTCATGCCCAGGAGATTGATCAACTAGAGCCCTAAGTTAACTCTTTTAGTCAGGGACAGCCCCTGCTACTCTCAGGAGAGCTGGTGAAAGACATAAAATAGGAAGACAGACAGACTCTGGTTCGGGGTAGATGCTCGAGCAGGTCCAGGGGTCCGTCGAGTCCTGAGGCCTTGCTCATCAGACTCTTCCGCATGACCTTGTCATGGGTCGGATGGCCCAGGGATTCCTCGAGTCCTGCATGACCTTGTCATGGCTCCTGGCACTGCAGGAAAGGTTCCCAGAGTCTGAGTCCCAGGGCTGATGAGGCTGGGGCTGAGCCCTGGTGCCCGGGGCCTGTGCCTACCTGTGCAGAGAGAGACAAACACAAGCAGGAGAGGAGTCCAGGCCATGGTGCTCACAGAACCCTGGTCCCCACAGTGGGCTGGGCTGCCCCAGGCCTCTTTTCTGCCCTGCCTCTGCCAGAGGAGGGGCTGAGTACAAATGAGGGTCCACCCAGGGCCTGGCCAGCCCCTCCCTGAACCCTGGTGCTGGATCTCAGCTCACAGCCCAGACTCACAGGTGGAAGGGGCTTCCTCCTTGGGACCCAGTGGGAGGAAGCACCTGCTGAGACCACACAGGTCCCTGCTCAGGGGACTCTGCAGCCAGAGCGGACACAGGGCTGAGTCCCCCAGGAGCTCAGGCCCCGCCCCCAGCCCAGCTGCTGTAGTCAGTGATGCTCCCTGAATGCCAGTGCAGGGTCCCCAGGGTAGCCCTGTAGGTGACATGTGGAAAATTATAAATGGAAATTTATAACAGAAATTATACATAGAAAACAAGAGATAAAATTCATGCTTTTGGCAAGTTACAATGCTGGCTCTATTGGAGAAAATATGTAAACAGACTAAACTGCTTTCCAGAGTAAACACATTTCTTGCACTTCTCTGCTGGTTCGGTGGTTAAGAATCCACCTGCCACTTTAGGGGACGGAGGTTCAAGCCCTGGACAGGAGGACTCCACATGCTGCAGAGCTCCTGAGCCCTGCAGCCACAGCTGCTGAGCCTGCATCCCAGAGCCCGTGCCCCACAAGGAGAGAAGCCCTTCTTGCCACAACTACGACAGCCCGCTTGCAGCAATGAAACATGTTTTACCGAATCTCTTTCGGAAAGACATGATGTATGCACTTTGGGAATATCTACAAAACCAGCAGTGGTCCCGTGGTTCCAATAGATCTGCTTTGTGTATTATTGCAAAACATGAAGAAAATGTAAATTTTCCTAGTTCTTTGGTAAACAATTAAACCACTTATACATGCACCTAATACATTAAACTTCAGATGAAAATTGACGAACACCTATCACTGATCAGCCATCTAATTATTCTTAAAAATCAATATAGAAATTCCTATACCAGATAAGCAAATTGATACTATTACTACATGCCTTTTCTCAAGCAAAAACCTTGTGTTTTTATTAGGATATAAAGCCATAAATTTACCATCCAAAATAGAAAGCACCACACACATCTGTAATGTGCTGATACAGCCTTTTCACATACCTCACCCCACACACGTCACCCTGCGGGGCCTCTGCCCACAGCTGTATCTTCTCTGTACAGACTCTCCCAGGAGCCACCTCCTTGAGACACCTTCCGACTTCTCGCCTTCCAGCATCCCTCCCTGACCCAGACTCCACCACAACCACGTGGACCAGGAGGAGACCTGAATCTGAGCTGCGTGGGGACGGACCAGGAGCTCCAGTGGATGGGCCTCACAATTCCGAGGGTCCCCATAAGAGAAGACAGTTTCTCCATCGCCCAGTGTTTGCCCTGTTGTCTGACCCAGAACCCCTTGTGGGACTCTGCACTGCACCCCTGCTGGCCACAGGCACCTCCTCCAGCTCCTGGGATGTCCCAGCCCCATGCAGAATGGCCCCTTGTTCAGCAGGCATTGAGGATGGCACTCCTGGGAGAGAAGGATGGAGAGGGGCCTTGGTAGGTCCTCCTGGGCACAGGGATGCCCTCACACTGGGACTCTCATCTCCATGGAAACTGACCATACTCCGCAGTGTGCATCTGTGTTACGGTCCAGCCCCACCTGCTCTGCAGACCCTGCAGGTGTGTGTGACAGGGCACTGGGGAGCAGCAGGGCACACGCCTGGAGACCTGTCTCATGTGCTGCTTGTGCCATGATCCGGTTTGGCTCAAAGGGGCCTGAGGAAACCTTGCTCGGTTGGAATGTGACGAGGAGTCAGGCATCTCCTGCAGAGACAGGAAGCATCCAGGGCAGGGGGTCAGGGCACGTGTCCAGAGAAGGGAAAGGTGACCCTGGTGAATGGCCATTCTAGGTCAGAGAGCTGGGCGCTCTGAGCTTAGGACTCAGCTCTTCCAAATAGAGCAGAGAGGAAAGGCTAGGAAAACATCATCTTGCTGAAACCCCTAGCACTTTTGAAAATAGTATTTATTTTGGCGGCGTGTGTCTTTGTTGGTGCCCGTGGCCTGGCTCTAGTTGCAGAGAGTGAGGGCTACTCTCTATTTACGGGGCAAGGGCTTCTCCTTGCAGTGGCTTCACTTGTTAAGGCGTCTGGTCTCTGTGGCAAGCGCGCTTCAGTCACTGTGGCTTAGGATTTTGTTGCCCCAGGCATGTGGGATCCTTCTGGAGCAGGAATCAAACATGTCTCCCCTGCATTTGGAGGCCAATTTTTCACCTCGGAACCACCAAGGAAGTCACTGAAAGCCTTTTATTTTTCTGCTTCTTATTTTAGTCTCTGTGAAGGTACGTGTGTTTCTACATCCTCAAATCCAGTCACAGCGATGTTGACTACATTATTGTGTTTAATCCCCTGCCTAGCACCCAGCGGTGCCAGAGGCACCCAGCCTGCTCTCGTGGGACAGCAGGCAGGGCTGTGTGAGCCCAGTGCTGCACTCGACTCCCTGTAGCTGCACAGACCCACTGATGTGGACTGATCTTTGTCCCTCAAACTCTGTGTCGAACCTCTCATTCTTGAGTGACTGGCTTTCAGGTAAGACAATGAAGGCGGGACCTGGGGTGACTGAGGTCATAGGAAGATGCCCTAAGACACAGAGCTGGTGCCCCTGTAAGAACAGGGAAACCCCAGGACGTCACATGGAGAAAAGCCTGGGTGGGGCCAGTCAGGACACAGGTGTTTGCAAGCCAAGCAGAGAGGCCTCACGGGGAACCAGGCCTGCCTCACCTGGACCTCGGGCCTCAGCCTGCGTGGCCCTGAAGACACCATCTGTTGGCTGACCCACCCCATCTGTGTGCTGTGACAGCAGCCGTGACAGGTATCAGCCTCAGCCTCAGTCTCATGCACTGTGTCCCCACGGCAGCCTCGCCAGCACCCGGGATGTCACACAGGCTGAGAGCATCTGCCACCAAGGACAGGCTTTGGGGCAGATTTTGAGAGGAGGACACATTGTGCCAACAAAGTCCCCTGGTGTGGGTCTAGACCCCACTTTTAGGTTAAACAAAAACAGAGGCAGTTGACCTGCCCGAGGATGGCTCTGCCTCGGGACCCCCAGGGCTGTGGGGAAAGCAGGCTTTGGTCTCACTTCCCCCTGGCCTGGAGCACCGTGGGACCATTCAAGCTGTCATCCCATGATAAACAGTAATAACCAGCCTCCTCCTTCGCCTGGAGTGAAGCGATGGTCATGGAGGCCGAATTTCCAGACTTGGAGCCAGAGAACCACTCTGGGACCCCGAGGGTCGATTGCTATCACCATAGATCGGGGTTTTGGGGTCCGTTCCTGGGAGCTGCTGGCACCAGCCCACAAAATTACCCCCAGTGTTGCTGCTGCTTCCAGAGCAGGTGATGGTGACCCTCTGGCCCAGGGACCCGGACACGGAGAACGGCTGAGTCAGCACAGCCTGGGCCCGGGATCCTGGAAGGGGAGAGACAGAGATGGTGACTCGGGGGTCCAGACACGAGAGCAGGAGCAGGGCCCATGAGTCTTCCCAGGGCCCTTCCCTGTCCCCGCATCAGGTCACCTGTGCAGAGAGCACCCAGGGTGAGGAGCAGAGGGGACCAGGCCATGGTGGACACGGTCAGGGCGTCCTGCCGTCTGTGGCCCCGCAGCTGAGCAGAGCGTCCCCACACCGCTCCTTCCCTTCTTCATACCCTGAGAGGGGGCGGGGCCTCGCATGCAAATGACCTCCTCCCCGCCCCGCCCCCACAATGCTCTGATCCCTCTGGGCCCTGGCTCAGCTTCCTGGGCCTGAGGGAGGCCAGTGTGTGATCAGGGCGGGGTTGCGTGGGCCTTAGTGGTGGGAGGTCACAGCAGGGAGCCCTGAGCAGAAGCCAAGATGCAGTGCCAGGAGACTGGGCCCGGCTCACAACCCACCAACCCTCAGGACCGGCCCCCGCGCGCCCTGCGGTCCAGGCCCGGACCCTCGTCCTGTGACCTGGTGGCCTGGGCCCTCAGGGACAGCCCGCCCTGTTCAGCGCACTGGCCCTCCCTAGGGAAAAACTGCACTTCTGGCCCCTGTGCCTCAGGGCTTTCTGGGAGCTCCCTCAGACTCTTCGGGAGAGTCAGTTATGGCATCCTGTCTGCTCAGGGGTCAGGAGTGAGAGGCATCTAGGACACAAACTCCTCTCAGCTCAGGATCAGGTCAGGGCAGTGACATCCCAGGGGGTCCTGTCCCCGCTGTGCAGGACAGAGGTCCCCCTCTGAGGGTTCCCTGTCAGTGGGGAGTGTCCTCCTTCCTCTGTGTGTCCCCTCAGCCCTGAGGAGGACGGGGCTCTTCCTCTGGAGGGAGGGAGGGTGTGGGGACAGGCCTGGGGTGTGACCCTGGACCCCTAAATGCCTGGATCTTTGCTGTGTGAGTCTTTCCACACCGGACCCCGTCCCGTGTCCTGTCCTACGAAGGACCCATGCTGGGTGACTCTCCTATAGGCACAGGGCACAGAAGGCTATGATCTTCTGACAGACGGACCTTGCTCATGATGGAGGCCATCTCATACGGGGTTGAGGAATAAAGAGGAGCCCGGGATTCGGTAGGAAAGTCATGAATCATAAGAGGAGGGGAGGAGCCCTTAGGAAAGAAACAGTTGAGGAGCCAGAGGAGGCAGGCGGAGCTGAGGGAGGCAGGCCGGAGCTGAGGGGTGCAGGGGGAACTGAGGGGTGCAGGGCGGAGCTGGCTCTGGGGCTCCTCTCCTCTCTGCTCCTGGGGAAGCGGGTAGGGTCTGATGACCCTGAAGAGGACACCCTCTCATTCTGGGTCCTCAATCCTGTTTGAAGCTTCACCCCCAGAGCTTGAGGGTCACGGCTCTAAGTCTGTCTCCTGAGAGGAAGCACCTGCGAGACCTCCAACTCGGTCCACTGAGCCCGGGGACAAGCCCAGGTCAGGGGACCATCTGGTGCGCTCAGGTTCCCCCAGCTCCGGGAGGGTGCACGGCGCCCCCTGGTGATGCACTCGGGGAATGTCCACGGTGGGAAAATGTGAGGAAGGAAGGAGCTGCCCATTCATTTTCCAACTAAGAGCCCATCAGCGAGGTGTGCATCCTCTGCCCACTGACCCAGCAACCGGGTGCCCTGACCCCACTGCTCTGTGTCTGACGCTGACCTGGGCACCTGGGGCAACTCCTGTCAGCAGCTCCTTCCACCCAGGGGTTTGAGACCACTCCTTGTTGGCCGGGCTGAGTGGGCTGCGGTGCTGCACAGCGTGACGCTCAGCTCCCTGGACTCTGATGACTTGGGACACCAGGGAGGAGGGGGCGATCGCAGGGCCAACCACCGGCCCCCATCTCACAGTCAGCACTGACGACCCAGGTGGGGTCCGGCCCAGGCCTTCCTGGCCCCACAGTCACCAGTAGAGGGGACGGGGGTGCACACGAGCCTGCTTTCCCACTCGCTCTGTCTCCCCTTGTTGCTGCTCCATCTCCCGCGCACTGTTTACGGGGCGGGGCCTGGGGGCGGTCCACGTGCTGAGGAGCCCGGCCATGACCTGGCATCCGGGCCCCCAGGGAGCCACCGAGAGTGTGGGGATCTGGGGAGCCAGTTCTGAGCAAGGTTCTTCCAGGAGCATAAGTCCTCCCATGAGCCTCGAGGTGTCTCCTCAGACAGCACAGGTTTGCGGAAATTCCTCCCAACTTCCAGTCTTATGTTTAAATACAGACACAGTTTTCCCCATGGCCTCAGATGTGAATTGTGTTTCTGGGGTTTTGGATTTTGACCGTGACCTGGGAGTGAATGTGTTATGGGAATTAACATGCCTGGACTAACTTGTTACACAATTCTCAGGGGTTATTTCAGATAACAGACAAAGACAAACATCTGGAAATTTGATGTTCCTAAATATTTGGGGAGAGGGGGCCGTTCCTGTTAACCACAGATTCCTGCCACCAACAAAAGGCTGTGATTCAGGAGCTCCAGTTGGGAAACTGCACTCTAGAAAACTCCACGGGTGGTGCCCCTTCAGGTAAATGGAATATTAATTTGTCTCCAAGGTCAAGTTCATGATGCTGTGCATCTCTTAGTGTGACTTGAATGAAAAGAGGCCTAATGGCAGTGGTGGTGGTCTGAGTCTCCCTGTGGAGCCAAGCCTCCTTCCCAACAACATGGGCAGAGAGGGGTCCCCGTGGAGAGATGGACGCACCCGGGGAGAGCTGGGAGGAGACACGGGGCCATGAATCACCGGACAGGAGACGGGCCCAGAGCCTCCCTCCCGTGGGGACCCTGACCTGTCCCACCGCCTCCCTGCCTCTCCTGCCACTAAGCGCCGAGCCCTCTGAGCCCCAAGGGCAGGTTTTGGTAGCACCTCCGCGTGGGCTTACATCACTGCGGCACTGAAACGACCAGTTCCCAGATCACAGTAATGGTCAGCTTCGTCCTCGGGCTGGGCCCCGGTGACGGTGAGGGCGGCTTTGTTCCCAGAGATGGAGCCAGAGAAGCAATCAGGGGCCCCAGAATATCAGCTGCTTGTGCTGTAGATAAGCAGTCAGGAGCCTGGCCTGGGGTCTGCTGGAACCAGCTGGGGTAGTTACTGGTAGTGACTGGCCCAGAGCTCAGTCCACAGGTGAGGGTGACCATCCCTCCTGGAGACACTGACAGCTGGCTCCTGGACCACAGTCCGAGCGTCCACCCCTAAGAGCAACAAAGAGAGACAGGGGTTGTTATGGAGACAGGGCCCTCAGACCCTGCTTGGAGGTACCCCAAAGATGCAGAATCTCAGCCCCTGACCTGAGCTGTAAGTGAGGAGCCCGGGCAGAAGAACCATCCAGGCCATGGTGAGGACCCTCCCAGGATGCGGCCTCCTCAGCCTCCTGGGCTGCAGGTGGGGTCCTGGGCCTTTTCATGCCTCCAGCCTCTCAGGAGGAGGAGGGGCCTCATGCAAATCACTTCCTCCTCTCCCTGCCAAGGTCACCAGAGGTCCCCTGGGGTGGGGGTTCTTGAAGGAGGCAGATGCTGGACCTCACACAGGGCAGGGACAGCTTGGGCAGAAGCCCCTGAGTGATGGGGCGACGTCTTTCAGCAAAAGTGCTCCTGTGACCTTGGTGACCTCGGTCCTCTATCTCCTCCCTGGAGTGTCTGAGGCTGAAGGAGGAGTTTGCACGTCTTCCTCTGCTGCTGCTAAATTGCTTTCAGTCGTGGTCTGACTCTGTGCAACCCCACAGACAGCAGCCCACAAGGCTCCTCCATCCCTGGCACTCTCCAGGCAAGAACGCTGGAGCGGGCTGCCATTTCCTTCTCCTAAGTCTGTCTCTCTTGTTCCAATAATCCAGCCTTTCCCACACCTGAGCCCATCTTTAGAACACTCTCTGTCTTCTCAGGAGCCCTGAGTCCCGTCTGTGCGGTGCTGTCCGTCCTCCTCCACCAGCCCTGAGCCGAGCAGGAAATCCCGGAGCCTGTGTCTGCTGTGAAGGGTGAGGGTGGCCCTTGAAGCACTCTTTTAAACTGTCTCTAGTCCCAGCGGTGGGGAGACCAGATGGGAGGTGGGGAGTGACAGGCAGAGCCTCGTGGGCAGGCTCAGGGTGACGGCGTCCTGTGCTGTGAACAGCCATGACCATGTGGAGCAGCTTCCACAGAACTGCGGATCTTACGGGTAAAGGTCACCGTCTCATCATGCAATGACGGTAGCGGGCAAGTTCAGTTCCAACAAAGTTGGGACACATGTCTCATCATCAGAAATAGAAAAACATGGTGCGTGAACAGGTAGGTCGGTGAGCATCGTGGACCTTGTAAAACTCCCTTCCCTGTGGTTCTGCAGTGCCGGATGGACGCGGCACAGAGGAGGGGTGTGGGGGCAACGAGGAGGAGAAGGGGCTCAGACGTCTCGTGGTCAGGTGTGTGGAAGAGACGGAAAGGTCTTGTTCATCTCTTGTTTCTTTGACATAAATGTAAATACTACTCTTATTTTGTATTCATGTTAGATTTGCTGCTAAAGTAGCTGTTTAATAATATTCACATTATTTTTGTCAGAGGTGTTTGAGAACCTCAGCTCATGGAGGTGAAAATATGTATTCCTCCCTAACTCTTTTCTTATTATACGAACATGCTGATGACAGTTGGCGGAGCTCTGAGTTCATGTATTTCATGTCACAGGTGTTAACATAAAGGGAAGGAACGAGGAATGAAGCCACATAAACTGACTCAGTCCCGGTTTCCAGGCTTCACTCCAAATGCTGAAACTGCCAAATAACACGACAGGGGACACTTTTAAATGACAGGGATGGTGACAGAGGATCTTGCCTGCATCCCTCTTCCGCTGGAACACCCGGGCGCTCTGCGGGCAATGGGGCAGCCTCTGCAGGGGTCTCACCCCTGTCCAGGTGTCCCTGGAGGGCGAGGTTCCTGAAGGAAGTCCATTTTCTTTGTATGACCGGCCCTCTGTCCTTGGGTGGATGTCAGGTCTGGGCATTAACCCCACGACAGAGCAGCAGGAACTGAGAGGCGAGCCTGTGGCTCTGAGCCGAGAGCTGCAGTGTCCCCTGGGGGCCCCGGTGCAGGACGTCACCCTCCAGTGAGGACCCTGCTGCCCACGTGGGCAAGAGCCAAGGGAGAAGGTGCCAGCCTGCCTGGCCAGGACCCTGCACTCTCAGGACCAGACCCACAGCGCCCCCTGCTGGCCTCAGACCTCCTCATCCCCACTCCACACCACAGCCTCCTGGAAGGCTTTCTCACACTTGCAGCTGGGTCTCTCTGATGTCACCCCAGGGCAGAAGAATGAGCCCCTCCATGTAGTTTGTGGTTGGTCGTTCATCTCTCCAGGTCACTAATGACCTGCAGACTCATATGGAACGCTGATGTAATTTCGGATTCTCTGTTGTCTCAGTTTGCACTGCCTGGCTCCTGGGGTCACTACCAGAGCATAACCACCTCGAAACAAGTTCAAGGCTTCAAATCCCAGAGTGTCCATAGCTTAAACCTGATCGTGACTCTGTCATGATTCTCCCAGGTTGAACCGTGGTGGATGTTGTGTCTGCAGAGTCTCCAGGAGTTGTCCCAGCCCTAATTGCACATCTCTTTTTTATTTCCGTCTTTGCAGAGAGAATATGACGTTCTGGGGAAAACATGTCATTTTATTGATTACTTCCAAGATCCTGACAGCGTTTATTTCTGACTCCAATATATAAGGTGTTTTCAGTTGGGTTTCATAACAGTTCTGTTTAACAGGCTTGATGTAAGGGACTGTGGCTATAAATAGGAGTCTCATCCTTTTAGGGTGTCCTCCTCCATTGCTGGACTTAGAAACCCTTATGACCTGTTACCTGATCCTCAGTGGGTACAGTGCAAGTTCACGTGTTAGACTCCGTAGATTTAGTAGGGGTGGTTTTACATGGTCTGTATTGAAAAGAGTGATATTTATCCAACATCATCTCAAATAAAGAACTAGGGAGTGGAAGTGGGAGAGATCATGAGGGAAAAGGGAGAACATGGGCAAGTGATGAATCTGAGAGCCACGTCCTAATGGGGAGGGTCTTCCAGTACCTAGAGGAGAGGGGCTTCTCAGGGTGCATTCCCCGATAAAGGGAGGCACCCAGCTTCCCTAAGTGTCTGGGTTCAGGGCAGGAGTACAAACCTGGAGCAGGAGTGGGACATGCAGGGGTGGGGAGGCCCCCAAGGTCTCCAGGGCACAGATGCTGGACTTCTGCTTCTTCATCATCCTGCCAAGTACCTGTGAGGGACCCTGTGTATCTGGGCACAGCGGGATTCTGTTTGTATTTGGAGACCAGAGAGAAAAGGAGTTATTATCAATGACCCCATTAAGATGGACCAGGATGAGTCTCAAGGTAGGTTCTGGTTGATCACACATGCATGATCAGGGAGCATTTTAGCAGTATCAGGAACTATTTTTGTTTACTTTTGCTTTTCCTGAGACTTCATATAAACTGAATGGATAGTTGGGAGTAGATTCATCATGAGTCAGAAGGTTTTCAAGTGTAGTAGGTATCTATGCAAGGTGTGTGAAACTTGAAAATTCTCCAAGAAGAAGACCGACAGGCTGAGTTTCTTGTCCCACTTTCTCAGCTCCCTGTTCCCTGACCTCCCTTCAGGACCAGGAATGATGGAGCCCAGCACCACGGCTGCAGGTCTGCAGGACCAGGAGGCCGGGGGTACAGGGGCCACAACCCCACCTTCCTGCACTCCCATCACAGGGAGGCCATGGGCCCTGATGGTCCAGGTCTCTGCAACAGGAGGACCATGAGTGACTGTCCAATTTGATTTCAGAAAGATAAAGAAATGAGACATGGGACCTGAAAAAATGTTTCTGCAGTTGAGGTGCCATCAGATGATTCATAGACAGAACCTGAGGCAGAAGGAAGCGTGGCCTGTCTTGAGAGGCAGCCACGTCCTCCTCTGCTGACCCCTCAGGACTCACCTTGTGTGAGGCCTCAGATCATTCTGAAGGAAGAAAAATTCCCATATCTTTTCCATCCAGTTACTAGGAGCCCGGGGAACACGAGTTTTAGAAAATGCTGACCTGTTAGCAGGTGGAAATGAGGAGGGAACAGGGTGCCGGAGCCAGGGCTTCTGTCAGCACCTGAGCTGTGGACCGGTCCCTGCAGCCCGGGACCCACACTCTGTGGGATGAGAGGATGGAGATAGGAGGAGCAGGGCTGCGCTGGGGCGTTTCTGCTGAAGACACAGTGCCGGAGTCCAGCTCCAGCAGCCAGGGATCAACCTGAAGAGATGAGTGGTGTCGGCGAGAAACGATGCAGCCTCTCAATTTTCTTGGACTGCTTATTTATTTCAAGCTTAAGATTCTCTTTTATACTTTTACAAAAGCATTAGGTCAGAGGTTTGACATTTTCAGTTCCCACTGACCCAGATTTGTTGTGTCCATTAATCATTGTTGCCCCTCAAAAGGAGTTCCTGCCTCAGCAATTCTCTTATCTAAGTCTTCTCATGTGTCCTTGTGAATACATTGTAACTCATGCTAAAGTCTGGGCTGCATACCACATTCCTCAGTTTATTTCTTATTTTTCTAAGTCCTGTTTGCCCCTAGTATCCTAAGCTCACTATTTCTTAAACAGGGCTTCTAGCTATTAATATTTCTAAAGTTCCTAATCTCTATAAGCTAGAGTAGAATATGCTAACATTACAACATTCTTTAAATCTTTAGCTTCTAACTATTTTAATTATTCCTAAGCCCTAAATTCAGCAAACTCCTTTGCCATAAACACCTTCCTCACAAAGAGGCTTCAGATAGCAGTCCCTCCCATGGCCTCAAGTGGCGACCTACGTGCTCACCCTGGAACACTCTTTTGTAAAACTCCTTGAAAAATGTCAATGATTAACCTTATGAATTATTCTCTGAGCACAGCTGCAGAAGGCTTTGTGCCTTCCCATGCTCCTCTGAAAAACAATAAGCTCCTTAATATTCCTTTCAGTCAACTGAGCCAAGGAGAGGAAAAAACAAGTCAGAATCACAAGGCCTAACTCCTTCATCCTGGGTCCATGCCTGCAGGACAAGGAGAGGGAGTTGGGGCCATGCCTCCATTTTCTCAGTAATGCCTAATGCGGCTCCCCACCACACAGCACCTGCTCTGGGGAATTTAATCCAGATTTTGAGGGTGGGGCAGATGGGCTCTGTAGTCAGATATGTGGCTTCCTGGGATGCCTGTGCTGTCTTGGGTCTCAGCACGATCCTGTGTGTCTCCTCCCTCCTTTCACAGAGATCTCTGTGCAGAGAAGCCTTCCTTGGAAATTCCTGTATGGAAAGTTCTCGCTGAAACCAGGCTCAGAGCCAAAGCCGGAGGCCCAGGGGTTTTGTCTCACTTCCTCGTCATCTGAGCCCCTGTGGGAACCAACATCCCAGTAATAGTCAGCCTTGTCCTCGGGCTGCAGCCCAGAGATGAGCAGGCGCCCCACGTCGGCTGAGGTGTCTTTGGATCCAGAGAAGTGGCTGGGGACCCTGGAGCCCGGGAGCTTTGGGAGTCTGAGTTGTAGGACAGGAGTTACCGGGAGGACTCCTGGCTTCTGCTGGTACCAGGTTATAGGCAAGCTGCCAAAGTTGTAGCCCCTGCTCAGGGTGCAGGAGAGTCTGGCTGATGCTCCCAGAGATCCAGACAGGGAGGCTGACTGAGTCAGCACAGGCTGGGAGAGGGAACCTGCAGATACAGACACAGGGGAGATGGGGCAGGAGTGCAGGAAAGAGTCCCAGAGTCTGCGCCCCAGGTGCTATTGAGGCTGGGAACTGAGCCCTGGTGCCCAGGCCCGTCCCTACCTGAGCAGAGAGAGAGGAGCACCAGCAGGAGAGGAGTCCAGGCCACGGTGCTCACAGAACCCTGGCCCCCCAGTGGCCTCGGCTGGCCCAGGTCTAATTTTCTCCCCCAGCCTCTGCCAGAGGAGGGGCTGCCATGCTAATGGGGGTCCACCCAGGGCCCACCCAGCCCCTCCCTGAACCCTGGTGCTGGAGCTGTGCTCACAGCCCAGATGTAAGGGAGGGAGGGAGGGGCTTCCCTCTTGGGAACACCTGGAGGAAGCCCCTGCTGAGACCACACAGGTCCCTGCTCAGGGGACTCTGCAGACAGAGAGGACACACTGCTGAGCCCCCCAGGAGCACAGACCCTGCCTCCAGCCCACCTCCTGCAGTGAGTGGGGCTCCTTGAGCAGCTGTGCAAGGACCCCAAGGCAGACCCACAACGCCCCTTGCTGCTAAAATGTGGAAAAGTTTTGCTGAAAAAGGGAATGAAATTCAAAGTTCTCTAAGAAGGAACAACATTTGTTCTAGTACAGAAAATAAGTAAACAGAAGAAGATGCTTAGACGAAATAGAATATTTTGTCATGAAATTACCCCACAAAAAGACATAATGTATCCTTATTTAGTGTAAATATCTAACAAACGTCAGGAGTCATATGGTTCCCATACATTGGATTTGTATTTTTTTAAGCCTTGAAAAAGTTGTGTTTCTCTGAGGAAGCAGTTAAAGTGTTTTATATACAACCGATAAATAAAGCACATAGAGGGAAATTTATCGGACTTCCTTGTTTTCCTCTGGTTAGGGATCTGCCTGTCGATGGAGGGGATATGGTCGCAGTGCCAAAGCCAGGAAGCTCCCACATTCTGCAGAGCAACTCAGCAGGAAAGCCGAACTGCTGAAGCTCCATCCCCCAGGACTGGTGCTCTGCAACAAGAGAATCCACGTCAATGAGAAGCCAGTGCACTGTGATGAAGAGCCGCCACGCTGTCCCCACCCCACCCGCCACCCACAACCAGATAGCCCAGGAGCAGTGAAGACCCCGCACAGCCATCAATCAACCAATCAAGTGTAAAAAGCAACCTGACCACCAAACCAGTAGAAGGGGACATTGCAGACCACCGTCGTAAACAGTGATCCAAGTCCTCTCGACAAAATGAAACGTTAGAAAAGTAGAAAAATCCCAATCTCAGGTTAAGACATTGACAGTGTTACCAAATGTTATTGTTTAGAATATATGTTATATTTGATATGAAGACTCTCAAACATAAATTTACAGAGCAATCCAGTTCACACACTCTCAGTTGCCCCCGAACCCTTCAGGCTCTTCTCGTGTCTCTGGAGCCTGAGTGCTTGCCAAGACCAACCTTGGAGCATCCTCCTTGTCCAAGGCGACAGAGGCCGCCCCAGGCAGCAGCCCGGGGGGAACCTGGCGACCCTGGCGCTTGGCGGGCAGTGGGACCATGCAGGATGCCAGCACGCTGTGCCACTGCCAGGGAGGAAGTAACGCTGGCCTCAACAGTTGCGCATTCTGTGGAGGGTGACTTTTGTCCTTTATCCAGTGAACAACTCAGGCTCCCAGTGGAGCCTGAATGTTACTGCATTCATTGGAAATGATGTGGTAATTCATCTACCTGGATTGTGTGAGAAAGCAGAAGAAAAATGTTCCCAAAGGGAAAGGTCTGGAAGGCTGGACAAAGGCTTCTCATACCTGACAGAGCTCATATTGTGCTGGATTTTCATCAAACAGCTGATTGTATCCAGGAACAACAGAGGAGAAGAAGCAGGAAAAAGTTGGGGTACCACAGAAAGGGCATTCTCCCTGTTTATTCTTCCCAAGAGGACCAGAGTGGACTAAGGATATGTGATCTTGTTTCTGACTTTGATGGCTTTTCTGAGAGGTTCCAAGTTCTGGCTAACCAATACAAATCTATATAACCCACTTTGGAAATAGACATTGAAGATGAATTCCAAAAACTCAAGTGTTATATGCAAACGGGTGAGACCAACTGTGAGATATATGGAGTTTATTTCCTATGTTGGGCTTTCAAGGAAACACCATCGAAGAAAATCTTGGTGAAGGTGCAGTGGCAGCACTGCTAGATACTGATTTTGAAAGCCATCCTTTCGTAACCTCCTTGAGCTGTACGGTTGGAGGTGTTTGTACTGGCTTGGGTATGCCCCCTTAAAATGTGGAGAAGTGTATGGAGTTGTGAAAGCTTATACAACTAGAGTTGGGATTGGTCCCTTTCCTACAGAGCAAGACAATGAAATTGGAGAATTATTACAAACAAGGGGTAGAGAGTTTGGTGCAACTACAGGAAGGGAAAGAACACGTGTCTGGTTGGACCTTGTTTTGATTAAATATGGTCATACGATTAATGGATTTCATGCATTGGTAGTCAAAAATTTTGATATTTTGGATATATTTACGGAAATCAGAGTTGAAGTTGCATACGAGATAAATGGTGAGATTATAACTCATTTCCCAGTAAACCAAGAACTCTTAAATAAATGGACTTAAATGTAAGACCCTCCAGAATGGAACACACAGATATGAAATGCAAGGACATTTAAGGAACTGCCTATTAATGCCCAGAATTGTTTGATTTATTGAAGATGAAATTCAATTTCCAGTTAAATAGATTTGCCTAGATAAATCCAGAGTTGATGATTCAGCTCTTTTAAGGATTTCCAGTGATACAAGAAACATTCCTGGAGAGGTGGGGAAAGGACTTTCTTAAATATTTCATTGATGATCTACGAATTTCAAGAATAAAGACACTGAAATGAGGTTTAGGCCCTGCAGTTGCTTCCAGTCTTTCAAGACGGATGACTGCTGTGGAGATACACTCCGGCAGTTTGCAGTGTCAGCTGCCTTAGCTGCATGATTGCCTAATCATTTGTTGTTCCTCCTGCTTATGGTGCCATTTTTCTTTTAATGTTCGTAAGAATATAATCAATGTTGTTGGAAATCAGATAGAATGATCTCTGTTCCTTTCCAAGGCAAACCATTCAATACCACAGTAATCCAAGTCTACGCCCTGAGCAGTAATGCTGAAGAAGCTGAAGTTGAACTGTTCTTTGAGGAACTAGAAGACCTTCTAGAACTAACACCCAGAAAAAAATGTCCTTTTCAATATAGGGGACTGAAATGCAAAAGCAGGAAGTCAAGAAATACCTGAAGTAACAGGCAAATTTGGCCTTGGAGTACAGAATGAAGCAGGGCAAAGCCTAATCAAATGTTGCCAAGAGAATGCACTGGTCATAGCAAACAACCCCTTCCAACAACACAAGAGAAACCTTTCCACATGGCCACCACCAGATGGTCAACACCAATATTCTTTACAGCTAAAGATGGAGAAGCTCTATACTGTCAGCAAAAACAAGACCAGAAGCTGACTGTGGCTCAAATCATGAACTCCTTATTGCCAAATTCAGACTTCAATGGAAGAAAGTAGGGAAAACCACTAGACCATTCAGGTATGACCTAAATTAAATCCCTTATGATTATACAGTGGAAGTGACAAATAGATTCACGGGATTAGATCTGATAGACAGAGTGCCTGAAGAAGTATGGAAAGAGGTTTGCAACATTGTACAGGAGGCAGGGCTCAAGATCATCCCCAAGAAAAAGTAATGCAAAAAGGCAAACGGTTGTCTGAGGAGGCCTTACAAATAACTGTGAAAAGAGGAGAAGCAAGAGGTAAAGCAGAAAAGGAAAGATATACCCATTTGAATGCAGAGTTCCAAAGAATAGTGAGGAGAGATGAGAAAGCCTTCCTCGGTGATCAATGTAAAGAAATAGAGGAAAACAATAGAATGGGAAAGACTAGAGATCTCTTCAAGAAAATCAGAGATACCAAGGGAATATTTCATCCAAACATGGGCACAATAAAGGACAGAAATCGTATGGACCTAACAGAAGTAGAAGACATTAAGAAGCGCTGGCAAGAATACACTGAAGAACTTTCCGGAAAAGATCTTCATGATCCAGATAATCACAATGCTATGATGATTTGCCTCGAGCCAGATCCTGGAATGTGAAGTCAAGTGGGCCTTAGGAAAGTAGGGATTACTGAGGTGAAATGTGACAAAAACTAGGGTGTTCAGAGGTCAAATCTGACAGAAACTAAGGGGTTCTGAATTAAAATCTGACAGAAACTTGAGGGGGCTGGTGGTCTGAAGAAAAGTCAGACAGAAACTAGGTATCACTGAGATCAAATGTGGCAGAAATTAGGGGGTTCCAAGGTGGAACCTGAGAGAAACTAGGATTTCCTGAGGTAATAACTGACAGAAATTATAAGCCTCTGAGGTAAAGAAAATCTGACAGAAACTAGGGGGTTCTGAGGTAAAATCTGACAGAAATTAGGGGGTTGTGTGGTAAAATCTGACAGAAATGAGGCAGTTCTGAGGTGAAATTTGACAGAAACTATGGAACAACAGACTGGTTCCAAATAGGAAAAGGAGTACGTCAAGGCTGTATATTGTCACCCTGCTTAGTGAACTTCTATGCAGAGTACATCATGAGAAACGCTGGGCTGGAAGAAGCACAAGCTGGAATCAAGATTGCTGGGAGAAATATTAATCACCTCAGATATGCAGATGACACCACCCTTATGGCAGAAAGTGAAGAGGAACTAAAAAACTTCTTGATGAAAGTGAAAGTGGAGAGTGAAAAGTTGGCTTAAAGCTCAACATTCAGAAAACGAAGATCATGGCATCTGGTGCCATCACTTCATGGGAAATAGATGGGGAAACAGTAGAAACCGTGTCAGACTTTATTTTTGGGGGGCTCCAAAATCACTGCAGATGGTGACTGCAGCCATGAAATTAAAAGACGTTTACTCCTTGGAAGAAAAGTTATGACCAACCTAGATAGCGTATTCAAAAGCAGAGACATTACTTTGCCAATAAAGGTCTGTCTAGTCAAGGCTATGGTTTTTCCTGTGGTCATGTATGGATGTGAGAGCTGGACTGTGAAGAAAGCTGAGCACCAAAGAATTGATGCTTTTGAACTGTGGTGTTGGAGAAGACTCTTGAGAGTCCCTTGGACTGCAAGGAGATCCAGCCAGTCCATTCTGAAGGAGATCAACCCTGGAATTTCTTTGGAAGGAATGATGTTAAAGCTGAAGCTCCAGTACTTTGGCTACCTCATGCGAAGAGTTGACTCATTGGAAAAGACTGATGCTGGGAGGGATTGGGGGCAGGAGAAGAAGGGGACAACCGAGGATGAGATGGTTGGATGGCATCACCGACTCGATGGACGTGAGTTTGAGTGAACTCTGGGAGTTGGTGATGGACAGGGAGGCCTGGTGTGCTGCGATTCATGGGGTCGCAAAGAGTCGGACATGACTCAGTGACTGAACTGACCTGAGAGTCTTCTGAGGTGAAATCTGGCAGAAACTAGGGGATTCTGTGGCAAAATCTGACATAATCTAGAGGCTTCTGGGGTAAAATCTGACAGAAACAAGGGGATTCTAAGGGAAAATGTCACAGAAACTAGGGGTTCTGAGGTAAAAACCTGACAAAAACTAGGGGGTTCTGAGGTAAAATTTGACAGAAATAAAGGGGTTCTGAGGGATCTAACAGAAACTTGGGATTACTGGGGTGAAATGTGGCAGAAAACAGGGGTTTCTGAGGTGAAATCTGACAGAAACTAGGGGGTTTTGGGGTAAAGCTTGACAGCAGATAGGGGCTTCTGAGGTAAAATCTATGAGGAAGTAGGGGGGTAGTGAGGTAAGACTTGACAGAAACTAAGGGGTTCTGTGGTAAAATCTGAGAGAAAGTTGGTTCTCCTTAGGTAAATCTGACAGAATATAACGGGTTTTGTGGTAGAATCTGACATAAACTAGGGGCTTCTGACATAAAATCTGACAAAAACTAGGGGGTTCTGAGGTAAAATCTGACAGAATTACATGCTCCAGAGGTAAAATCTGATAGAAAGCAGATGATACTGAGGTATAGTCTGAGAGAAACTAGGGACTCTTTTGGTAAAATGTGACAGAAACTTGGGGTTCTTAGGTAAAATCTGACAGCAACCAGGGGGTATGGAGGTAACATATTACAGAAACTGGAGGCTTCTGAGGTAAAAAATGAGAGAAACCAGGGGGTACTAAGGTAAAATGTGACAGAAATTAGAGGCTTCTGATGGAAACTCTGACAGAAGCTAGGGGCTTCGAGGGTAAAATCTGACAGAAACTAGATTGGTTCTGTGGTAAAATCTGACAGAAACTAGGGGCTCCTGAAGTAAAATCTGTGAAAAACTAGGGGGATTCTGGGGTAAACACTAACAGAAACTGAGGGGTCCTGTGGTCAAATCTGAAAGAAACTAGGTTTCCCTTAGGTAAATCTGACATAGTATAGGGGCTTCTGAGGAGGAGAAGGGGACGACAGAGGATGAGATGGTTGGATGGTATCATCGACTCAATGGGCATGAGTTTGAGTAAGCTTCAGGAGTTGGTGATGGACAGGGAAGCCTGGCATGATGCAGTCCATGGGATTGCAAAATGTCAGACAGGACTGAGAGACTGAACTGAACTGAGGTTAAAATCTGACAGAAACTCAGGAGTTCTGTGGTAAAATCTGACAGAAATTAGATGGCTCTGTGGTAAAATCAGACAGAAACTAGGGGATTCTGAGCTAAAATCTGACAGAATTACAGGCTCCAGAGGTAACATCTGAAGAAACGAAGCAATACTGAGCTATAATCTGAGAGAAACTAGATACTCCTTTGGTACAATCTGACAGAAAGTAAGGGGTTCTGACATAAAATCTGAGAGAAATTAGGGAGTCTCTGAACTAAAATCTGGCAGAAGCTAAGGGATTCTGTAGTAAAATCTGACAGGAACTAGGTTCTCCTTAGGTAAAACCTGACAGAAACTGGGGGGTTTTGAGGTAAAATTTGACTGAAGGTAGGGGCAGATTTTATCTGGCAGATTTTACCAGATAGGGTAAAATCTGACAGAAACTATGTGGTTCTGATGTAAAATTTGACAGAATTATATAGGCTTCAGAGGTAAATTCTGATAGAAACGAGGCAATACTTAAGTATAGTCTGACAGAAACTAGGGACTCCTTCGTCACAATCTCACAGAAACTAAGGGCTCCAAGGTGAAATCTGAGAGAAACGAAGGACACCTTAGATAAAATCTGACAGAAACAAGGGCACTCTGAGGTGAAACTGACAGAAACGATGGTCGTCTGAGGTAAAATCAGACAGAAAGTGGGATTCTGTTGTAAAATCTGACAGAAACTAAGGGGTCTTGAGGTAATATCTGACAGAAACTGGGAAGTTCTGAGGTACAATCTGACAGAAACTAGGATGTTCTCAGGTAAAATCTGAGAGAGTGAAGAGGTTCTGAAGTACAATCTGAAAGAAACCAGGGGTTCAGAGGTAAAATCTAACAGAAACTAGGAGATTTTGAGTGAAAATCTGACAAAAAGATGAGGTTCTGAAGCACAATTTCAGAAAATAAGAAGTTCTTAGGTAAATTACAGAAACTAGCAGATTCTGAGGTTGAATCTGATGAAAACTAGAAAGTTCTGATTGAAAAACTGACAGAAAGAAGGAGGAGGTTCTCAGCTAAAATCTTAGACGACATACAGAATCTTCTTATGACCTGAAAAGGCACAGGCCTAGCAGGAAGCCAGGCAGCTGAGGACAGAGACCTCATGTCCTTCCCTCTATGTCTGAAGTAAATTCTTCATAGCAAGTGCTGTATCTGAACTAATGATCCTAGTGCTATTGAGCCAAAGCCCACTCTGCTCATCACATGACAGGCCAATGAATTGGAGGAGATGTGTTGTGGCAAGGAACATGACTTTATTCAGAATGCTGGCTCACTGAGATGACATATTAATGTCTCAAAATAACCAACTCCTAGAGGTCGGAAGGTCAGGTTCTTTTATATTAGCAGAGAGTGACGTGGTGTAGAAATAGAGTCAAAAGGCCAAATAGAGAGGGATAGGCTGTGAGGAATAAAGTAAATAGGGCCACCAGTCTTTAAAACATTCTGATGAAGGGCCAGCCTTTGGAAGGATTGTGTTAATCTCTTCTCTTCACAGGTGAGCAAGGTCAGATTATGTCTCATAATAAAGACACTTCAGTTTAGCAATCAGGCAGAGGAGTAAGGTCTTCTGATTGCCACTTTTCAGTCAATAAATCCTAACTCTTTGAGAATCCAGCACGCCTGGACCAAAGACTGCAGCACGCCAGGCCAAAGACTGCGTGGCCCAAGACTGCAGCACACCAGGCTTCCCTGTCCATAGCTAACTCACGGAGCTTGCTTGAGCTCACGTCCTTCAAGTCGGTGAGGCCATCAAACCATCTCATCCTCTGTCATCCCCTTCTCCTCCTGCCCTCAATCTTTCCCTGCATCAGGGTCTTTTCCAGTGAATTGACTCTTTGCATCAGGTGCCTGAAGTATTGGAGATTCAGCTTCAGCATCAATCCTTCCAGTGAATATTCAGGATTGATTTCCTTTAGGATTGACTGGTTTGATCTCTTTGGTGTCCAAGGGACTCTCAAGAGTCTTCTCCAGCACCACAGCTCAAAAACATTTGTTCTTTGGCCCTCAACCTTCTTTATGGCCCAAATCTCACATGTGTACATGACTACTGGAAGAACCATAGCTTAGACTATAAGAACCTTTGTCAGCAGGTGATGTCTCTGCTTTTTAATATGGTGTCCAAGTTGGTCGTAGCTTTTCCTCCAAGGAGCAAGCTTCTTCTAATTTCCTGGCTGCAGTCACTGTCCACGGTGATTTTGGAGCTCAAGGAAATAAAATCTGCCACGGTTTTCACTTTTCCCTCATCTGATTCCATCAAGTGATAGGATGAGATGCCATGATCTTCATTTTCTGAAAATTGAGTTTTAAACAGGCATTTCCACTCTGCTCTTTCACTCTCATCAACAGGCTCTTCACTTTTAGCCATGTGGGTGATATCATTTGCATATCAGAGGTTGTTGATATCTCTCCTGGCAGTCTTGATGGCAGCTTGTGATTCATCCAGCCCAGCATTTTCCATGATGTACTCTCTGCATATACATTAAATAAGCAAGGTGACAACATACAGCCTTGACGTACATTTTCCCCCAATTTCGAACCAGTTCTTTGTTCCATTTCCAGTTCTAACTGTTGCTTCTTGTCCTGCATACAGGTTTCCCAGGAGGCAGGCAAGTAAGATTGCTATCCCCAGCTCTTTGGGAATTTCTCACAATTTAGTTTAAATAAATCACAATTTAATTTATTGTGATTTGTGCAGTCAAATGTTTGAGCCGAAGAACTGACTCTTTTGAATTGTGGTGTGAAAGTCCCGAAAGTCCCTTGGACAGCAAGGAGATCCAACCAGCCCATCCTAAAGGAGACCAGTCCTGGGTGTTCATTGGAAGGACTGATGTTGAACCTGAAACTCCAATACTTTGGCCACCTGATGAGAAGAGTTGACTCATTTGAAAAGACCCTGATGCTGGGAAAGATTGAGGGCAGGAGGAGACGGGGATGACAGAGGATGAGATGGTTGGATGGCATCACCAACTCAATGGACATGGGTTTGGGTGGGCTCTGGGAGGTGGTGGTGGACAGGGAGGCTTGGTGTGCTGCAGTCCATGGGGTCACAGAGTTGGACACGACTGAGTGACCGAACTGAATGAAGCAGAAGTAGATGTTTTTCTGGAATTATCTTGCTTTTTCTATAATCTGACAAATGTTGACAATTGGATCATTGATTCCTGTGCTTCTACTAAATCCAGCTTATACATCTGGAGTTCTCAGTTCAAATACTGTTGAAGCCTACTTTGAAGGATCTTGAGGATTTCCCTGCTGGCATGGGAAATGAGTACAAGTGTACAGTAGCTCCTCCAAATAAAACACAAATGTCAGTGAAACAAATATTCTCTTACTCACACCCTAAAATCCTCTTTGACTAAGTTTTGAAACCAGTAAAGGTACATAGTTTTCTACAGCCTCAGATCCACTCAGAGTAAAGCTGACCATGTGCTCTGGGCCTTGTGGAGGTCCTGGCTGTGTCCCTGACATTATTACGTTTAACCTGTCAACTAGGAAAGATGAACAGTTTGAGAGCTGTGAGTTAAGTTTTATTTGGGGCGAAATGAGGACTGCAGCCAGGGAGGCACCATCTAAGAGAGCTCTCAGAGAGCTCTCAGAGACTGCTCCAAAGCGGGTGGGGGAAGGTCAGTATATAAGGTTTTGGTGACGGAGGAGCTCAGTACCATGAAGCAGTCATTTTACAAAGGGTTTTTTGCTCGTCATGAGGATCTGATGTCACCAAGAAGGGAGATAGTGCTTCTCTAGATATGAATCAATGCAAATTGGAAGTGGTCAAACAGAAAATGGCAACAGTGAACATAGACATTTTAGGAATCAGTGAGCTAAAACGGACTGGAGTGGGTGAATTAAACTCAGATGACCTTATATCTACTACTGTGGGCAAGAATCCCTTACAAAAAATGGAGTAGCCATCATTGTCAACAAAAGAGTCCGAAATGCCCTACTTGGATGCAATCTCAAAAAACGACAGAATGATCTCTGTTCGTTTCCTAGGCAAACCATTCAATATCACAGTCATCCAAGTCTATTCCCTGACCAGTAATGCTGAAGAAGCTGAAGTTGAATGGTTCTATGGAGACCTACAAGACCTTCTAGAACTAACACACCAAAATGATGTCCTCTTCCATATACGGGACTGGAATGCAAAAGTAGGAAGTCAACAAACACCTGAAGTAACAGGCAAATTTGGCCTTGCAGTACAGTTGAAGCAGGGCAAGGGCTAATAAAGTTTTGCCAAGAGAATGCACTGGTCATCACAAACACCTTCTTCCAACAACACAAGAGAAACCTTTACGCATGGACATCACCAGAGGGTCAATACCAAAATCAGATTGATTATATTCTTTGCAGCTAAAGATGGGGAAGCTCTATACAGTCAGCAAAAACAAGCCCGGGAGCTGACTGTGGCTCAGATCATGAACTCCTTACTGCCAAATTCAGTCTTAAATGGAAGAAAGAAGGGAAAATCACTAGACCATTCATTTATGACCTAAATCAAATTCCTAACGATTGTACAGTGAAAGTGATAAATAGATTCAAGGGATTAGATCTGATAGAGTGCCTGAAGAACTATGGACAGGTTCATGACATTGTACAAGAGGCAGTGATCAAGACCATCCTCAAGAAAAAGAAATGCAAAAAGGCAAATGGTTGTCTGAGGAGGCCTTACAGATAGCTGTCAAAGAAACATCACAGCACTGTTTATAATAGCCAGGACATGGAAACAACCTAGATGTCCATCAGCAGATGAATGGATAAGAAAGCTGTGGTACATATACACAATGGAGTATTACTCAGCCATTAAAAAGAATATATTTGAATCAGTTCTGATGAGATGGATGAAACTGGAGCCGATTATACAGAGTGAAGTAAGCCAGAAAGAAAAACACCAATACAGTATACTATCACATATATATGGAATTTAGAAAGATGGCAATGATGACCCTGTATGCAAGACAGCAAAAAAGACACAGATGTATATAGCGGACTTTTGAACTCAGAGGGAGAGGGAGAGGGTGGGATGATTTGGGAGAATGGCATTGTAACATGTATACTATCATGTAAGAATCGAATCGCCAGTCTATGTCCGACGCAGGATACAGCATGCTTGGGGCTGGTGCACGGGGATGACCCAGAGGGATGTTGTGGGGAGGAAGGTGGGAGGGGGGTTCACGTTTGGGATTGCATGTACACCCGTGATGGATTCATGTCAATGTATGGCAAAACCAATACAGTATTTTAAAGTAAAATAAAGTAAAGATAAAAATTTGAAAAAAAAAGAAAGAAAGAGAAGCAAGAGGCAAAGCAGAAGAGGAAAGATATACCCATTTGAATGCAAAGTTCCAAAGAATAACAAGGAGAGATAAGAAAGTCTTCCTCAGTGATCAGTCTAAGAAATAGAGGAAAACAATAGAATGGGAAAGACTAGAGATCTCTTCAAGAAAATCAGAGATACCAAGGGAACATTTCATCCAAACATGGGCACAATAAAGGACAGAAATCGTATGGACCTAACAGAAGCAGAAGATATTAAGAAGAGGTGGCAAGAATACACAGAACTATACAAAAGAGATCTTCATGACCCAGATAATCACGATGGTGTGATCACTCACCTAGAGCCAGACATCCTCAATGCAAAGGCAAGTGGGCCCTAGGAAGCATCACTACGAACAAAGCCAATGGAGGTGATGGAATTCCAGTGGAGCTATTTCAAATCTTAAAAGATGATGCTGTGAAAGTGCTGCATTCAATATGTCAGCAAATTTGGAAAACTCAGCAGTGGCCTCAGGACTAGAAAAGGTCAGTTTTCGTTCCAATCCCAAAGAAAGGCAATGCCAAAGAATGCTCAAACTACTGCACAATTGCACTCATCTCACACACTAGTAAAGTAATGCTCAAAATTCTCCAAGCCAGGCTTCAACAGTACGTGAAACATGAACTTCAGCATGAACTTCCAGATGTTCAAGCTGCACTTAGAAAAGGCAGAAGAACCAGAGATCAAATTGCAACATCTGTTGCATCATTGAAGAAGTGAGACAGTTCTAGAAAAACATCTGCTGCTGCTGCTATGTCGCTTAGCAATGCTTAGTGCAACCCCATGGACAGCAGCCCACCAGGCTCCAGCCATCCCTGGGATTCTCCAGGCCAGAACAGTGGAGTGGTTGCCATTTCCTTCTCCAATGCATGAAAGTGAAAAGTGAAAGTGAAGTCTCTCAGTTGTGTCCGACTCTTCGCGACCCCATGGACTGCAGCCCACCAGGCTCTTCTGTCCATGGGATTTCCCAGGCAAGAGTACTGGAGTAGGCTGCCATTGCCTTCTCTGAGAAAAACATCTACTTCTGCTTAATTGACTATGTCAAAGGTTTGACTCTGTGGATCACAACAAACTATGGAAAATTGTTAAAGAAATGGGAATACCACCACCTGACCTGCCTCCTGAGAAATCTGTATGGAGGTCAGGAAGCAACAGTTAGAACTGGACGTGGAACAACAGACTGGTTCCAAATCGGGAAAGGAGTACATCAAGGCTGTATATGGTCACCCAGCTCTTTTAACTTCTATGCAGAGTACATCATGAGAAATGCTGGACTGGATGAAGCACAAGCTGGAATCAAGATTGCTGGGAGAAATATGAATAACCTCAGATATGCAGATGACACCACCCTTATGGCACAAAGTGAAGAAGAACTAAAGAGCCCCCTGATGAAAGTGAAAGAGGAGAGTGAAAAAGGTGGCTGAAAACTCAACATCCAGAAAACGAAGATCATGGCATCTGCTTCCATCATGATATGGCAGATATATGGGGAAACAGTGACAGATTTACTTTTTGGGGCTCCAAAATGACTGCAGATGGTGACTGCAGCTATGACATTAAAAGACACTTGCTCCTTGGAAGAAAAGCTATGACCAACCTAGATAGCATATTAAAAAGCAGAGACATTACTTTGCTAACAAACATCTGTCTAGTCAAACATGGTTTTTCCAGTAGTCATGTATGGATGTGAGAGCCGGACTATAAATAAAACTGAGCACTGAAGAATTGATGCTTTTAAACTGTGGTGTTGGAGAAGACTGTTGCGAGTCCCTTGGGCTGCAAGGAGATGCAACCAGTCCATCCTAAAGGAAATCAGTCCTGAATATTCATTGGAAGGACTGAAGCTGAAGCTCCAATACTTTGGCCACCTGATGCGAAGAACTGACTCATTTGAATAGACCCTGATGCTGGGAAAGATTGAAGGCAGAGGAGAAGGGAATGATAGAGGATGAGATGTTTGGATGGCATACTGACTCAAGAGTGATGAGTTTGAGTAAGCTCCGGGAGTTGGTGATGGACAGGGATGTCTGCTGTGCTGGAGTCTGTGGGGTCACAGGGTCGTACACAGCTGAGCTGACTGACAGACTGAACTGAGATATGAGGAGATATCAATGATTGAACAGTAACATCTGTTCCTAAAAACATCCAACTGTCTCAAGACCTGTCCCACCACATTCCCTGGAGCACAGAGTGCCTCACTCCACCCTGAACTCCCTCTGGGGTTGTTGAAGGTCAACAGTTATAGCAGCAAGGGGTTCAATCTCTGTAGAGGCAGGCGGCAAAAGCCTTGTTCCATCACTGGCAAGGCACTTGATAAGTGCCAATTTGTAGTTGACAAATCCTTTGTGCGGTACCCTGCAGTGTCAGTGGAGACCCAGCCTGGTCTTGTATGGGGACATTAGATGGTGTTCTATGAGCCACGTGTGCTAGGTGAGGCCTGGAGCTCAAGGTTCTTGATTCACTTCTGCCCTGGGATGAGCAGCAGGGTTCGCCTTTCAGCTGAGTGGTGGCAATCAGCCTCATCCTCGGGCTAGAGCCCAGAGATGGTCAGAGGGCTTCACCTGACCAGGGGCCCGAAAGCTTCTCTGAGACTCTGGGGGCAAGTTGTGACTCCCGAGGGTTAGGAGCTTAGGGACCCAGCATGGATGTGGCTGCAGCCAAGCTGTCCCCTGGCTGACAGCATGGTCAATCTTTCCAGCCCAAGTGAGAGTGGCCTTCTGTCCTCGGACGTAGTCACTGAATGTGGCTGAATCAACAGCCATGAGCCATGGCCACTGTGAGGGGACAGAGAGGAGGCTGAGAGCAGGACCCAGTCCCTGGGCAGGAGAGCTGAGGAGCAGAATGGGGGCCTCATGGGTGACCTCACCCAGACCTCCCACCTCAGCCCCTGAGCTTCAGGACAGAGAGACACTGTGACTCTGGTGATGGGGACATGGGCCTTCTCTTTCCTTTGAGACCCTGTCCTAGGAATGGGCTGCTGGAGGGACTTTGAGGACAGAGAGGCGAGGAGGAGCCGCCACACCCAGGCAGCACCCCTGGATGACCTGGACCCAGGGTGGAGCAGCAACAGCAGGAGAATGCCCAGGCAGAGCCTGAGCAGGGGGTTGCTGGGTGGCCCCACCTCCCCAGATGAGAGCCGAGTCCCGGTCTAGTCCCCGCGGGCCTGGAGCTCTGGGGGAGCCTGAGAAGCTGTCACAAGAAAGGCAGGAGCAGCACCCTGAGCCTCAGCTCTGCCCACTGATGGCCAAGGAGACCACACCGCAGACTTGAGGCCAGGGAAACGAGCAGAGACCCCCGAGCGTCCACTCCCAGCATCAGAGAGCGGGAGAGCTGTTGGGACCAGGACACATGGTAACACTCTGACGTGTCCTCACTCACACACAGCTGGCCTCTGTTTCTGTAGTCGTGACTTGACCCGTCATGGACTCCGTCCCAGGACATCTGCCCCTGGCATCCAGAGATTTCTTCTGATATTGGGGAAGTCAGGTAACCCATGGCTGAAAGGAAAAGCCAGGGGTAGGGGCAGCAGATTTAGAAGATCTGAACAGATTTCCTGAACCAAGTTCCTGGTGTGGGGCTCAGATCCCAACTTAAGACCAAACAAACCACAGAAGCACCTACTTTGGCAGAGGATGTTTCAGTCCAGAGAGGTCCAGGACTGTGAGAAGAACAGGTTTTGTCTCACTTCCCCGCTGGCCTGGAGCTCCGTGCCAGCACTGATGCCGCTGTCATAAGCTGAACAGTGATAATCTGCCTCGTCCTCAGCCTGGAGCGAAGTGATAGTCAGGGTGACTGTGCTGTCAGACCTGGAGCCAGAGAATCGGTCTGGGACCCCCGAAGGTCGATCAATAGTATCATAGATTACGGTTCTGGGAGCGGATCCGGGGAGCTGTTGGTACCAGCCCACATCGCCAAGCCTCATGTTGCTGCTGCTTGCAGTGCAGGAGATGGTGACCATCTGACCTGGGTATCCAGACACGGAGGGTGGCTGAGTCAGCACAGCCTGGGCCCAGGATCCTGGAAGGGGGAGAGACAGAGATGGTGACTGTGGGGTCCAGACTCAAGAGCAGGGAGCAGGGCCTGTGAGCCTTCCCAGGGCCCTTCCCTGTTCCCCCATCCAGTCACCCGTGCAGAGAGCGCCCAGGGTGAGGAGCAGAGGGGACCAGGCCATGTTGGCCACGGTCAGGGCGTCCTGCCATCTGTGGCCCCACAGCTGAACAGAGTGTCCCCACACCCCCTCTTCCCCTCTTCATACGCTGAGACAGGGCGGGGCCTTTCATGCAAATCACCTCCCCCAGCTCTCTGACCCCACCCCCAGCTCTCTGAAAACCCCCAGCTCTCTGACCCCTCCCTGGACCCTGGTTCCTGTCCCTGTGCTGGAGGGTGGCCAAGGGGCATGCAGGGGCGGCACTGTGGGTGGTCCATGGGTGGGAGGTCACAGCTGGGCGCCCTGAGCAGAAGCCACTGGGCAGTGCCAGGGGCCTGTTTCCCAGCTCTCACCCCCAGACCCACAGGAGCGGCCGACAAGCGCCCCTGGTGTCCAGGACCAGACACACATCCTGTGACCTGGTGATGAGACCCTCTCAGGGACAGCTCCTGCCCCTGTTCTGTGCACTGTCCCCGCCTTAGGGCCAGGTCAGGTGCCCCTTCTGTGTCCCCTGTGACCTCAAGGCTGTCTGAGGGCTCACCTCAGACCACTCAGGCAAGTCTGTCCACAGCGCCCTAGGCTGCTCAGAGGTCAAGACTGAGGGGTTGTCTGGGACACAAATTCCTTTAAATCAGGATCAAGTCAGGGTCATCCATGACAACCCCATGGATGTAGCTACCTGGCTGTGCAGGGCACTGGATTCTTTCCTCTTCTTTTAGAAGTTAACCAGTGTGACTTACACACACACACACACACACACACACACACACACACACACACACACACACGCACACTCTCAAGGTCCTTTCCAAGGGACAATGGCATTTTGTTCTTAAATATACTCCCTGATCCAATTGTACTGTTTTCCCGGTCTCCTCTTTCCTATGTGAGCTACATAAAATATTTCCCACTGTTCCCTCTGTATCTGCTTGGGAGTCAGAACCTGTCTTCCTGTGTCAGGCTTACTCTGCCTGCTCCTAGGACACAGAGGAGAAGGTGACCTTGGTGGCACCACCTGTGACGAGGTGCCTGTATCATACTCACTCTCCTGGTCTTCGCCTTCCATCCTAGGAGAGGAGCCCAGAGTCATCAAGGAAATTGAGCAGCTGCGTCTGGAGCCAGAGGGGCAATGGTGGATCTGAGGGTTGGGGACCAGCAGATATCAGTGCTTGGGTTTTCTATGGCACCTGTTGGTGTCTGGGCACATCACATGCCCAGTTTTGTTGCTCTTTCCAGGACAAGAGAACCTGATCGCTAAACTGGATAATGGGCCTAGCTGAGGCAGCACAGACTGTGCAGGGGACCCATGTCGCTGCTGCAGAGCCTGACACTGACTAGACACCTGCACGGTGACGGAACTAGCATCCCTCCTTTGACAACTGAAGGTTCTGCCCCGTCACCTCTGCGCACACCCCCACCACCTTCTCAAAAGATAACACGTAGAAGGAAGCAACGTTATCAGTGATGACGTGCTTTACAATCTGGCTAAGCACTGCTGACATTTCTACTCAGTGTGTCTTGTGAGAAAAATTTTATCACTTGTTTGAATTTCCTTATACGTTCCTTGCTAAATGTTTTCAGTTTTCCTACTGACATGATCAAAGTGTATGCTATCTTTTATTTGGCTGGTACCAGAATATCTTACACTTTGAACTACTTATAAATTTATATAATTTTAAAATTATATACTATTTTAAATAATCGTGATCCTGAATGTTTTTGAAGGAGTACATCAAGGCTGTATATTGTCACCCTGCTTATTTAACATATATGCAGAGTACATCATGAGAAACGCAGGGCTGGGGGAAGCACAAGCTGGAGTCAAGATTGCTGGGAGAAATATCAACAGCCTCAGATATGCAGATGACACCACCCTTATGCCAGAAAGTGAAGAAGAACTAAAGAGCCTCTTGATGAAAGTGAAAGAGGAGAGTGAAAAAGGTGGCTTAAAACTCAACATTCAGAAAACTAAGATCAGTGCATCTGGTCCCATCAGTTAGTTAGTTAGTTAGTTCAGTCACTCAGTCATGTCCGACTCTTTGTGACCCCATGAATCGCAGCACACCAGGCCTCCCTGTCCTTCATCGACTCCCAGAGTTCACTCAGACTCATGTCCATCGAGTCCGTGATGCCATCCAGCCATCTCATCCTCAGTCATCCCCTTCTCCTCCTGCCCCCAATCCCTCCCAGCATCAGGGTCTTTTCCAATGAGTCAGCTCTTCCAATGAGGTGGCCAAAGTACTGGAGCTTCAGCTTTAGCATCATTCCTTCCAAAGAAATTCCAGGGCTGATCTCCTTCAGAATGGACTGGTTGGATCTCCTTGCAGTCCAAGGGACTCTCAAGAGTCTTCTCCAACACCACAATTCAAAAGCATCAATTATTCGGCGCTCAGCCTTCTTCACAATCCAACTCTCACATCCATACTTGACCACAGGAAAAACCATAGCCTTGACTAGACGGACCTTAGTCGGCAAAGTAATGTCTCTGTTTTGAATATACTATCTAGGTTGGTCATACCTTTTCTTCCAAGGAGTAAGTGTCTTTTAATTTCATGGCTGCAGTCACCATCTGCAGTGATTTTGGAGCCCCCCAAAATAAAGTCTGACACTGTTTCCCCAACTATTTCCCATGAAGTGATGGGACCGGATGCCATGATCTGTGTTTTCTGAATATTGAGCGTTAAGCCAGGTTTTTCGCTCTCCTCTTTTACTTTCATTGAGAGGCTTTTAGTTCCTCTTCACTTTCTGCCGTAAGGGTGATATCATCTGCATATCTGAGGTGATTGATATTGCTCCCGGCCATCTTGATTCCAGCTTGTGTTTCTTCCAGTCCATCGTTTCTCATGATGTACTCCTCATAGAAGTTAAATAAGCAGGGTGACAATATACAGCCTTGACGTACTCCTTTTCCTATTCGGAACCAGTCTGTCATTCCATGTCCAGTTCTAACTGTTGCTTCCTGACCTGCATACAGATTTCTCAAGAGGCAGGTCACATCACTTATGGAAAATAGATGGGGAAAGAGTGGAAACAGTGGCTGACTTTATTTTTCTGGGCTCCAAAATCACTGCAGATGGTGACTGCAAGCCATGAAATTAAAAGACGCTTACTCCTTGGAAGGAAAGTTATGACCAACCTAGAAAGCATATGGAAAAGCAGAGACATTACTTTGTCAACACAGATCCGTCTAGTCAAGGCTATGGTTTTTCCAGTGGTCATGTATGGATGTGAGAGTTGGAGTATAAAGAAAGCTGAGTGCTGAAGAATTGATGCTTTTGCACTGTGATGTTGGAGAAGACTCTTTAGAGTCCCTTGGACTGCAAGGAGATCCAACCAGTCCATCCTAAAGGAAATCAGTTGTGAATATTCATGGGAAGGACTGATGCTGAAGCTGAAACTCAATACTTTGGCCACCCTCATGTGAAGAGCTGACTCATTTGAAAAGACCCTGATGCTGGGAAAGATTGAAGGCGGGAGAAGGGACGACAGAGGATGAGATGGTTGATGGCATCAGCGACTCAAAGGACATGGATTTGGGTCAACTCCAAGAGTTGCTGATGGACAGGGAGGCCTGATGTGCTGAGGTTCATGGAGTCGCAAAGAGTCAGACACAACTGAGTGACTGAAATGAACTGAACTGAACTGAACTGAACTGAAGTGTCCCACTCTTGCAACTCGGTGGTCTGTAGGCCACCAGGCTCCTCTGTCCATGGGATTCTCCAGGCAAGAACACTGGAGAGAGTTGCCATTTCCTTCTCCAGCAGATCTTCCAGACCCAGGAATCGAACCTGGGTCTTCCTGGAGCCAGCGTGAGGAATTCCACCCGTGACAAGGTCATGCGGCAGAGCTCTGATGGCAAGGCTAATCACACCTCAGGTTTTCCCCCTGGAATTTCCTGAGCATCCACCCCCCAAAAAATAAGAATCTGCCTGCTTTTCCACTCTTCTAATATTCTCTGGAAAAAAGTCAAATCAGGGCTTTAGTCTTCTGCATTTGAAAGGGATGTTTCAGTTAAACCCTCTCTGATAGCTCTCTAGCTTGCCTAACAGGTTCCCCGGACCTCTTACAGCTTGTGAATTGCTTACAGCCCCCCAACCGCGAGAGGCACAGAGCTTAAAGCATCTTAAGATACAGAGCCTTTTCAAAGAGCTAAAAATCATATTGGTGATGGGTTTTCACTGTTGACTCAATGATTGCCTCCAGACCTCCATATTCTTTATCTTTTAGGCACCTGGGAGGATGTTAATCAATGTAAAAGGGATGTGGAAAAAGATATATAGTAGTTTTGATGTTAGCAACACTAGACTTTTGAGTTAATTACTTTTCTCTTTGTTATGTATCACTGCACTCCTCTTGTGTCCTTGCTATGTAAGAATGTAACTTTATTTAGTACTTTCTGAGAGGGGCACCAGACTTTGGGAAGGTCAACACAAATAAGTCTTCTAGTTAACAAACCCTTATCAGAAAAAAGGCTGTAAAATATTAATTAGCCCTTTTTGGCCAGAAGATGATGTAAATCACCTAAGACTTGTGTATACAATTAGGTATGCAGAGAGAAAAGCCTGGTTTTGATAAGAGTCTGGACTGTTAACGCTGCATAACTTGGTGTTACCCATTGATCTCCATGTTTTATCAAAAGTATAAAAGGCCTTCTGAACAATAGAGGACGGGGCCAGTCACTGGACTGGTTTCCCCTGTGTCTCCTCTCTAATTTTGGCTGAATTCCCATCTGGGGCGTGGAGGCTCACCATGTATACTTACCTGCCCTGGCTTTTAAGATCCACGTGAGGGGGAGCCCAAGGCGGGGCATCCCCCGATATTCAAGAGGATGCCGGTGGCCTAACGTAGATGGTGCAAGCTCCTTGTCTGGAACTTTATTGGCTTCCCACGTAAAACAAGCTATTCAGCCTTCTTTCTCCACTTAATTTTCCTACTACACTATTTCTGCCTAATCTAATCTTATATTAATAAATAAATAAGTTTTCCTCGCCAACGCCATCCCCACTTCGAATTCCCTGGATCCCCCGGGGCTGGACCCCGGCAGGGTCTCCTGCATTGCAGGTGGATTCCTGAATTGCAGGAGGATTCCTTTCCGACTGAGCTATGATGGAAGCCCCTCTTTGTTCTTGTAACTGTATTTTTTCCATTTATTTCCTTTTCCCTTTTCCCCAAAAGTGCTTGTACTTGCTCACCAAATAGATTTGACTGTTGTTCACTAAACATGCCTGTCACCTGATTTCCCCATCTGAGTCGTCTCAGCATTGACGCCTGTGGTCTCTTTAGCCAGCATTACTTATTTTTTCAGTTGTTGGTATCAGTGATTTTTTTTTACTAGATATTGGACTTTGAGGAGAGTACATGAAGAAACTGTGATTGCCATTTCCTGTTCCTTTAATCAGGAGCACCTCCTGCCGCAGCAGGTCAGGGGTATGTGTTCACTACCACTGGCCCAGCAAGAGGGGCACTGACCCCTGTTCTCTGACCTGCTGACTGACCTGGGAACACAGGGAGACGACTGTCAGCAGCTCCTTCCATCCGGGCAGGTGTGAAGCCCCGCTGTGCTGGGCTGCTGTCCTCAGGGAGGGGACTCAGGCTGAGGGGGCTGCTGTGCCGCAGTGGGTGGACTCTCAGCCCCCTGGGCTCCCTGGCCTCAGTCACCAGAAAGGGAGCGGGTGACTGCAGGGCCAACCACCTGTGCCCACCTGGTATTCAGTACTGTTGACCCGGGGAAGGGGGGGGCGGGTCAAGCTCATGTCCATGGATGAGTTTAGGGAATCGGGGTGAGGCGGGAGACTCAGAGTTTGCCCCCAGGCGGGACCAGGAGGAAGCATCTCCCGGCATCCACAGTGACCTGTGAGCAGGGACCCAGGCCAGGCCAGAGAGGACACCCTGCTGAGTGCCCATCACACACAGAGACCCATTCATCCAGACCTAGTAGTTGGTGGGGGCGGGAGTCACACAGCAGGCGCTGCCCACAGTGCAGACCCTGGGGAGACCCACAGCGCCTCTTATAATCCCCACAGACCCCATCTCTTGGTGGAAGTGGTACTGGACCGAGGCTGATGCCGGCTCGCTGTCAGCCCAGGAACATATGCAGCCATGCCCTGTGCTATGAGCACAGCAGAGATAGACACTGGCTGTCCAGCTTCTCAGGGAGCAACACTTTCCAAAATCAAATATGCATACATACATGCATACATACATATACACATGTGTATGTACATTTAAAAGTCTACCAATATGGCCATCAATAAAATTCACAGACATTTAATACGGCATTTTAAAATAGCAAAACCATGTCAGATTGATTAAGTGAAGACCCAAATGAAAAAGGCCTAGAAGTCTTCTGGGAAAAGACTTTCAGAGAGCAGGCGCTGTCTGGGACAATATCAGACTTGCAGGCTTTCAAAGCTTCTCTTCCATGATTAGCTTCAGTGTGATGACTGTGAGCACGTGGTGTATAATCACATCAGCTCGTGTTCTGTGGATCAGGCTATTGCACACATGTAAAGAAATGTACAAGTGTTACTTTATTCTGTGCCGGGAGCCAGTGTGAGGAATCCCGCCCATGACAAGGTCATGAGGAAGGAAGCTGACATACGCAAGGCATGCTCAGACTTCAGGGACCCCTCTGGAAATTCCTAAGCATGTACCCCAACAAAAATCTGCCGGCTTTTGTGCTCTGCTCTTCCACTCTTCTGACATTTTCTGAAAAAGTCAATTCAGGGCTTTAGTCTTCTGCATTTGAAAGAGTGTTTCAATCCAAAAAACCCTCTGATGGCTTTCTAGCCTGCCTGCAGGACTCGTACAGCTGCACATGTGATTGTTTGAGGCCTCCTGACCGCAGGAGGCACAGGAAGCTTAAAACATCCTAGGAATGCAGGGGCTTCCGAAGAGTCAAAATCTTTAGAATAGGACTGATTAAAAGTTTCATTTGTTGAGTCAATGCTTGCTGCCAAATTTTCATATCCTTTATTTTTAGATACAGTTGGTATATAGAAAAACAAGTAGTAGACCTTGTATTAGCAACATTAGCTCTTTGAGTTAAGTACCTTCTTTGTTATATCCCACTGCACCTTTGTTCTATAGAGATGTAACTTTAGTGCTTTAAGGAGATGCAGATTAAAGAAAAACACTTTAGGGGAAACAAAATTAACATTCATTAAGGAAGAGAACCAAAAAGTGTTAACAAGCCTCTTGGCCAGAAAATACTGTAAATCACCTGAGACCTTTTGTATACAAAATGATGTATAGAAAGAGTCTGGGCTGCGAACACCACATAATTTTTTGTTACCCATTGATCTCCATTTTTTATCAAAAGTATAAAAGGCCTTCTGAACAATAAAGGATTGGACCAGTTTCTCGAACCAGCTTCTCGGACCAGTTTCTGGGACTAGTCTCTCGGCCTGGTTTCTTGGGAATCTGGCTCCCCCGTGTCTCTCTCTCTCTCTTTTTCTCTCCTTTTCCCTCTCTCTGCTCTTTACTTTAATTTCAGGCTGAATCTCCACCTGGGGCGCGGAGGCTCGCCAGGTCTACTTACTTGCCCTGGCTGTTAAGACGCGCGCAAAAGGGAGCCCAAGGCAAGGCACCCTTAGATATTCAAGTGAGCGCCGGTGGCCCAACGTAGATGGTGCAAATTCCTTGTCTGGAATTTGATTGGTCTTCCGCGTAAACCAAGCTATTCAGCCCTCTTCCTCCACTTAATCTTCCTACTATGCTATAGTTTCTTAATCTAATCTTATATCAATCAATAAACAAGTCTTTCCACACCAACACCGTCCACCCTTCGAATTCCCTGGATCCACCAGGGCTGGACCCCGGCAATTCTGCGTCATCAAGTTAATGAAAGTGAGTACGTCTCTTAAAACTCTTTGAACAAGAAGGGTCGTGCTGGCTGTTGGGGGTCTCTGAGTCTCAATGTTGTTGATAAAATGGGCACCTGAGGCCCCCTTCCCATCATTATGGGCTGAGGGGTCCTCTTGGAGACCTGGACACACCCGGGGAGAGACTGAAAGAGGCACGGGGCCGTGAACCACGGGCAGGAGATGGATCCAGAGCCTCCCTCCCCATAGGGGTGCTGACCACTTCCTCCCTCTCCTGCCTCTAAAGGCTGACGCTCCGGGCACATGGGCAGGGCTGAGTAGCACTTCCCCATGGGCTCCCACCACTGTGCAGCTGTACCTACCGCTGCCCTGGTCCAGCAAGCAGTGATCGTCAGCCTCGTCCTTGGGCTGGGCCCCCGTGATGGTGAGGGTGGCTTTGTTCCCAGAGATGGAGGCAGAGAAGCGATCAGGGACCCCAGAGGCATGGGTATTTGTGTTGTAGATAACATTTCTGGGAGCCTGGCCTGGGGTCTGCTGGTACCAGCTGGGTTCGTTGTAAGTAGTGACTGACCCAGAGCTCAGTGCACAGGTGAGGGTGACCGTCCCTCCTGGAGACACTAACAGTGACGGTTCCTGGATCACAGTCTGAGCTTCTACCCCTAAGAGAGACAGCAGAGAGAAGGTGGTTGTTATGGAGGTGAGGTGCCCTGAGACCCTGCGTGGAGGTGCCCCAAGGGTGCCCAGTCCCAGCCCCTGACCTGAGCCACAAGCAAGCAGCCCGAGCAGAAGCACAGTCCAGGCCACAGTGGGGACCCTTCCAGGACGCGGCCTCCTCACCTCCTGGGCTGCAGGTGGGGTCCTGGGCCTTTTAATGCCTCCAGCCCGTCAGGAGGAGGGGGCGCCTCACGCAAATCCCTTCCTCCTCTCCCTGCCCAGGTCACCTGAGGGCCCTGGGATGGGGGGACTTGAAGGAGGCAGATGCTGGACCTCACGCAGAGTGGGGACAGCTCGGGGAGGAGCCCCTGAGAGATGGGGCAACATCTTTCAGCAATTGTGCCCCTGTGACCTGGTGACCTCGGTCCTGTATCTCCTCCCCGGATTGTCTGAGGCTGAAGGAGGAGTTTGCAAGTCTGTCTCTCTTGCCACAATAATCCAGCCTTTCCCAAACCTGAGCCCGTCTTTAGAACACTCTCTGTCTTCTCAGGGAACCCTGAGTCCCGTCTGGGCGGTGCTGTCCTTCCTCCTCCAGCCCTGAGCCGAGCAGGAGATCCCGGAGCCTGTGTCTGCTGTGAAGGGTGAGCAGTCACCCTGGACACAGTCTTGTAAAGTGTCTCTAGTCCCGGCGGTGGGGGGGACCAGGACAGGGGTGGTGACATGCAGAGCCACACGGCCAGGCTAGGGGTGACAGCCTCCTGTGCTGTAAAAAGATAAGACAGAGTGGACTAGCTTCAGTAGAACTGTAGATTTTAGGGGTAAAAACGTCACCATCTCATCATGCAATTATGATAGCTGGCATGTTCACTTCCAGCAAAGTTGGAACACATGTCTCATCGTCAGAAATAGAAAAACACGGTGTGTGAACAGGTGGGTGTGGTGAGCACCGTGGACCTTGTAAAACTCCCTTCCCTGTGGTTCTGGGTGGAGCCGATGGACGCGGGACGGAGGAGGGGTGTGGGGGCAACGAGGAGGAGAAGGGGCTCAGACGTCTCGTGTTCAGGTGTGTGGAAGAGACGGGGAAGGTCTTGTTCATCTCTTGCTGCTTTCACATAAAAATGTAAATACTCTTCTTATTTTGTATTCGTGTTAGATTTGCTGCTAAAGCATCTGTTTAATGAAATCCATCTGATCTCTGTCAGAGGCGCTTGAAAAGCTCAGCTCATAGAGGTGGAGATATGTATTCCTCCTTAACTCTCTTCTTATTATACGAACATGCTGATGACAGTTGGCGGAGCTCTGAGTTCATGTATTTCATGTCACAGGTGTCAACATAAAGGGAAGGAGCGAGGAATGAAGCCACATAAACTGACACAGTCCCAGTTTCCAGGCTTCACTCCAAATGCTGAAACTGCCAAATAACACAGCAGGGGACACTTTTAAATGACAGGCATGGTGACAGAGGGCTCTTGCCTGCGTCCCTCCTCCACTGGGAATACCCGGGTGCTCTGCGGGCAATGGGGCAGCCTCTGCAGGGGTCTCACCCCCTGTCCAGGTGTCCCTGGAGGGCGAGGTTCCTGAAGGAAGTCCATTTTCGTTGTATGACCGGCCCTCTGTCCTTGGGTGGATGTCAGGTCTGGGCACTGACCCCACGACAGAGCAGCAGGAACTGAGAGGCGAGCCTGTGGCTCTGAGCTGAGAGCTGCCATGTCCCCTGGGGGCCCAGGTGTAGGACGTCACCCTCCAGTGAGGACCCTGCTGCCCACGTGGGCAAGAGCCAAGGGAGGAGGTGCCAGCCTGCCTGGCCAGGACCCTGCGCTCTCAGGACCAGACCCACAGCGCCCCCTGCTGGACTCAGGCCTCCTTCTCCCCACTTCACACCACAGCCTCTAGGAAGGGCTTTCTCAAACTTGCAGCTGGGTCTTCCTGACGTCACCACCCAGGGCAATAGAATGAGCCCCCTTCGTCTAGTTTGGGCCTGGTCATTGAGTTTTCCAGGTGCCTAATGACCTCAGACCCCTGAATGGCATGCTGATAAACTAATGAAGTTCAGGATTCCCTGATGTCTCAGCTCGCTCCGCCTAGCTCGTGGGTTCACTGCCAGAACACAGCCACCGGAACCTGAGTTTCCAGGTTCAAACTCCCAGCATGCCCGTGGGTCATGCCTGCTCATGGTTCTGTGTGAGCTTCCTTCCCAGGTTGACAGGTAGTCAGGGCTGAATGTACAGGGCCTCCCGGGACCTTCCCAGCCCAGACTGCATGCCTCTGCTCTTATTTCTCTCTTTGCAAAGAGAATAGGCAGCTCTCAGGTGCAACAGTTCTCTTCTTGGTCACTTCCAGGGCTTCTCACTTACCCTTGATCAAGGTCCTCACAGTACGTCTTTTTGACTCAGATGTTTAAAGATGTTTCTAGTCTAATTTTATAATCTTCCTATATTAAATGTTTGATATAAAATATTATGCCTATAAATGGGTATCGCATCCTTGTCTGGGCTCCTGTTTCATCTCTGGTTGAGAAACCCTTATGACCGTTACCTGATCTTCACTGGACATGGTGAAGTCTAAGGTTCTGACCTTTGATTGTTAGAATCCATAGATTTAATGGAGATGGGTTTATAAGGTCCGTGTCCAAAATAATGACATTTATCCAATATCATCTCAAACAAGGAACCAGGGAGGGAAAAGGGGTAGAGACCATGAGGCAAAAGTCGAGGGTATGGGCAAGTGAGGAGTCTGAGAGCCGTGTCCTAAGGGGAAGTGTCTCCTTCACCTGGAGAGGAGGGCTCCTAGGGTGCAGTGTCCAGAGACAGGGAGGCACCCAGTTTCCCTAAGGGTCAGGGTTCAGGGCAGAGCATGAAGCCTGGAGCAGGAGAGGGATGTGCGGGGGTGGGAGAGGCCCCTGGGGTCCAGGGCACAGATGCCGGGCTTCTGCTTCCTCGACATCCTGCTCAGACCTGTGAGGGACTGCCGGGAGCCAGCACGGGAGATCCCACCCATGACAAGTTCATGCAGGACTCGAGGGAATCCCTCGAGCAAGGCCTCAGGACTGGACGGACCCTCTGGACCCGCTTGAGCATCTACCCCCGAACCAGAATCTGTCTGTCTTCCTATTTTATGTCTTTCACCAGCTCTTCCGACATTAGCAGGGGGCTGTCCCTGACCAAAAGAGTTAACTTAGGGCTTTAGTTAATAACTATCCTGGGCATGAAAGGAGTGTTTCAAACCCTCTGTTAGCATTCTAGCTTACATGGCAGCTTTATCCATACTCTTGCAACATTTTGAGCCTCTGCAATGCTTGCTGCCAATTTCTCAAATCCCTTATCCATTCTGTTCCTGGGATTGCATATAATCAGGATGTAGAAAAAAACAAGTAATAGCCTTAGCATTAGCAACATTAGACTTTGAGTTAATAAGTTCTTTCTTTGCTGTAACCTGCTGAATCTTTGCTCCATAAAAATGTAACTTTGTACTTTAAGGGTGACGCAGGCTAAGAATTTAAGAAGAAACACTTTAAGGGAAAATCATTGTTCTGGTGCTCTGGCTGACCAACCTTTATCAAAAGGAGGTCATGGAATATCAACAGGCCTCCGGAATAGAAGACGATGTACAGAAAATAAGACTTCTGCAGGAAGGAACCTGATATTGATAAAAGTTGTTACTGATGGAATGTTGAGTTGCCTCTGCATTTCTCACCTTGCTGTATGTATAACTCAGGGTATAAAAGTCCCAAGAAGAATAAAGTCAGGGGCCTCGCTCACCAAAGAAGCTTGGTCACCCCATGTTGTCTCTTTATCTCTATCTCTATCTTTCTTCATTTGCGGATGCCGTCCATCTGGAGGATATCCCTGGACTCTGCTGAAGCTGGACCCCAGCAAGGGACCCTGTGTATCTGGGCACATGGGCATTCTGCTTGTATTTGGAGACCAGAGAGGAAAAGAGACAATTTCACGGACCCCTAATGATGGAGCAGGATGAGGAGATGAGCCTGCCTGGATTTAATAGCACGAGTGACAGCAGAGATCTAAACCAGTGCTGGTGACGTCACAGCCAGGGTCAGGCCGTGATGGGGCCGACACGGGAGTACAGGCCAAGCTTTCATCAGACATCCCCATCACACGGGAATTCCTGTGGCTGTGGTTAGTGATGAGCTGTGTGACACTGATGACCAGCCTCCTCATCAGGATGGGGTCCAGAGTGATCCAGGAGGGCGAGAGGACCCACCAGGAGCCAGAGAACAGGGCTGAAACCCTCAGTGTCCCTCACCTCTGTACAGGTTCACAAATGCAGGGATTTTGCCAGGAATCCCTTGTCATCATTGCCATGGTGATCCCCGCTTCCCGCTGTTCCTTCTACAGGACGTGGGGCCCTTGAATCTGAACTCATCATGGGTGTCACAAGCAGAGGGACCCGGGAACATCTTGGGAACCCCTGCTCCTCACAGTCCACAGACCACCCCAGCCCTGAAGGAGGAAATGCTCCAGTGGGGTGGAGATGAGAGGAGCAGAGGGCAGCACAGAGCCAGCACCTGTGGGTCAGGAGAGCCACTCCCGGGGCTCCCTGCCGCCTGTGATGTATCCCCGGTGCCCCTCACTCCTCACGCTCTCTGCTCTGGCCCTTCAGGAGCAGAGTTCACACCCTGGGGACGATCTGCCTGCTGGGATGGTCCACAGACTCTGCTGGAGGCGCACCTGGGAAAGCCTCCTGCTCCTGATCTCAAGTGAGGGAGCTCAGCTCCACGGCTCCCGTGATCACACGGATGACCAGGGTGCACTTCAGTGGAATCAGAAATTGTTTACATTTTCTGAGATTTCAGCAAAACTGACTGTACAATTGGGAGGAGACATATTATGAACCAGAACGTACCTCAGTAATACGTTGGTTCTGGGGTATTATTTAAGATTTGACGGTTCTCTAAGAACAAGCCTCTGACAGGCTGAGGCTCTCATCCCAGTTTCCCGTCTACCTGTGTCGCTGTGAGGAGCCCTGTTGCACCAGCCTGCACGGTCAGAGTCAGCCTCGTCCTCAGGCTGCAGCCCAGAGACGAGCAGGAGCCCTGCGTTGGCTGAGACATCCTTGGATCCAGGAAACCCGCGGGAACCCCGGAGCCTGGTTCTTCCTGGAGTCTGAGTGGTAGGACCAGAGTACTGAGGAGGGCTCACTGGCTTCTGCTGGTTCCAGTAAGAGCAGAGCGGCAGACACTGATGTCGCTGCTCAGGGTGCAGGGAGCCACTGAGTCACCTGTGATCTCTCTGGGGTCATGGGTCTCCCCACACACAGGCCCTGAAACCATTGCCGGTTTTAGCAGTCCAGGGCCTCAGGGCTGCAGTGTGGTCACTCACAGCAGCACCAGCTCTAGGGGCTTAGAGAAACCAACAGTAAACAGGTGTAGAATTAATATACCTGCAACCTTATCGAAGAAGGTTAACAATAAAGCCATTAAATTGAGATTCTTCTAAAATATCAGTTGACAATAATAAGAAAACACACTACTGAAGATTAGAAATTAAAATGATAATGTTTGAACAAGTAGGTTTGAACATGGTGGAGTATTCCAAATTCCCTTTGCCCTAAATGGTCTTACATGGAGCAGGACTGGGAAGAGCAGCTGAGGGCGTTTTGGCTGAAAACATGCAGTGAGTTGTGAGTACAACCACACATTCTTGTTCTCACATGCGCAAAGAAAAACGATTTCATGTCCATTTCAGAGCTGCTGCTCCAGTGTCTGCTTGGACAGAGATGCTTCGGCCCCGGGAGGCCCATGTCGGGAGGAGAGCAGGTTTTTGTCTCACTTCCCCCTGGCCTGGAGCACTGTGCCAGTATAGCTACTGCTGTCACCAGCTGCACAGTAATAATCGGCCTCGTCCTCAGCCTGGAGCGAGCTGATGGTCAGGGTGGCCGTGTTGCCAGACCTGGAGCAGGAGAATCGGTCCGAGGACTCCAAGGCTCCACTGGTAGTACAACAGATGAGTTTGGGGGCCGATCCTGGGAGCTGTTGGTACCAACATACACCATAGCTACCGATGTTGCTGCTGCTTCCAGAGCAGGTGATGGAGACCCTCTGGCCCGGGGACCCGGACACAGAGGGTGGCTGAGTCGGCACAGCCTGGGCCCAGGATCCTGGAAGGGGGAGAGACAGAGATGGTGACTTGGGGGTCCAGGCATAATAGCAGAGAGCAAGGCTGTGAGGCTTCCCAGGGCCCTTCCCCTGTCCCCCCATCCAGTCACCTGTGCAGAGAGCGACCAGGGTGAGGAGCAGAGGGGACCAGGCCATGGTGGACACGGTCAGGGCGTCCCGTGGTCTGCGGCCCCACAGCTGAGCAGAGCGTCCCCACACCGCTCCTTCCCCTCTTCATAGCCTGAGAGAGGCGGGGCCTTTCATGCAAATGACCATCCTCCCCGCCCCGCCCCCACAATGCTCTGATGACCTCTGGGACCTGGGTCAGCTCCCTGTGCCTGAGGGAGGCCAGTGTGTGATCAGGGGCGGGGTTGCTTGGGGCTTGGGGGTGGGAGGTCACAGCTGGGAGCCCTGAGCAGGAAGCACCAGGGAGCACCAGGGGGCTGGGCTCTGCTCTCACCCCTCCAGACACTCAGGAAAGGCCTCGGAGCGCCCCCTGGTGTCCGGACCAAGACACACATCCTGACCTGCTGATAGAGCTCTTAGAGTCAGCTTTCCCCAAATTGCTTTTGAAATTCTACCCTTCAGGATGTGTTTGGATGGACAACAACAGCCAACTGTAGCTTACCCTGTAGCGCATGTGAATGTTACACTGTGGATGTGTGACTCTGAGATTTTAAATGAACCAAATGTGTTCATGGATTAGTAAAAATCTAAGGTCATCACTTAAAACAGATGCCTACATTGAACTGAAGAAAATGCTGTTGTTAGGTCACTGGGCTGTGTCCACTCCGGCTCTGTTTTAGTTCTGCATTGCCATGGTACTATTTCTAAAACATAATTTTCCTTGTAGCCTCTGTTCTCTAAATAAGATAATTTTAAAGACTTTCTGACAGGTACGGCATCTCCACTGGGGGATTTTATGTCGTAGCAGGACGTTCTCTCTGTGACACAGGGCACGCTGAGTTATCAGAGCCATGGGTCGGTCTCAGATCTGAGATGAGACACAGGACAGGACAAGGCAGATCAGCTGTTCTGGGGAATCTCAGACGTGGCCATAGACATGGTCAGACAGAGCAGCAGCGCCGGCCCTGGGGGCAGAGCCCCAGGACAGGGCTGCTTTCCCAGCCCAGGGCCTCGCAGCTTCCCCAGGCTCACTGTGCATAAAGCCAGTCCCACAGCAGCTGAGCACAGACACTCCTCAGGCAGGAATCATCTCCAGGTCTCAGGACCAGGGCTCTCTCCCGACCTGATTCCTCTCTCGATGGGCACACAGGACAGAGTGTGAGGTTTCAGGGGATAAATCAGCTACTAGAAGGGTTCATGGATCCCCTGGGAAATGAGGGGATCCTGGGGAGGAAGAGGGAGGGGACGACCTGGGGTCACAGGTTGCCGGGGTCCAGCCCCGGTGGATCCAGGGTGATTCGAAGGTGGGGACGGAGTCGGCGTCTTTGGAAAAATACATATTTAATCACAGATATAGAGAGATTAGAAATGGATAGTATAGTAGGAAGATTAGTGGAGAAAAAGAGGCTGAATAACTTGGATTACGTGGAATAGCATCCATGCTCCAGATGGGAATTCAGCCAGAAAAACGGGAGTAAAAGAGAAGCGACACGGGGGAATCAGTCTTTCCGGAAACTGATCCGATTTCTTTATTTTTGGGTTTGCTTATATACCTTTTGTTACACATAGGGATGAATACAGAGTCACGCGGGGGTCAGCAGTCCTGACCTTTATCAAAATCAGGTGCTTCACATAAATGTATAAAAAAAAGGTACATCATCTTCTGGCCATGAGTGAAACCTGCTGACATTTTATGATCCTTTCTTTCTGATAACCAAAAACTTATTTCTTCCAAGGGTGTTTTTTTCTTAAACCAGGAATTACCCTCCAAATAAAGTTGCATTCCTATAGGGTGAGGGTGTAGTGAGTTACAATCAAGAAAGGAATTTATTTAACCCAAGGTTAACATGATTAGTCTTAAAGGTTAGTACTTATTTCTCCTATATGCTTAAAGGTTAATACTGATTTCTTCTATATGTTAGTTATATTCATTATAAGGGTAGGGAACATGGAGATTTAGCAGCAAACATCAGCCCAACAAATGAAAATCCTTTCACCAATGCTCCCCTTAAGATCTATTTAGTCTTAAGATAGTGATAAAGTTACATTTTTGCATAGCAAGGACACAGTGATTTATAACAAAGCACAGTGATCTATTACAAAAGAGAAAATCCATTAACTCAAAAAGTCTAGTATTGCTAACATCAAACTACTATATTTCCTTTTCTATAGTCCAAATACATTGATTAATATATTCCCAAGTGCCTAAGGATATGGAGGCCTGGCGGCAATCATTGACTCAACAAAAAGAAAAAGCCCTATGCTAATTAAGACTCTCAAAATACTCCAAAACTCTCTGTGCTGTTTATGGTTGAGAGGTAGTAAACAATCATGTGGCAGGAGTATGGATAATCCTGTCACACAAGCTAGTCTGTCAGCAGAGAGGTTTGACCTGAGACATCCTTGTCCCACCCAGAGCAGGGAATTAGCAGCAATTATTGGCACAACAAATGAAGAACCCTTCACCAATATAATTCCTAACCAACACACTATACTAATAATTTCCAACTCCCCAAAAGATTTTGCCTTTAGTAAGCCTAAAACATCTCGTGCCTCTCAGGTTGGGAGGCTGTAAACAATCACATGTGGCCGGACGAACCTATACAGGCGGGCTAGATAAACTTCAGAGGAGTCCGTAAGCTGAAACACTCTTGTCACGCCCAGGAATTTTTATTGCCTTGGAGCTGCACGTTTACTTCTTCTCTGAGAGAAACGGTTATGGGGGAGAGCCCCCTGTAAAGTCAGAGGTGTAGGTGAGAGCATAAAACAGACTCTGGTTTTGGGGTTAGATGCTCGGGAACAGGGGGTTTCCTGAGGCTTGATCACGCCTTTGCGTATGCCAAGCCTCCTTCCTCATGACCTTTGGCATGGGCGGAGCTCCTCACGCTGGTCCCCGGCAACAGCTGAGTGCCAGGGATCTGAGGCTTCTTGGGAAGGAAGGGTTAGACAGGCTCAAGGAGGGGCCGAGGAAGTGAGTGTTTCAGGAAGATCTGGAGACACGGCCATGATCTTCCGACAAAGGGAGCTGGCTCTTGACCATGGAGATCATGGTCTACAGACCTACACGGTCACGGGAGGACTGTAGAAAGAGAGAGGCCAGGACTGGGAGGAGAGTCGTGAGTGAGGGGAGCAGGAGGGCGGGCTCTGAGCAGAGATGAGGAGAGCTGGAGGGGTGCACGGGGTGGGCTCTGGGGGCTCCTCCCTTCCTCTCTTTCTGGGAAGAGGGTGGGGACTGATGACCCCCTGACCCCTTCACCCTCCAATTCTGGGTGCTCGGCCCCAGGTGCAGCTTCAGTCCCAGGAGGAGGCCTGGGGGCCGCGGCTCTGAGTCTGTCCCCTGAGAGGAAGCACCTGCTGTCCCGTCCAAGTCAGGCCGCTGAGCCCGGGGGCAGGGCCAGCTCAGTGGACCATGCGGGTATGTTGATGTTTTGCCAACTCTGAGCGGTAGACATCGCCTCCTCGTGACGCGCTCGGGGAACGTTCACAGTGGTGAGATTGTGAGCAAGGTGCTGCTCAGCTGCTTGGTTCTCAATCCTGTCTGACTCTTTTGCGACCTTGTGGACTCTAGCCCACCAGGCCTGTCTATCCATGGGATTCTCTAGACAAGAACACTGAAGTGGGCTGCTGTTTCCTGCTCCAGAGGATCTTCCCACCCAGGGACAGAACCCACATCTCTTATGCCTTTTGCACTGGTAGGCGGTTCTTTACCCCTCATGACTCCTGGGAAGCCTTTGAGGAAGGAGGGGCTGCCTTTTCCCCTGTCACCAAATACCTTATCAATGAACAAATAAATGAATCAAATAATAAATGTTACATGTCTTTGATAGCATACACAGAACTTCTTTATTCTCACCTATCGTATTTTCAGGTTATTCTTGTTCTCATAATTCAGACTATCTTGTTCTCATGATTCTTTTTTTTTTTTCCCCGTACATTTATCTCCTTTTCCTTTGGACCCAAGAGTGTTTATATTTGTTAATCAAATAGATCTGATGTCTGTCCCTAAAAACATCTGTCACCTGACTTCATCTCAGGCACCTCACCGTTGATGTCTATGCCGTCTCACTTCCCTTCAGTATTTAGTTTCCTGGTTCTTCATATAAGTGTCAGTTTTTACTGGATCCTGGACTGTGTGGAAATTGTTTGAAGAAACTCTGGGTTCCATTTCCTTTTCCTTTAACAGGAGATGCTTCTGTGGCGGAAGCTCAGGGATGTGCGTTCGCTGCCCAGGGACCCAGCAAGGGCGGCACTGACCCCCTGCTCTGTGCTGCCGACTCCGACCTGGGATCCAGGGGCGCCTGTGTGAGCAGCTCTGTCATCCAGGGGCGTGTGCCCACCCCCTGTGTGCCGCTGCCCTCAGGAGGGGAGTCGGGCTGAGGGGACAGCTGGGCTGCACTCAGGGGACACCTATTCTGCTGGGTTCCGTGGCCTCAGGGCCTCCAGGAAGGGAGGGGTAGACGCCTCGCCCGGGGCGCCCCGTGGCTGTGGGGGATGCAGGCCTTTGTCTCCTTTTGCTCTGGCCTGAAGCACTGTGCAAACTTCCAAGCCGTCAGCCCATGAGAAACAGCAATAATCAGCGTCGTCCTCAGCATGAACTGAGGTGGTCAGAGAGGCTGAGCTGCCAGACTTGGAGCCAGAGAACCGATCCGGGACCCCTGAGGATCTTTAGCCATTTCCATAGGTCAGGAATCTGGGGGCCGATCCTGGGAGCTGTTGGAACCAGCTCACATAATAACCCCCGGTTATGTTGCTGCTTCCGGTACAAGAGATGGTGACCCTCTGGCCCAATATCCCGGAAAAGGAGGGCAGCTGAGTCAGCCCAGCCTGGGCCCAGGATCCTGGGAGGCGGAGAGACAGAGATGGTGACTCGGGCGTCCAGACACGAGTGCAGGGAGCAGGGCCTGTGAATCTTCCCAGGGGCCCTCCTCTGTTCTCCCATCCAGTCACCTGTGCAGAGAGCGCCCAGGTTGAGGAGCAGAGGGGACCCGGCCATGGTGGACACGGTCAGGGCGTCCTGCCATCTCTGGCCCCACAGCTGAGCAGAGCGTCCCCACACCGCTCCTTCCCCTCTTCATGCCCTCAGAGGGAGGGTCCATTCATTCAAATGAGTCCCACCCATCCGTCCCTGGGCACTGGCTCAGGCCCCTGTGCCTGAGGGTGGCCAGTGGGTGGGCTGGGGCGGGGCTGTATGTGGCCCTGGGGTGGGAGGTCACAGCTGGGAGCCACCGGCAGAGGCCACCAGGCAGCACCAGGGTCCCAGCTCGCATCCTCTTAACCACCTCACGATCGGCCCCCGAGCGCCCCCTGGGGTCCAGGCCCAGACACACATCCTGTGACCTGGGAACCAGCCCCCTCAGGGAAGCCCCTGACCTGCTCTGTCCTCTGTCTCCTTCTTGCCTTCAGGCCGGGAGCCCGTTCTGTGTCCCCTGTGACCTCAGGGCCGTCTGTGGGCTCCCCTCCGACCCTCAGGGTCAGTCTGTACATGGCGCGCTTGGCAGCTCAGGGGTCAGGACTGAGGGGGCGTCGGGGACACGTATTCCTTTAAGTCAGGCTCAGGTCAGGACAGTGGCGACCCCGAGGATGCAGCCTCCCGACTGTGCAGGAGGCGAGCACTTTCTCCTTCATTAGAAATGAAGCAGTGCCTTACACACGCACACAAGCACACACAGCTTGCTTCGAGGTCCTTTCCCAGTGGAGAATAAGCATTTTGTTTTGAAATATGCTCCGTGACCCCACTGTACTGGTTCCTGGTCTCGTCTTTCCTACCTAAGTTAAACAAAGCACTTGCCACGTGTTCACTCCCTGTTGGCTTGGGAAGCAGAAGCCGCCTTTCTGAGTGAGGCTAACTCTGCTCCCAACTCCCGGGACAGAGAAGGCAAGGTGACTGTGGTGGCACCACCTGTGTCCAGGTGCCCAGATCACCATCACCGCCGTCCTCCTCCTCTTTCATCCAAGGATAGGAGCCCCCAGTGGTCAAGGAACCTGAGTGACTGCGGCTGGAGCCAAAGGACCAGTCGCGGCTCCTGAGGACTGGGGGCCCGCAGGCATCATGGTTTGGGGTCTCTGGCTGGGACCTGTTGGTTCCCGGACACCTCACACCGCCAGCTCTGCCGCTCTTTCTGGGACTAGAGGACCTGAGCACTGGGCTGGACAGTGGGCCCGGCTGAGACAGTCCAGACTGTGCTCCGGACTCTGTGCTCAGCGGGGAGGGGGCAGGTGGCATGTCACTGCTGCAGAGCCTGACTCCGAGCAGGCACAGCGACCCTTGAGTGGTGTCAGGATCCAGCATCTTTCCCTCTGACATCTAAGGGCTCCGCCCCGTCCCCACTGCTCACACCCCCTCCAGCTTCTCAAGGGAAGCAGGTGTAAGGAAGCCACACTGTAAACAATGCAGGGACCCACAGCCCGGCTGCTGAGTGTTTTCCTGGAAGAAACTGTTTCACTCCTGTTCAAGTTTTCTTTTGTATTTCTACTGAAAGTTTATTGTTATCATACAAATATGGTCAAAGTTTATGCTTTTAATTTTATGACTGGAAACAGATTCAGAAACACTTTGAACTGCTTTTCAGTTCAGTTCAGTCACTCAGTTGTGTCTGACTCTTCGTGACCCCATGAATCACAGCGCGCAAGTCCTCCCTGTCCATCACCAACTCCCAGAGTCTACCCAAACTCAAGTCCATTGAGTCGGTGATGCCATCCAGCCATCTCCTCCCCTGTCGTCCCCTTCTCCTCCTGCCCCTAATCCCTCCCAGCATCAGGGTCTTTTCCAATGAGTCAACTCTTCACATGAGGTGGCCAAAGTATTGGAGTTTCAGCTTCAGCACCAGTCCTTCCAATGAACACCCAGGACTGGTCTCCTTTAGGATGGACTGGTTGGATCTCGTTGCAGTCCAAGGGACTCTCAAGAGTCTTCTCCAACACCACACTTCAAAAGCATCAGTTCTTCGGCACTCAGCTTTCTTCACAGTCCAACTCTCACATCCATACATGACCACTGGAAAAACCATAGCCTTGACTTAGACGGACCTTTGTTGGCAAAGTAATGTCTCTGCTTTTGAACATGCTATCTAGGTTGGTCACAACTTTCCTTCCAAGGAGTAAGCGTCTTTTAAATCATGCTGCAATCACCATCTGCAGTGATTTTGGTTTGTATCATTTTAAAATTCTATAGTATTTTTAATAATGTGGACTTGAATATTTTTGTATTCATTCTCAGTAATTTACAGCACAGTAATTCTCATATTAATTCTTCATATCAAAATAATTTCACATAACTTTTGACTTTTATTATTGGTTTGAAAACTTACATGGAAGTGAAGGTCTGGGAAGAACACTCCCCCACCCAGTGCATCCGTGACTCCACATATCCCCGCTGGATCTGGCTGTCAGCACCCTCCATGTTTCAGGGCACCTTCACTTTCTGGGACCAGCCAGGGCAGCTGTGGGGAAAATCTGTGAGTGCGTGTGTGATTGGTGAGGGGTCTGTGGTGGGGGGTGGCCTTTGTATTTTGTATTCAGAGTTCACAGATGTAGGTTCCATTTTCAAAGCCTTGGAGATACCACCCTGAATTTCAGGAGCCCTGAAATCACGCTGACACCCTCTTCTGTTAGAGCACCCGGGTCATAATTCTCACCAGCAGGTTGTGGGTCACAAAGGCGCTCCTGGTGGAGAGGTGACCCCAGGTGCCCACCGCAGGGGAACCTCAGGACTCCTGTATTCCTGGAGTTCAAGGACCCCTGCTGCACCTTCCCTTCCTCAGACATATCAGCTCATCTGGGACTAGAGGAAACTGGTTCCAGGGCTGTTTTATCCTCTATGTCTTTCCTCACAGTTTCCATTTCTTTGCTAAAACTTCCTACCTTGTGCTTCATGGCAGGTAAAGACCGTGTTTGCAGGGAGATTTGTGATCCATTTGGGAATGATTGTTATCTTTTATTGCAGTATAGTTGCTTTACAATGATACTGTGGTGTTGGAGGAGAGTCTTGAGAGTCCCTTGGACAGCAAGGAGAGCAAACCAGTCAATCTTTAAGAAAATCAACCCTGAATACTCATGGAAGGACAATGATAAAGCTGAGGCTGCAATGCTGAACAGCCGACTCCTTGGGAAAAACCTTGATGCTGGGAAAGATAGAGGGCAGGAGAAGGGGATGACAGAGGAGGAGATGGTTGGATGGCATCACTGATTCACTGGACTTGGACTTGGGCAAATACCAGGAGATGGTGAGGGACAGAAAGCCTTGCGTGCTACAGTTCATGGGTTCACAAAGAGTGACACATGACTTTGTGACTGTACAACAAGCTGCTTTACAAGGCTGTGATATTTTCAATGACTGTTATCTTAGTGACACTCTGTTTTGAACTACAAACCTGGAGTATCTATTCACTGTGTCTTTAATTTCTTTAAGTGTTTTATATTGATTGTATCATACATGTTAGTGGTTTTATTTTTAGAAACTGGAGATTTATTCAGTTCCGTTCAGACACTCAGTCATGTCTGACTCTTTGCAGCCTCATGGACTGCAGCACGCCAGGCCTCTCTGTCCACCACCAACTCGCAGACCATACTCAAACTCATGCCCCTTGGGTCAGTGGTGCCATCCTGTTGGGAGCCGAGTTAGGCATTACTGACAAAATAGAGGCATGGCCCTAAACCCCTTCCCTTTGTTCCATAGGCACCGGCCCGGAATCAAGGAGTTAGGCTTCGTGATTCTGACTTGTGTTTTCCTTTCCTTGGCTGAGTTGACTGAAGAGAATATTAAGGTGCTTATTGTTGAGAGGAGCAAGAGAAGGCATAAAGCCTTCTGCAGCTGTGCTCAAAGAATAATTCATGAAGTTAATCACTGACATTTGTTCAAGGACTTTTACAAGAGAGTGTTCCAGGGTGAGCACAGAGGCCACAGCTTGAGAGGGATTCCTATCGGAAGCCTATGTGTGAGAAAAGTGTTTATGGCAAAGGAGTTTGCTGAATTTAGGGCTTAGGAATAATTAAAATAGTTAGAAGCTAAAGATTTAAGGATTGCTGTGATGTTACAATATTCTCCTATAGCTTATAAAAATTAGGGACATTAGAGATATTATTAGCTAGAAGCCCTTTCTAAGAAACAGTGAGCTTAGGATACTAGGGGCAAACAGGACTTAGAAAGATAAGAACTACACTGAGGAATGTGGTATGCAGCCCAGACATTAGCATGAGTTACAGCGTATTCACAAGGACACATGAGAAAAAGTAGATGAGAGAATCGCTGAGGAACTCCTTTTGAGGGGCAACAATGATTTTTGGAGAAAAATAAATCAGGGTCAATGGGATCTAAACATATCAAACCTCTGACCTATGCTTTTTGTAAAAATATAGAAGAGAATCATAAGCTTGAAATAAACAGGCAGTCCAAGAACAATGAGAGGCTGCCTCAGTTTCTCTCGCCGACACTGCCCATCCCTTCAGGTTGAATCCCTGGCTGCTGGAGCTGGACTCCGGCACCATCCAGCCATCTCATCCTCTGTCATCCCTTTCTCCTCCTGCCTGCAATCCTTCCCAGTATCAGGATCTTTTCAAATGAGTCTGCTTTTTGCATCAGGTGGCCAAAGGACTGGAGTTTCAGCTTCAACATAAGTCCTTCCAATGAATATTCAGGACTGATCTCCTTTAGGATGGACCTCCTTGCTGTCCAAGGGACTCTCAAGGGTCTTCTTCAACACCACAGCTCAAAAGCATCAATTCTTCAGCACTCATTCTTCAACTCTCACATCCATACATGACTACTGGAAAAACCATAGCCTTGACTAGGTAGACCTTTGTTGGCAAAGCAATGTCTCTGCTTTTTAATATGTTGTCTAGGTTGATCATACCTTTTCTTCAAAGGAGTAGACGTCTTTTAATTTGATGGCTGCAGTTGCCATCTGAAGTGATTTTGGAACCCCCAAAATAAAGTTTGCCACTGTTTCCACTCTTTCTCCACCCATTTGCCATGAAGTGATGGGGCCGAATGCCATGATCTTCGTTTTCTGAATGTTGAGCTTTAAGCCACCGTTTTCACTCTCCTCTTTCACTTTCATCAAGATGCTCTTTAGTTTTTCTTCACTTTCTGCCATAAGGGTGGTGTCGTCTGCATGTCTGAGGTTATTGATATTTCTCCCAGCAATCTTGATTCCAGCTTCTGCTCCATCCAGCCCAGCGTTTCTCATGATGATTCATTACTGAACTACAAAATACGATTCATTCCTGCATGTTGACTTTTATATCACAAAATGCCGAGTGAAACACTCACAGAGGCCTGTCTTATTGAGCCCTTGACCCTGAGCTGGGCCTGGCCTGAAACCACCGCTTCTGGGCTCCACCATGGTCTCCACTGAAAGGTTTTTATCTTTGAACAAGCTACATTTGCCCAAGAAAACCTGCATTGAGTAAGAGTATCTTAGCAATCTAAAAGCTGAATTGAAGCAAAAGATACATTATAAAATCTGCTGGTTTGAGGAAAATCAGGTGCTTGCCAAATATCTGACAATTGGAAGTCACCCCGAGCTCGACTTCATCCGAGCCACGAGCAGGGGTGAGTGGAGGAGGTTTCTGTCTCGCTTCCTCACTGCTCTGGGGCACCGTGTGGGCATTAGTGTCGCCAGGCCACACAGCACAGTGATAGTCGGCCTCGTCCTCGGGCTGCAGCCCAGAGATGAGCAGGAGCCCTGCGTTGGCTGAGGCATCTTTGGATCCAGAGAAGCGGTTGGGGACTCCAGAACTTTGGTTCTTATCGGAGTCTGACTTGACCCTCACGACATACCATGGAGGGCTTCCTGGCTTCTGCTGGAACCAAGATAAGGAGAAATCACCAACACTGTAGCCGCTGCTCAGGGTGCAGGAGAGTCTGGCTGATGCTCCCGGAGAGGCAGAGAGGGAGGCCGGCTGAGTCAGCACAGGCTGGAAGAGGGAACCTGCAGACACAGACACAGGGGAGACGGGGCAGGAGCTGCAGGGAAGAGTCCCAGAGTCTGCGCCCCAGGGGCTGATGAGGCTGGGGGCTGAGCCCTGGTGCCCGGGGCCCGTGCCTTCCTGTGCAGAGAGAGGAGCACGAGCAGGAGAGGAGTCCAGGCCATGGTGCTCACAGCTTCCTGGTCCCCACAGTGGGCTGGGCTGCCCCAGGCCTCCTGTTCTCCCCCAGCCTCTGCCAGAGGAGGGGCTGCCATGCAAATAGGGGTCCTCTCAGGGCCCACCCTCCCCCTCCTTGAACCCTGGTGGTGGAGCTCAGGTCACGGCTCAGACTAGGGAGCCCCCAGGAGGAAGCCCCTGCTGAGACCACACAGGTCTCTGCTCAGGGGGCTCTGCAGCCAGAGAGGAGGCACCACTGAGTTCCCTCAGGAGCACAGGCCCCTAGGCCAGCTCCTGGAGTGAGTGGTGCTCCCTGAGCAGCTGTGCAGGGACCCCAGGGCACTCCCAGTGCCCCCCTACTGGTTACATGTGAGAAAAAGCTTGCAGAAAAGGGGGGTGAAATTCATACTTTTCTGAACAAGAATAGCACTGGCTCTTGTAGAGAAATATTCAAAAGCAGGCTGAAATGCTTAGAAAAAAATAACATTTTACCATGGAATTACTCCACAAAAAGACACTGTAAGGAAGCATTTAACAGGAGGCTTCCTGTGTGCTGTTTTGGATCTGTCCTGAATCCTCTGTTCCTTATTAATTCCTGAATATTCAGGAATTAAGAGGGGTGGCAAACGCTCCCGGGGCTGAGGACTGCATGCATTTCCTTCGTTAGTTTTTCCGTATGGTGGTAAGTAACTATTTACGACCCTCTTCCTTTTTATGAACCATACGGTAAAAGTGATTATTTATAACCCTCTCTCTTTGGTATGGATTGCCTTATGTTTCCTTGATAATTTGTAAGTCTGGACTTTTGATCTTTATCTTTGCTGAACAAAGCTACCTTGTAAGACAGTATATAGACCCACACTATGTTAAATAAAACACCTTTGCTCCATCAGAGCTTGGGTCCCCGAGTCTCTCTCTAATTCTCCGGAGTATAGAAACCTGTTGTGCTCACTCTCCTGCCTGGGCTCCTAAGACCCTCTCGAGAAGGTGCACTGTGCCTTCACCCCCTCGAGAGGACGCCCGGTGCCTTCATGAGCGACGCAAGCCCTGTATCAAGGGCTTTATTGGTTTGCTGCTTAAACCAAGGAATATCCGCTTATTTCTCTCTCTCTCTTACTTTCTTAATGTTGATTCCGGACCACCAGGTTCTGGTCCATTAAAGGACCTCAACAAGACACAATGTATCCTTATTTACCATATGTGACATACTTCAGCAATTACTTGCTTCCCACTGATTTTTTTGTATACATTTTTTGTAACATTGAAAAACATGAAAAATTTTGTGGTTCTTTGAGGAAGTAGTTTAAGTGTCATACATACAACTCATACATAAAACAGATAAAAGGGCAATTTACAGGGCTTCCCTTGCGGTCCATTGTTTACGGTTCTACTTGCCAATGGAGGAGATATGGGTTCAGTACCTGGTCCAGGAAGATTCCACAATTCTCAGAACAACTAAGCCCCAGAGCCCCAACTACGGACGGTTGCTCACCTGGAGCCTGTGCTCTGCATCAAAAGGAGCCACCTCAATGAAAGGCTGCATACCGAATGAAGAGCAGCTACAGCTCCCTGCCACCGGAGAAAGCTGGGGAGCAATGAAGACCCAGCCCAGTCATTAATACACAAATACATTACATTTTAAATAAGGAGAAAACAGACAATATTATTGTCAACTACAAGCTGGCACTTTCTACAAACCCGTATTTGCTAATTCCTGAAAAACAACAACTAGGGCCTTTGCCAGCTGCCTCTGCAGCTGCGCTTGCTACGCTTCGCCCCTGCATGAAAGGAGTTCAGGGTGGAGAGCGAGGCACTCGGTGCTCCAGGGAAGCCAGTGGAACAGGTCTCTAGGCAGTTAGATATTTTCAGGAACGAATTTCATGATCCCAATGCTTGCATCTCTTCATATCTAGAAAATCACTACACTCCTTCTCTGCAGGCCACAGGCCCTTCCTCTATCTCCTGGGATGTCCCAGCCCCCAGCAGACTGCCCATTGGACAGCAGGCTTGCAGATGGCACCCCCAGGAGAGTGGGCTGAGGGCCTTTCTAGGTCCTCCCTGGGCACAGGGATGCTCTCACACTGGGACTCTTGTTTCCGTGGAAACCGACCATATTCCACAATGCGCATCTCTGTTAGCTGTGACCCCACAGTCCAGCCCCACCTACTGTGCGGACCCTGCACGTGTGTGTGTCAGGCCACTGACGGGGAGCAGCAGGACACATACCTGGTGACATGTGGTGCTCTGCGACCCCACGTGGGGGTGGGGCCAGGAGCTCAGGGCTCGGGGCTGTCTTCCCCCTGGCCTGTAGCCCCAGTTTGCCGCTGGACTGCCCTCCCACCTGAGTGAGAACAATCAGCTTCGTCCTTGGCGCTAAGTGCCCTAGAGCCTCTCTGAGACCCCCGCGGGCTGGTCGTGACTCCTGTAGTCAGGGGTCTGTGGACCCTGCCCAGTTGTTGCTGCAGCCAAGCTGCCCCCTTGGTGCCTACACTCTTGCTCGTCCCAGTGCGGGTGAGTGTGGCTCAGTGTCCATGGACAGAGTCACTGACCCTGACTGAGTCCACCCTGACGTTTCCCCGGATGCCTTGAGAGGACAGAGAAAGCAGAGAGCAAGACCTGCTCCCTGTGCAGGAGAGAGCAGTGAGGGGGAGAGTGGGGCTACCCAGGTCTGAAATGCCCTCAGACGGATCCCCCACCTCGGACCCTGAGAATAGAACAGTCGGACCGTATGTCCCCAGTGACGGGAGACAGATTTTCTCTTTCCTTCGAGACCCTGTCCTGGGAACAGGCTGCTGGAGGGACTTTGAGGACAGAGGGGAGAGGAGGAGCCTCCATGCACAGGCAGACCCCCCGATGTCCTGGACCCAGGGTGGGGCAGCAGCAGCAGCAGGTCCAGCCAAAGCCTGAGCAGGAAGCCGCTGCACAGCCCCATCTCCCCAGAGGGAAAGGAGTCCTGGTCTAGTTCCCGCAGGCCTGGAGCTCTGGGGGAGCCTGAGAGGCTGTCACAGGAAAGGCAGGAGCAGCAGCCTGGGCCTCAGCTCAGCCCACCGATGGCCATGGAGCCCCAACTGCAGCCTTGAGACCAAGAAACGGAGCAGGGATCCCCACGGGTCCACCACTAGCATCGGAGAGGACGAGGGCTGTTGGGACCAGGACACGTACTGGACAGTGATGCCTCCTGAATCAGACCCAGCTCCACTGTTTCTCTGCTTCTGACCTGAACCATCATGGACTCTGACCCCAGGGCCTCGGGCATTCAGGACTTTGTGCGCAGTTTTAGATAATCAATGGCAACCCACTCCAGTATTCTTGCCTGGAGAATCCCATGGATGGGGGAGCCTCGTGGCTCCTACAGTCCATGGGGTCACAAAGAGTCGGACACGACTGAGTGATTTCACTTTCACTTAGATAATCAAACACCATGTGGTTGCCGTAGAAAAGCCTTGATGATGGGGGCAGAATTAAGATGATCTGAACAGATTTCCAGGACCAAGTTCCTGGTGTGGGGCTCAGACCTCCGTTTTAAATCAAAGAAACAACAGAAGTGTCTGCATCGGCAGAAGATGCTTCAGCCCAGGAGGCCCGTCACTTGGGGGAGAGCAGGTTTTGTCTCGCTTCCCCCTGGCCTGGAGCACTGTGCCATTGCTGCTACTACTATCATAAGCGGCACAGTAATAATCCGCCTCGTCCTCAGCCTGGAGCGAGCTGATGGTCAGGGTGGCTGTGTTCCCAGACCTGGAGCCAGAGAATCGGTCGGGGACCCCCGAGGCTCGACTGGTTGCACCATAGATGAGGAGTTTGGGGGCTGATCCTGGGACCTGTTGGTACCAGCTACCATAACCACGCCCGATGTTGCTGCTGCTTCCAGAGCAGGTGATGGAGACCCTCTGGCCCAGGGACCCGGACACGGAGGACGGCTGAGTCAGCACAGCCTGGGCCCAGGATCCTGGAAGGGAGAGAGACAGAGATGGTGACTCGGGGGTCCAGACACGAGAGCACGGAGCAGGGTCTGTGAGTCTTCCCAGGCCCCATCCCCTGTCCCCGCATCCAGTCACCTGTGCAGAGAGCAACCAGGGTGAGGAGCAGAGGGGACCAGGCCATGGTGGACATGTCGGCGTCCTGCCGTCTGCGGCCCCACAGCTGAGCAGAGCGTCCGCACACCGCTCCTGCCCCTCTTCATAGCCGGAGAGGGGGCGGGGCCTCGCATGCAAATCACGCCCCCCCACCCCAGCTCTCTGCTGCCTCCCTGGGCCCCGGTCAGGTCCCTGTGCCTGAGGGAAGCTAGGGCCGGGCAGGGCCGGGGCTGTGGGCCGCCCGTGGGTGGGAGGTCACGGCTCGGCGCCCTGAGCAGAGGCCGCCAGGCAGTCAGCCCCGGGCCGGCTCGCAGCCCCGACGGTCAGGAGCGGCCGCCGCGCGCCCCCTGGGTGTCCAGGCGCAGACACACATCCTGCGGCCGGGCAGCAGAGCGCTTCAGGGCCGGCTCCTGCCCTCTGCTCTGTGCGCTGTCCCCGCCTCGGGTTCAGGCCAGGCGCCCCTTCTGGGTCCCTGTGACCTCAGGGCCAACCGTAGGCTCTCCTCAGACCCTTCATGTCGAGTGTGTCCGCTTTTCTCCCGGCTGCTCAGGGATTAGGGGTGAGGGGACGTCTGGGACGCGAATTCGCCTCAGATCAGGATCTGATCAGGGCCGTTCTGCTCCCAGGGAGGCCCGTCCCAGTCTGTGCAGGACAGGGGTCCCTTCTCTTCGGGCCTCCTCCCTGATGGCCAGAGCCCTGCTTCCTCTGGGTGTCCCCTCAGCCCTGACGAGGACGGGGCTCTTCCCTGTGCAGGGGAGGAGGGTGCGGGAGAGGCCCTGGAACCGAAATGCCTGGGTCTTTCCTGTGCACGAGCCTCTCCACACATGGGACCCCGTGCCGCTGTCCTGTCTCATGAGGGACACCTCCTGGGCGTCTCTCCTGCCGGCACAGGGCACCGGCTGCAGGGAGCAGGGCTGGTGATGCTCCCGGCAGTTTCTATTGAGACTCTGAAGGGCTCTGAGTGGCTTTTGTTCCCAGGGAGTCTGATACGTGATGGCTGTTAGGATCAAAGAGTGGGTTTGAGAAGGTACAGTTCAGGGACTGTTTGATCGGAAAAGGCCAGCTGACTGTACTTTGCCCTGCACTGCGTGTGTGTGTTACACTGCGGATGTGTGACTGTGAGATTTTAAATGAACCAAAACGTGTAAATGGATTGCCGAAAATCTAAGGTCAGCACTTAAAACAGCTGCATGAAGTTTCTGAGGAAAATCATATGCTCTGTTTTAATTTTGCATTGACAGCGGTACCCTTCTTGTTTGGTCGCTGAGTCGTGTCCGATTCTTCAGGACCCGATGCACTGTAGCCCGCCGGGCTCCTCGTCTATGGGTGGCCCTAAGCAAGAATACTGGCGTGGGTTTCCATCATTATTTGGGGGAGTTCTCTCCTTTTACTAAGAACATTTTAATTCAATGACACAGCATGTATCCTATGAAACTTTATTTCTTAACAGATGATGTATAACTCTTACAAAGATATTTGCATTCTTAAGGTTTTTTTTTTGGTGTCTGAGTGAGGCAGGGCTGGAACCAGCCTCTTTCTGCCACTTATTACAGTTCCACTGGGATATTTTTATCTCTGGGCAGGGGTTTCTGTCTGTAAACAGAGAGGGCTGAGGTATCTGAACCATCAGTCAGTCTCAGATCTGAGAAGAGGGACAGTACATGACAGGTCAGATCTGTTGTTCTCGGGAAGCCCAGAAGTGACCGCAGGAGGTTAATCAGAGTTAACCGTGGTCCAGACAGAGCAGCAGGGATGGCCCCACGGGGAGGGCACAGGGGAGGTTTTAGTCTCACTTCCTTGTGTGCTTGGAGCACCTTGTTAGTATCAGTGCTGCTGTGACGGTCTGAACAGTATTGGCCAGCCTCGTCCTCAGCTGCAGCCCCGAGGTGAGCAGGATCCCTGCACTGGATGAGGCAGCCTTAGATCCAGAAAAACGTCTGGACCCTGGAGCCTTGATACTTATTGGAGTCTGAGTAGAACCTCAGGAGTTACTGAGGAGACCCCTGACTTCTGTTGGCATAGGCGCCAACACAATACCCACTGCTCAGGGTGCAGATGAGTCTGGCTGATTCTCCCAGAGACGCAGAGAGGGAGGTCAGCTGAGTCAGCACGGGCTGGGAGAGGGAACCCGCAGACACAGACACAGGGGAGATGGGGCAGGAGCTGCAGGAAAGGTTCCCAGAGTCTGCGCCCCAGGGGCTGATGAGGCTGGGGGCTGAGCCCTGGTGCCCGGGGCCCGCCCCTACCTGTGCAGAGAGAGAGGAGCACCAGCAGGAGAGGAGTCCAGGCCACGGTGCTCACAAGACCCTGGTCCCCACAGTGGGCTGGGCTGCCCCAGGCCGCCTTTTCTGCCCCTGCCTCTGCCAGAGGAGGGGCTGCTGTGCAAATGGGGTCCATCCAGGACCTACCCAGCCCCTCCTTGAGCCCTGGTGCTGGAGAGCAACTCACAGGTCAGACTCAGGGAGAGGTGGGGGCTACCCACTTTGATCCCCTGGGAGGAAGCACCTGCTCAGGGCACTCTGCACGCAGAGAGGACACACTGCTGACTGCCCCCAGAAGCACAGACCCTGCCCCAGCCCAGCTCCTGGAGTGGAGTGGTGCTTCCTGAGCAATTGTGATGGGACCCCAGGGCAGTCCCAAAGCGCCCCCTGCCTGGAACATGTGGAAAATGTTGCAGAAAAAGAGATGAAATTCCTACCTTTATAAGAAGGTACAACATTGGCTCTACTAGAGAAAATTTTTAAAAACATTAAAATACTTAGAAAAATAGAAAATTTTATCATGGAATTACTACACAAAAAGGCAATGTATCCTTATTTACTGGAAATATGTAACAGTTCAGCTCAGTTCAGTTCAGTCGCTCAGCCACGTCCAAGTATTTGCAACCCCGTGGAGCACCACAGCCGGGCCTCCCTGTACATCACCAGCTCCCAGAGTTTACCCAAACTAATTTCCATCGAGTCAGTGATGCCATCCAACCATCTCATCCTCTGTCGTCCCCTTCTCCTCCTGTCCTCAATCTTTCCCAGCATCACGGTCTTTTCAAATGAGTCAGCTCTTCGCATCATGTGGCCAAAGTATTGGAGTTTCAGCTTCAAAATCAGTTCTTTCAATGAACATTCAGGACTGACCCCCTTTAGGATGGACTGGTTGGATCTCCTTGCAGTTCAAGGGACTCTCAAGAGTCTTCTCCAACACCACGGTTCAAAAGCATCAGTTCTTCGGTGCTCAGCTTTTTTATACTCTAACTCTCATATCCATTCGTGACTACTGCAAAACCATAACCTCAACTGGATGGACCTTGTTGGTGAAATAATGAATAATGTCTCTGCTTTTCAATATGCTGTCTAGGTTGGTCATAACTTTCCTTCCAAGGAGTAAGCATCTTTTAATTTCATGGCTGCAGTCACCATCTGCAGTGATTTTGGAGCCTCCCAAAAGAGTCAGCCACTGTTTCCACTGTTTCCCCATCTGTTTGCCATGAAGTGATGGGACCAGATGCCATGATCTTTGTTTTCTGAATGTGGAGCTTTAAGCCAACTTTTCACTCTCCTCTTTCACTTTCATCCAGAGGCTCTTTAGTTATTCTTCACCTTCTGACATGAGTGGTGTCATCTGCATATCTGAGGTTATTGATATTTCTCCCAGCAATCTTGATTCCAGCTTGTGCTTCATCAAGCCCAGCGTTTCTCATGATGTACTCTGCATAGAAGTTAAACAAGCAGGGTGACAATATACCGCCTTGCGTACTCCTTTCCCACATTGGAAACAGTCTGTTGTTACATCTCTGGTTCTAACTGTGGCTTCCTGACTTGCATACAGACTTCTTAAGAGGCAGGTCAGGAGATCTGATATTTCAACTTCTTTCAGAATTGTCCACAGTTTATTGTGATCCCCACAGTCAAAGGCTTTGGCATAGTCAATCAAGCAGAAATAGATGTTTTTCTGGAACTCGCTGGCTTTTTCGATGATCCAGCGGATGTTGGAAATTTCATCTCTAGTTCCTCTGCCTTTTCTAAAACCAGCTTGAACATCCGGAAGTTCACAGTTCATGTATTGCTGAAACCTGGCTTGGAGGATTTTGAGCATTACTTTACTAGCATGTGAGATGAGTGCAATTGTGCGGTAGTTTGAGCATTCTTTGGCATTGCCTTTCTTTGGGATTGGAATGAAGACTGACCTTTTCCCGTCCTGTGGCCACTGCTGAGTTTTCCAAATTTGCTGGCATATCGAGTGCAGCACTTTCACAGCATCATCTTTCAGGATTTGAAACAGCTCCACTGGAATTCCATCACCTCCACTAGCTTTGTTTGTAGTGATGCTTTCTAAGGCCCACTTGACTTCACATTCCAGGATGTCTAGCTCTAGGTGAGTGATCACACCATCGTGATTATCTGGGTCATGAAAATGTCTTTTTGTACAGTTCTTCTGTGTATTCTTGCCACCTCTTCTTAATATCTTCTGCTTCTGTTAGGTCCATACCATTTCTGTCCTTAATTGAGCCTATCTTTCCTTGAAATGTTCCCTTGGTATTTCTAATTTTCTTGAAGAGATCTCTAGACTTTCCCATTCTATTGTTTTCCTCTACTTCTTTGCACTGATCACTGACAAAGGCTTTCTTATCTCTCCTTGCTATTCTTTGGAACTCTGCATTCAAATGGGTATATCTTTCCTTCTCTCCTTTGCTTTTCACTTCTCCTCTTTTCACAGCTATTTGGAAGGCCTCCTCAGGCATTTTGCTTTTTTGTATTTGTTTTTCTTGGGGATGGTCTTGATCCCTGTCTCCTCCACAATGTCACGAACCTCTGTCCATAGTTCATCAGGCACTCTATCAGATCTAGTCCCTTAAATTTATTTCTCACTTCCACTGTATAATCATAAGGGTTTTGATTTAGGTCATACCTGAATGGTCTAGTGGTTTTCTCTACTTTCTTCAATTTAAGTCTGAATTTGGCAATAAGGAGTTCATGATCTGAGCCACAGTCAGCTCCCGGTCTTGTTTTTGCTGACTGTATAGAGCTTCTCCATCTTTAGCTGCAAAGAATATAATCAATCTGATTTTGGTATTGACCTTCTGGTGATGTCCATGTGTAGAGGTTTCCCTTGTCTTGTTGGAAGAGAGTGTTTGCTATGACCAGTGTGTTCTCTTGGAAAAACTCTGTTAGCCTTTGCCCTGCTTCATTCTGTACTCCAAGGCCAAATCTGCCTGTTACTCCAGGTGTTTCTTGACTTCCTACTTTTGCATTCCAATCCCCTATAATTAAAAAGAAGATCTCTTTTAGGTGTTAGTTCTAAAAGGTCTTATAAGTCTTCATAGAACCGTTCAACTTCAGCTTCTTCAGCGTTGCTGATCAGGGTATGCACTTGGATTACAGTGATATGGAATGGTTTGCCTTGGAAACAAACAGAGATCATTCTGTCCTTTTGATGTATCCAAGTCCTGCATTTTGGACTCTTTTGTTGACTAGGATGGCTACTCCATTTCTTCTAAGGGATTCCCGCCCACAGTATTAGACATAATGGTCGTCTGAGTTAAATTCACCCATTCCAGTCCATTCGCTGATTCCTAGAATGTCGACGTTCACTTTTGCCCTCTCCTGTTTGACCACTTCCGATCTGCCTTGATTCGTGGACCTAACATTCCTAACGTTCTAACTTGTGATAAAAGCAAGGTCCAATGCTGTACAGGTCCAATACTTCATAGGAACAAACTTCAGCAATTCCAGGCTCCCCATAGACATGCTCTCTTTATATATATATAATACTGAAGAGTACGAAAACTTTGTGGTTTTGATGAAGCAAAGTGTTGTACCTACAACTGTTACACAAAACATAAAAGGGGTGTTGGCACAATTTCCCTCGTGGTCCATGTCTAAGGTTGCCAGTGGAGGAGATGTGGCTTCAGTACCCGGTCCGTAAAGATGCCGCATTTTGAGGGACAGCTAAGCCACAGAGCCCCAGCTACCGAAGCCCGGCACCTGGAACCTGTGCTCTGCATTAAGAGAAGCCACCACAATGAAAAGCCTGCAAACCGAATGAAGAGTAGCTAGAGCTCCCTGCTGCCCGAGAAAGCTCATGAGCCATGAAGACCCCATGGAGTCATAAAGAAACAAATAAAGTAATAAAGCTCTAAGAAAGAACAGGAAAATGGGACTATTACTGTCAACTGCAAACTGCCACTTGTCAAGAGCATTTGCCAACAGCTGAACAACAACTAGAGCACGTGCCAACGGCCTGAGCAGCTGTACCTGCTGACCTTCGACACTGCATGCAAGGAGTCCAGGGAGGAGAGCGAGGCACTCGGTGCTCAAGGGAAACCAGTGGAACAGGTCTATAGGTAGTTAGATGTTTTCAGGAACTGATTTCATGATCCCAGTGCTTGCATTTCTTCAAATCTAGAAAATCACTAAATTCCTTCATGGGGACATCAGCTGCTTGTGACTAGCAGAAAGCCTCTTGTAAAGTAAGCTCCTGATTGCACTGAACTCCGCCCCGCCACCTTGCCTTCTCCACAATGTTAGATATTGGCTGCTTTGACAGGGGATGGTTCAGCCCCGGGAGGCCCATGACTGTGGGGAGGAGAGGCTTTTGTCTCACTTCCCCCCTGGTCTGGAGCTCTGTGCCAGCACTGATGCTGCTGTCATAAGCTGAACAGTAATAATCCGCCTCGTCCTCAGCCTGGAGCGAGCTGATGGTCAGGGTGGCTGTGCTGCCCGACTTGGAGCCAGAGAATCGGTCGGGGACGCCTGTCGGTCGTTTGCTGTTTTGATAGATGAGGGTTCTGGGGGCCGATCCTGGGAGCTGCTGGCACCAGCCCACATAATAACCACCCCCGATGTTGCTGCTGCTTCCAGAGCAGGTGATGGAGACACTCTGGCCCAGGGACCTGGACACAGAGGACGGCTGAGTCAGCACAGCCTGGGCCCAGGATCCTGGAAGGGGGAGAGACAGAGATGGTGACTCGGGGGTCCAGACAACAGAGGAGGCAGCAGGGCCTGTGTGTCTTCCCAAGACCCTTCCCCTGTCCCCACATCCAGTCACCTGTGCAGAGAGCGACCAGGGTGAGGAGCAGAGGCGACCAGGCCATGGTGGACACGGTCAGGGCGTCCTGCCGTCTGTGACCCCACGAGCGTCCCCACACCGCTCCTTCCCGTCTTCATACCCTGAGAGGGGGAGGGGCCTTTCATGCAAATCACGCTCCCCCCACCCCAGCTCCCTGACCCTCCCTGGGCCCCGGGTCAGGTCCCTGTGCTGGCGGGTGACCTGGGCGTAGGCAGGGGCGGGGCTGCTGGGGGCCCACCAGTCGGAGGTCACAGCTGGTGAGCTCAGCCCCACGGCCCTGCCCCTGCGGACCCACTGGCCACCCTCCAGCACAGGGACCTGAACCTGGGCTGATCCCAACTCTCACCCCTCCAGATCCGCATAAACAGCCCCCAAGCCCCCCCCGGTGTCCAGGCCCGGACACACATCCTATGACCTGCCGATCAGAACCTCGCAGGAACAGCTCCTGGCCCCGCTCTGTGCACTGTCCCCTCCTTAAGGCCAGGTCAGGCGCCCCTTCTGTGTGCTCCATGACCTCATGGCCATCTGGGGCTCACCTCAAGACTCACCTCAGACCCTCAGGGAAGTCTGTCCACAGCACCCTTGGCTGCTCAGAGGTCAGGATACAGGGGGCATCTGTGACACAAATTTCTTTAAATCATGATCAAGTCAGGGTCGTCCATGACGACCCCATGCATGTAGCTACCTGGCTGCGCAGGCCGTCAGATTCTTTGCTTTTTTTAGAAATGAATCAGTGTGTCTTCCGCACACACACACACACACACACACACACAAACACTACTCAGGGTGCTTCTCCAGTGGGTTATAGGCATTTTGCTCTTAAATACGCTCCCTGATCCAACTCTACCATCCTCCTGGTCTCCTCTTTCTTATTCAGTTAAATGAAATACATCCCACCCTTCCTTCTGTATCTGCTTGGGAGTCAGAAGCTGCCTTCAGGAGTCAGGCTTACTCTGCTCCCAGCTCCCAGGACACAGAGGAGAAGGTGACCTTGGTGGCACCGCCTGTGACCAGGTGCCCGTTTCATACTCACTCTCCTGGTCTTCGCCTTCCATCCTAGGACAGGGGCCCAGAGTCGTCAAGGAAATTGAGTGGCCACGTCTGGAGCCAGAGGAGCAATGGTGGCTCTGAGGGTTGGGGGCCAGCAGGCATCAGGGTGTGGGTTTTCTGCGGGGCCTGTTGGTGCACAGATGCATCACCTCCCCAGCTCTGCTGCCCTTTCAGGACAAGAGGACCTGAACGGCAAAGCAGACGATGGCCCGGCGGAGGTAGCGCAGACTGAGCAGGGGACCCTGGGGGACAGGCGGCATGTCACTGCTGCAGAGCCCGACACTGAGAAGGCAGCAGGGCCCCCCGGCATGGTGTGGGAACTAGCGTCTCTCCTCGTGATGGCTGAAGGCGCTACCTTGGACCTCTGCTCTCACCCTCCACCTTCTCAGGAGATAACACGTGACTCATGTGGTCAAAGTGTATACTATCTTTTAGTCAGCTGGCACCAGAATATCACACACTTTGAACTACTCATACATGGATATAATCTTTAACATTATATGCTCTTTCTAATTCTTGTTATCCTAAATGCTCTTGCATTCATTCTGAGCAGTTGTCTGTATAATCTCTAGCCCTAAAGGTATTGATTCTTCATTTCAAAATATTTTCTTATATGTTTTCATCTCTAATACTGACTTGACAGAGTCGTGGGAAGCCAAGGTCCATTACAAGACTCTCCCCCTTACATGTGTGCCACTCTCCACAGAAACACACAGGACCGGCAGTCAGCACCCCGTTTGTTGCCGGCATCTTCACCCTCTTTCTGGGACGGACAAAACAGCTGTGGAGAAAATCTCTGTTTCTGTGTGGCTGGTGGGACGTGAGGAGTGGCCTTTAGATTTTCTTTTCAGGGTTCACGGGTGCAGGTTCCGTGTTAAGCCCTGGATATACTGACAGAAGCCCTGAGACCACGCTGGCGCCCTCTTCTGTTTAGAGTCGCTGAATCCTAATTCTCATCAACAGGTTTCAGGTCACACAAGTGTTCCTGGGGGTGAGGCGGCCCCAGGTGCCCACTGCAGGTGGAGCTCAGGGCACCCCAGCGGCCCCCAGCCAGCCACTGCACCCGCACTGCCCTGCCCCCCGGGTCTGGGCCGCACCCAGGACTCAAGCTGTCCTGCGGGCCTCACCAGGATTTCCCAGAGCAAAACACATTTGCTGGAGTTCAAGCTCCAATCCAGCGCCTCCCCCTCCTCAGAAATATCAGGTCATGTGGGACTAAAGGAGGATGGTTCCAGGGCTGTTTCATCCTCTGTGTCTTTTCTCACAATTTCCACCTTTTTTGGTAGAACTTCCTACCTCATGCTTTGTGGCAAGTGAAGACCGTGTTAGCTGGGAAATTTTGAACAATTTGGGAATAATTGTTGTAGTTTTAAAAAATTTGTTGGCGTATAGTTGCTTGACAATGTTATTTTCAGTGATTGTTATCTTAGTGGCATTTAGCTTTGAACTAAAAGGAGGAGTATTTGTTTTGGTGGGGGTAGGAGGAAGTTTTATTTCTTGTTCATATAGATAAGTCACCAGTTCCTTTAATACCAAAAATCACAGTGATCTATCATCAAAGATAACTTTTAAGTTTGGTCTGTTTGATCCATACTTTAGGCCACAATCCCAGTGATATGTCACAAAAATTTATTTTTGCCATTTTAAATTACATCCCATTTTAAATTGGCAATAACAAAGACTAGAATGTACCTGATTTGAAAAATGATTTAAATCGATTGTTCATTCTGCAATACCAAAGTATTCATCACAATATGTTTTAAGCATGAATTATGATAAAAAAGAATTTAATACAAAAATATTTTATTAGAGAGTAATAGCATTTTGATTTTTATAATCCTTTTGGACATATTGAGTTAAATAGTACACCTCCACATAAAAGAATAATATGAATAATTGAAAGATATTAGTATGTGTTTCTTAAGTTTTATTTTTTTCTTTTTGGTTTACATCTCAGATACTGAGAAAGTGTGGACAATAATAACTGGGCAATAAATCATTTTTCTCTTCCTTTTTAAAAAATATTTGTCTTACAACATATTTGAATTTTCAGTCCAAAGAATTCCAGCTTTTCTCACAGTTATCTTTAAGCATTTTCTATTTATCATATTACAGGTGATACTAACTTTCTTTTAGAAACTGGAGGCCCATTGCTCATCAACAGAATATAATGAATTTCTGCATGTTTGCTTTTATATCACAAAACCCCAAGTGAAATACACAGAAGCCTGTCCTAGTGATCCCTCGACCCTGACCTGAGCCTGGCTTGACCCCACCTTTTCTGGGCTCCTCCAGTGTCTCCACTGAGAGGTGTTTTATCTCTTAACAAACCAACGTTTGAACAATGAAACCTACACTGAATAAGACAATATTAGCAATCTAAAAGTTGAGGTGAAGACAAAGATACAATATTATCAAATGTGCTGTTTTGAGAAAACTCAGGTGCTTGTCTGACAACTGGCGATTGAAGTCACCCACTGAGCTAGACTTCATCTGAGCCACGAGAAGGGGTGAGTGGAGGTCTTTGTTTCCCTTCCTCACTGGTCTGGAGCACCGGGTAAGCATTAGTGTCGTCATGCTGTAGAGCATGGTAATAGTCAGTGTCCTCCTCCGGCTGCGGCCCAGAGATGAGCAGGAACCCTACATTTGCCGAGGCTTCTTTGGATCCAGGGACACGGCTGGGAACCCAGAGTCCTGGTGCTCACTGGATTCTGAGTAGAAGAAACTCAGGAGGTACTGAAGAGGGGTCCCTGGCTTCTACTGCTATCAGTAAATCCTATATTCACCAACAATGTACCCACTGCTCAGGGTGCAGGTGAGTCTGGCTGATGCTCCCGGAGAGGCAGAGAGGGAGGCCGGCTGAGTCAGCACAGGCTGGGAGAGGGAACCTGCAGACACAGACACAGGGGAGATGGGGCAGGAGCTGCAGGAAAGGTTCCCAGAGTCTGCGCCCCAGGGGCTGATGAGGCTGGGGGCTGAGCCCCGGTGCCCGGGGCCCGCCCCTACCTGTGCAGAGAGAGAGGAGACCAGCAGGAGAGGAGTCCAGGCCACGGTGCTCACAAGACCCTGGTCCCCACAGTGGGGCTGGGCTGCCCCAGGCCTCCTTTTCTCCCTCAGCCTCTGCCAGAGGAGGGGCTGCCATGCAAATGAGGGTCCACCCAGGGCCCGCCCAGTCCCTCCCTGAGTCCTGCTCCTGGAGCTCCTCTCACAACCCAGACTCAGAGGTAGAAGAGGCTTCCCCTCTAGAGAGCCCCTGGGAGGAAGCCCCTGCTGAACCACACAGGTCCCTGCTCAGGGGGCTCTGCAGCCGGAGAGGACACAGGGCTGAGTCCCCGTGGGAGCTCAGGCCCCGCCCCCAGCCCGGCTCCTGCAGTGAGTGATGCTCCCTGAGCAGCTGTGCAGGGACTCCCAAGGCAGTCCCACAGCGCCCCCTGCCGGTAACGTGTGGGGAAAAGCTTGCAGTGAAAGGGGATAAAATTCATACTTTTCCAAAAAGGTACAGCATTGGCTCTAGTAGAGAAAAAATGTAAAAACAGATTAAAATATTTAGAAAAACATAGAACATTTCATCATGAAATTACTCCACAAATAGAAACAATGCATCTTTATTTACCATATGTAACATACTTCAGCAATAGATTTTCTGCATACATATTTTTTAACATGAAAAACATGAAAAATTTGTAGTTCTTTGAGGAAGCAGTTAAAGTGCTGTACATACAACTCACACACAAAACACACAAAAGGGAAATTTCCAGGTCTTCCCTGTGGTCCAGTGTTTAAGGTTCTACTTGCCAGTGGAGGAGACATGACTTTAGTACCGGGTCCGGGAAGATTCCACATTTCGTGGAACAGCCAAGCCCCAGAGCCCCAACTACAGAAACTCAGTCACCTGGAGCCTGTGCTCGGCAAAAAGACAAGCTACCTCAAGGAACAGCCTGCAAACCGAATGAGGGGTAGCTAGAGCTCCTGCCACCAGAGAAAGCTGGAGAGCAACGGAGACCCAGCAAAGTAAAAAATAAATAAAGTAATTACAAATTTAAAAAGACCAGGAAAATAGACAATATTATTGTCAGATACAACCTGGCGCTTGCCAAGAGCATTTGCCAAGGACTGAATAGCAGCCAGGACACGTGCCGACTGCCTCTGCCGCTGCACCAGCTGAGCTTCCACACTGCAGGACAGTTCAGGGTGGACAGCGAGGCACTCGGTGCTCCAGGGAAACCAGGGGAACAGGTCCCTAGGCAGTTAGATATTTTCAAGGACTGATTTCATGATCCTAATGCTTGCATCTTTTCATGTCTGGAAAATTACTAAATTCCTTCCCTGCTGGCCACGGGCCTCTCCTCCAACCCCTGAGATGTCCAGGCCCCATGCAGAGTAGACCATTGGACAGCAGGCCTGCAGATGGCGCCCCCAGGAGAGTGGGCTGAGGGGCCTTTCTAGGTCGTCCCTGGGCACAGGGATGCTCTCACACTGGGACTCTTGTCTCTACGGAAACCGACCATATTCCACAATGTGCATTTCTGTTAACTGTGGCCCCACGGTCCAGCCCCGCCTGCTGTGCAGACCCTGCACGTGTGTGTAGGGGCACTGACAGGGAGCAGCCGGGCACACACGTGGTGACATGCGGTGCTCTGCGACCCCACGTGGGGCTGAGGCCAGGAGCTCAGGGCTCGGGGTCACTTCCTCCTGGCCCTCTGAAGCCCCCGTGAGCGGCAGGGCTGCCCTCCCAGCTGAGCAAGAACAATCAGCCTCGTCCTCGGGCTGGAGCCCAGAGATGGTCAGGGTGCCCTGCCTGACCCAGAGCCCGAGAGCCTCGCTGAGACTCGGGGGGCCAGTTGTGGCTCCTGCGGTCAGGGCTTTGTGGACCCCCCAGTTGCTGCTGCAGCCAAGCTGCTGCCCAGCAGTACTGGGCTTTCCAGTGCAGGTGAGTGCGGCTCGCTGTCTGTGGGCAGAGTCCTGGGCAGGTGGACCGACCCTGGCTGAGTCCCCTCTGGCTGGGCCCTGGACACCCTGCCTGTGAGGGGACAGAGGAGGCTGAGAGCAGGACCTGCTCCCTGTGCAGGAGAGAGCGCAGAGGGCAGTGTGCGCCTCCCAGGGCTGAGAAAAGCTCAGGCAGATCCCCCAGCTCAGACCCTCAGATTAAGACAGAGACCCTAGTCCCCAGTGATGGGGAGACACTTTCTGTTTCCTTTGAGACCATCTCATTGGAATGTGCTGCTGGCAAGATTTTGAGGACAGAAAGGAAAGAGGAGCCTCCACGCCCAGAAGGCACCTCCCCACCCCACATGACCTGGGCTCAAGGTGGGCCAGCAGCAGAAGGTCCAGCAGAGCCTGAGCAGGAAGCCCCTGGGCTGCCCCGGCTCCCCCAGTGACGCAGGAGTCCTGGTCTAGTCCCCGCAGGCCTGGAGCCCTGGGGAGCCTGAGAGGCGGTCACAGGAGAGGCAGGAGCGGCAGGCGGGGCCTCAGCTCAGCCAGGGACAGCCGAGGAGCTGAGGGTCCTGAGGCAGACACAGCTGGACGCTGCCTCTCTGGTTCTGACCCGACCGTCATGGACTCTGTCCACCAGGCCCCGCCTCTGGCATTCAGGGCCTTCTGCTCAACTTCAGATTTTCATATAAAATGTGGTTGTGAGAAGCAAAGTGTTGGTGAGGGAGTAGAATGAAGAAGATCTGAAAATATTTCCTGGACCAAATCCTTCGTGTCGGGCTCAGACCAGTTTTAAATCAAACAGACCACAGAAGTGGCTGCTGGGGCACAGGCCCATGTCTGAGGAGAGCAGGTTTTTGTCTCACTTCCCCCTGGCCTGGAGCACTGTGCTATGACTGTAACCACTCTGATAAGATGAACAGTAATAATCCGCCTCGTCCTCAGCCTGGAGCGAGCTGATGGTCAGGGTGGCTGTGTTCCCAGACCTGGAGCCGGAGAATCGGTCGGGGACCCCCGAGGCTCGACTGGTTGCACCATAGATGAGGGTTCTGAGGCCTGATCCTGGGACCTGTTGGTACCAGCCCACATAATTACCATATCCAACGTTGCTGCTGCTTCCAGAGCAGGTGATGGAGACCCTCTGGCCCAGGGACCCAGACACGGAGGACGGCTGAGTCAGCACAGCCTGAGCCCAGGATCCTGGAAGGGGGAGAGACAGAGATGGTGACTCGGGGGTCCAGGCATGATAGCGGGGAGCAAGGCCCGTGAGTCTTCCCAGGGCCCTTCCCCTGTTCCCCCATCCAGTCACCTGTGCAGAGAGTGACGAGGGTGAGGAGCAGAGGGGACCAGGCCATGGTGGACACGGTCAGGGCGTCCTGCCTTCAGTGGCCCCACAGCTGAGCAGAGCGTCCCCACCCCGCTCCTTCCCCTCTTCATACCCTGAGAGGGGGCGGGACCTTTCATGCAAATGACCCCCCCAACCCCCACAATGCTCTGATCCCCTCTGGGACCTGGGTCAGCTTCCTGTGCCTGAGGGAGGCCAGTGTGTGATCAGGGGCGGGGTTGCCTGGGGTTTGGGTGTAAGATGTAAAAGCTGGAAATCCTGATCTTAAGGCACCAGAATGTACCACGGGGCTGGTCTCTGCTCTCACGATCCCCAACCCCCCCACCCCCACACACACTTAGGAAAGGCCTTGGAACATCCCCTGGTGTCCTTGCCCAAGCACACATCCTGACCTGGTGATAGAGCTCTTAGAGTCAACTTTCCCCAAAGTGGTTTTGTAATTATACTCCTCAGGATGTGTTTGGATGGACAACAACAGCCAACTGTAGCTACCCCGTAGCGCATGTGAATGTTACACTGCGGATGTGTGACTCTGAGATTTTAAATGAACCAAATGTGTTCATGGATTAGTAAAAATCTAAGGTCGTCACTTAAAACAGATGCCTACATTGAACTGAAGAAGATGCTGTTGTTAGGTCGATAGGCTGTGTCCACTCCGGCTCTGTGTTAGCTCCGCATTGCCATGGCACTATTTCCAAAACATCATTTCCCCTGTAGCCTCTGTTCTCTAAGGTAATTTTACAGACTTTCTGACACGTACGGCTTCTCCACTGGGGGATTTTTATGTCGTAGCAGGACGGTCTCTCTGTGAAACAGGGCAGGCTGAGTTATCAGAGCCATGGGTGGGCTCAGATCTGAGATGAGACGCAGGACAGGACAAGGCAGATCAGCTGTTCTCGGGAATCTCAGACAGGACCATGGGGAGCAAACCTGACTTAGGCGTGGTCCTGACAGAGCAGCAGTGCCGGCCCCGGGGGCAGAGCCCCAGGACAGGGTTGCTTTCCCAGCCCAGGGCTCACTGTGCATAAAGTCAGCCCCACAGCAGCTGAGCACAGACTCTCCTCAGCCAGGAGTCATCTCCAGGTCTCAGGACCAGGGCTCTCTCCCCTCCTGAGTCCTCACTGGATGGGCACACAGGATGGAGTGTGAGGATTCAGGGGATAAATCAGCTACTAGAGGGGTTCATGGATCCCCTGGGAAACCAGGGGACCCCGGGGAGGAGCACAGATCAGACGAGTACGGGTCACAGCTGAGTGCCAGGGATCTGAGGCTTCTCCGGAAGGAAGGGTTAGACAGGCTCAAGGAGGGGGATGAGGAAGTGAATGTTTCAGGTAGATCTGGAAACTGTTCATGATCTTCTAAGAGCATGAGCTGGGTCATCACTGTGGAGGTCAACAGTGTATGTTTGTAGAAAGAGAGAGGCCCAGGACTGGGAGGAGAGTCGTGAGTGAGGGGAGCGGGAGGGCAGGCTCTGAGCAGAGATGAGGAGAGCTGGAGCGGTGGTCGGGGTGGGCTCGGGGGCTCCTCCCCTCCTCTATTTCTGGGAAGAGGGTGGGGACTCATGACCCCCTGACCCCTTCACCCTCCAATTCTGGGTGCTTGGCCCCGGGTGCAGCTTCACTCCCAGGAGGAGGCCTGGGGGCCGCGGCTCTGAGTCTGTCCCCTGAGAGGAAGCACCTGCTGTCCCGTCCAAGTCAGGCCGCTGAGCCCGGGGGCAGGGCCAGCTCAGGGGACCATGTCGGAGTGTTTCTGCTGCTGCTAAGTCGGTTCAGTCGAGTCCGACCCTGTGCGACCCCATAGACGGCAGCCCACCAGGCTCCCCGTCCCTGGGATTCTCCAGGCAAGAACACCGGAGTGGGTTGCCATTTCCTCCTCCAATGCGTGAAAAGTGAAAGTGAAGTCGCTCAGTCGTGTCCGACTCTTCAAGACCCCATGGACTGCAGCCCACCAGGCTCCCCGTCCCTGGGATTCTCCAGGCAAGAGTCCTGGAGTGGGGTGCCATTGCCTTCTCTGGTGCGTTTGTTGAGGGGTTGCCCGTTCCCACAGGTGCACAGCGCCCCCTGGTGACGCACTCGGGGAACGGTCACGGTGGTGGCGTGATGAGCAAGCGGCTGCTCAGTTGCTTGGTTCTCAATCCTGTCTTGACTCTTTGCGACCCCATGGACTGCAGCCCACCAGGCCCGTCTGTCCACGGGCTTCTCCAGGCAGGAACACTGGAGTGGGCTGCCGTTTCTTGCTGCAGAGGATCTCCCCACCCCAGGGACAGCGCCCACATCGCCTACGTCCCTTGCATGGGCAAGTGGGTCTTCAGCACTCGTGAAAACGGGGACGCCTTTGAAGAAGGAGGGGCTGCCTTTTTCTTCTGTCACCAAATACTTTGTCAGAGACCAAAACATGGATCAAATAATAAATATTGCGAGTCTTTGATAGTGTACAGAGGATTCTCTCTTATTTTCCCCCATTCCATTTTCAAGCGATTCTGACTATCTTGTTCCCATGATCCATTTTTTTCCCTTCCATTTATCTCCTTCTCCTTTGGACCCAAAAGGGTTTGTATGTGCTCATCAAATAGATCTGATGACTTGTCCCTAAAAATATCTGCCACCTGATTTCATCATCTGAGGCATCTCACCATTGATGTCTGTGCCGTCTCATTTCCCTTCAACACTTAGTTTTCTGGTTCTTGATAAAAGTGACAGTTTTTACTGGATCCTGGACCGTGTGGAAATTGCTTGAAGAAACTCTGGGTTCCATTTCCTTTTCCTTTAACAGGAGATGCTTCTGTGGCGGAAGCTCAGGGATGTGCGTTCGCTGCCCAGTGACCCAGCAAGGGCGGCACTGACCCCCTGCTCTGTGCTGCCGACTCCGACCTGGGAACCGGGGGCACCTGTGTGAGCAGCTCCGTCATCCAGGGGCGTGTGCCCACCCCCTGTGCGCCGCTGCCCTCGGGAGGGGAGTCGGGCTGAGGGGACACCTGGGCTGCACTCAGGGGACACCCAGTCTGCTGGGTTCCGAGGCCTCAGGGACTCCTGGAAGGGAGGGGCAGACCCCTCGCCCGGGGCGCCCCGTGGCTGTGGGGGATGCAGGTCTTTGTCTCCTGCTCTGGCCTGAAGCACTGGGCAAACTTCCAAGCCGCCAGCCCGTGAGAAACAGCAATAATCAGCGTCGTCCTCAGCATGAACTGAGGTGGTCAGAGAGGCCGAGCTGCCAGACTTGGAGCCAGAGAACCGATCCGGGACCCCTGAGGGTCTTTAGCCATTTCCATAGGTCAGGAGTCTGGGGCCCATCCTGGGAGCTGTTGGAACCAGCTCACATGATAACCCCCGGTTGTGTTGCTGCTTCCCGTGCAGGAGATGGTCACCCTCTGACCCAAAGTTCGGGAAACAGGGTGGCTGAGTCAGCACAGCCTGGGCCCAGGATCCTGGAAGGGGGAGAGACAGACATGGTGACTCTGGGGTCCAGACTCAAGAGCAGGGAGCAGGGCCCGTGTGTCTTCCCAGGGCCCCTCCCCTGTCCCCACATCCAGTCACCTGTGCAGAGAGCGCCCAGGGTGAGGAGCAGAGGGGACCAGGCCATGGTGGACATGTCAGGGCGTCCTGCCGTCTGTGGCCCCACAGCTGAGCAGAGCGGCCCCACACCGCTCCTTCCCCTCTTCATACCCTGTGAGGGAGGGTCCATTCATTCAAAGGATCCTGTGCATCACACTGACCCTTCCCAGGCCCTGAGGGTGGCCGGAGGGTTGTCAGGGGTGGGGCTCTGTGGGTCTTAGGAGTGGGAGGTCACAGCTGGGAGCCCTGAGCAGAGGCCACCAGGCCTTGTCAGGGAGCTCTGTCGGGGGGCCCAGCTCTGCCTCCCTCCACCCACCTTCAGGAATGGACCCCGAGCACCCCCCGCCCCTTGTCCAGGCCCAGACACACATTCTGTGACCTGGAGACCAGAGGCCTCAGGGACAGACCCCGTCCCCTGCTCCGTGCACTGTCTCCTCCTTAGCATCAGGCCAGGTGCCCCTTCTGTGTCCCCCTGAGCTCCGGGCCATCGTGGGCTCCCCTCAAATCCTCAGGCGAGTCTGTCCACGGCTTCCACCACTGCTCAGGGCTCAGGACCGAGGGCCGTCTGAGATACAAATTCCTCTCAGATCGGGACCAGGTCAGGGCAGTGCCGGCCCCGGAGCGGGAAGGTGGGTCTCCTTCGGGGCAGGACAACATGGTCCCTCCTCTGTGGGCCTCCTCCCTGGTGGGCAGAGCCCTCCTTCCTCTGTGCGTCCCCTCAGCCCTGAGGAAGAGGGGGCGCTTCTCTGAGGAGGGGTGAAGGTGTGGAGAGGGGCCTGAGATGGGACTCTGCATTCCTAAATGCTGCATCTTTCCTGTGTGTGTGAACTAAAGAGCCTCTTGCTGAAAGTGAAAGAGGAGAGTGAAAAAGTTGGATCAAACCCAACATTAGGAAAACTGAGGTCATGGCACCTGGTCCCATCACTTCATGGCAAATAGGTGGGGAAACAGTGGAAACTAATAGACTTGACTCTTGGGCTCCAGAATCACTGCAGATGGTGACTGCAGCCATGAAATTGAAAGCCGCTTGCTCCTTGGAAGAAAAGCTATGGCCAACCTAGACAGCATATTAAGAAGCAGAGACATTACTTTGCCAACAAAGGTCTGTCTAGTCAAAACTATGGTTTTCCAGTAGTCATGGAACAGTTGAGAGTTGGACTATAAAGATAGCTGAGCGCCGAAGAAATGTTGCTTTTGAAGTCTGGTGTTGGAGAAGACTTTTGAGAGGCTCTTGGACTGCAAGGAGATCCAACCAGTCCATCCTAAAGGAAATCAGTCCTGAATATTCATTAGAAGGACTGATACTGAAGCTGAAGCTCCAATACTTCGGCCACCTGATGCGAAGAACTGACTCATTGAAAAAGACCCTGATGCTGGGAAAGATTGAGGGCAGGAGGAGAAGGGGACGACAGAGGATGAGATGGTTGGATGGCATCACCATCTCAATGGACATGAGTTTGAGTAAACTCCGGGAGTTGGTGATGGACAGGGAGGGCTGGCGTGCTGCAGTCCATGGGGTCACACAGAGGCGGACACGACCGAGCTACTGAACTGAACAGAACTTACTGTGTATGAAGCTTTCCACACGCTGGACCCTGTGCCCGTGTCCTGCTTATGAAGTGACCCCTCCTGGGCATCTCTCCTGCAGGCACAGGGCACCGGCTGCAGGGAGCAGGCCTAGGGATGCTCCTGGCAGTTGTTATTGAGACTCTGAAGGGCTCTGAGCAGCGTGTGTCCCCAGGGATCCTGACCTAGAATAGCTCTTTGGACCAACCATCCCAAATAGCAGGTTAGAGAAGGTAGAGGTCGAAGTGATTGGTTGGAAAAGAATGGTTGACTGTAGCTTGCCCTGCACTGGTAAGGTGTTACGTTCTGGGTGCGTGAGATTTTAAGTGAGCCAAAATGTGGTAATGGATCAGTGAAAATCTACAGTCATTCCTTAAAATCTGTGCATGAGTTAATCTATGTTCTCTCTTAATTGTTCGTTCACAAGGGCACAGTTTTGGAAAACTAATTATCATTGTAAGTTCTTTTTTTATTAAAAAATTCTTTTCAAATGACTTACAGGTATCCTAGGAAATTTTAAATATTATCCAGTAAAAATATTTTTACAAAGATATTTGCATTCTTAACTCTTTTGGACTTTGAGTGAGGCAGGGCTAGAACCAGCTCTTTCTGCCACATATTGCGTCTCCCCTGGGGAGTGCTTATCTCTGAGCAGCCTGGGAAAACAGGGCAGGCTGAGGTATGGGAGCCATAGGTCCGCCTCAGAGCTGAGCTGAGGGAACGTGTGTGACAGGTCAGGTCTGCTGACCTCGGACCCTCAGAAGTGACCATAGGAAGATAAGCTGAGATAAAGGGGGTCCAGGCAAGGCAGCAGTGACAGCCCTGGCCGGGAGGGGATGAGCTGGGGTCACCCTGGAGTCTGGAGACCTGAGGCTTCTCTGGTGGGAGGGCTACAGGGGCTGCAAGGGAGGACAAGGGGTGAGCGTCTGGTCAGGGAAGACGGGAAACCGCCCCACGACCTGAGAGTGACGCTGGTCTGGAGGAGGAGGTTGCTGGTGAAGGGTTGTAGAGAGGAGCCCAGGACTGGGGAGGAAAGTCACGGATCAGAGGGGTGCTCTTAGGAAAGAGCAGGGGAGGAGCAGAGGAGGCCGCGGGGAGCGGGAGGGGTGCAAGGGGTGGGCTTGGGGGCCACTGGCCTCCTCTGCTCCTGGGGAAGAAGGTGGGGCCGGATGATGCCCTGAGCCCATCACCCTCCATGTGTGAGTCCTGGGCCCCGTGTGCAGCTTCACTCCCAGCAGGAGGCCGGGGGTTCGGGCTCTGGGTTTGTCCCCTGAGAGGAAGCACCTGCTGTCACGTCCAGCTCAGTCCAGGGAGCCCTGGTGCAGGGTCAGGGGACCATCTGGTGTGTTCCGGGCCGGCCAGTTCTGAGCAGGTGCACAGCGCCCCCTGGTGATGCGCTCGGGGAATGGTCATGGTGGGGAAAGTGAGGAAGGAAGGGCTGGCCTCTATTCTCCCATTGGCAGGACTGATGCTGAAACTGAAGCTCCAGTACTTTGGGCACCTCATGCGAAGAGCTGACTCATTGGAAAAGACCCTGATGCTGGGAGGGATTGGGGGCAGGAGGAGAAGGGGACGACAGAAGAAGCGATGGCTGGATGGCATCACCGACTCGATGGACGTGAGTCTGAGTGAACTCCGGGAGTTGGTGATGGACAGGGAGGCCTGGCGTGCTGCGATTCACGGGGTCGCAAAGAGTCGGACATGACTGAGCGACGGAACTGAACTGATCTGAAGGAACTGAAATAACCCCAGGCTGCATCCGCTACTTATGGGGGAATGAAAGGCATGGAACACGTCTTTTTTTTTCCTTTCTTTTTCATTTTAAGAAAAAAGTCATCAATGTGTCAAGACCTTAGCATGTTATATTGTAAAAGCACCAACTATTCTCATACTGGAGTCTGGTGACAATAATTTGTGGAAACTCGACAAATCAGGAGCAAAGTGAATGTAATCTCCATAACAAGAATTCAACATCGTGTGGCAAGTGTTACACAAAGATATTGACCAGGAAGAGTCAATGGTGGATCTTAGCTGTGAGGGCCACGGAGAGGCAGTAGTTCCAAAAGACCAGAATGGAAGACGCACCTTAGATGCTCCCGTGTTGGTGCAGCAGTAACCGAAGTAATCTCCCCTGTGAAGAAAAAGCACACGCGTTCACGTTGAGGGCCGATCAGAGGGGTCAGAGCTCTAGAAACCCCTGGCAATGGGCAGATGCCCCAGTGATGGAGATTAAAGGCTCCCGAGTCAGAGTTCAGGTCTGAGATGACCTCAGTCAGACCCCAGCCTCAGCCCCTGAGCTTCAGGGCAAAGAGACACTGTGCCCCTAGTCATGGGGACACAAACTTCCTGTTTCCTTTGAGACCTTCTCCTGGGAATGGGCTGCTGGAGGGACTTTAAGGACAGAGGGGACAGGAAGAGGCTCCACACCAGGCAGAGCCCCTGGATGACCCAGAGTCAGGGTGATAGCAGCAGCAGCAGCAGGTCAGGCCAGATGCTGAGCAGGAAGCCGCTGGGCGGCCCCACCTCCCCAGATGGAAAGGAGTCCTGGTCTAGTTCCACAAGCCTGGAGCTCTGGGGGAGCCTGAGAGGCTGTCACAGGAAAGGCGGGAGCAGCATCCTGGGCCTCAGCTCAGCCCATAGACAGCCAAGGAGCCCCAGCTTCAGATTTGAGACCTGGAAAATGAGCAGAGACCCCCGAGACCTGAAATGGAGCAGGGATCCCCAAGGGTCCACGACTAGCATCAGAGAGAAGGAGAGCTGTTGGGACCAGCACACATACTGGACACTCAGAATCAGACAGGACTGTCCTGTGTTTCTCTGGTTCTGGCCTGACCCATGGAGGACTCTATCCCCAGGGCAACCCGCCCTTGGCACTGGGGATTTCTGCTCAAGTTGAGAAAATCAGACAATGTGTTGCTGCCAAAGAAAGCTGCAGAAGGGGTGAATTAAGAAAGATGTGAAGAGATTTTTCTGGATCAAGTTCCCTGGTGTGACTCTGGACCCAGTCTTAGGCCAAACAGACAAATGAACAGCTGCCTTTGCAGAGGATGTGTCTGCCCCCAGAGCGCTGAGTCTGAGAGGACAGCAGGTTTTCGTCTCACTTCCCCGCTGGCCTGGAGCACTGTGCCATTATAGCTACTGCTGTCATAAGATGCACAGTAATAATCGGCCTCGTCCTCAGCCTGGAGCGAGCTGATGGTCAGAGTCGCTGTGTTGCCAGACCTGGAGCCGGAGAATCGGGCGGGGACCCCCGAGGCTCGACTGGTTGCACCATAGATGAGGAGTTTGGGGGCTGATCCTGGAACCTGTTGGAACCAGCCCACATAATTACCATATCCAACGTTGCTGCTGCTTCCAGAGCAGGTGATGGAGACACTCTGGCCCAGGGACCTGGACACGGAGGACGGCTGAGTCAGCACAGCCTGGGCCCAGGATCCTGGAAGGGAGAGAGACAGACATGGTGACTCTGGGGGCCACACAGGAAAGCAGGGAGCAGGGCCCATGTATCTTCTCAAAACCCTTCCCCTGTCCCCGCATCCAGTCACCTGTGCAGAGAGCAACCAGGGTGAGGAGCAGAGGGGACCAGGCCATGGTGGACATGTCGGCGTCCTGCCGTCTGTGGCCCCAAAGCTGAGCAGAGCGTCCCCACACCGCTCCTGCCCCTCTTCATACCCTGAGAGGGGGCGGGGCCTCTCATGCAAATGACCGTCCTCCCCGCCCCACCCCCCTGCTCTCTGACCCCCTCCAGCTCTCTGACCCCCTCCAGCTCTCTGACCCCCTAGCTCTCTGACCCCTGCCCCAGCTCTGTGACCCCTCCCCAGCTCTGTGACCCCTCCCTGGGCCCTGGCTCCTGTCCCTGTGCCTGAGGGGGTGCAGGGTGTGGACTGGGGCGGGGCTGTAGGGGCCCAGGGCCCGGAGGTCCCATCCAGGAGCTCTGAGCACTGGTTGCCTGGCAGTGCCAGGGCCTGGGCCCAGCTCTCACCCCACTCACCAGCTCAGGAATGGCCCTCGCGCGCCCCCTGGTGTCCAGGCCCGGACACGCTCCCTGTGCCCTGGTGAGCGGAGCCCTCAGGGACAGCTCCTGCCCCTGCCCTGGGCACTGTCCCCGCCTCAGAGCCAGTTCAGGGGCCTCCTCTGTGTCCGCTGTGACCTCGGGGCCCCTGTGTGCTCCCCTGAGGCCCCTCAGGCCGAGTCTGTGCACGTCTCCCTGGGCTGCTCGGGATCAGGACTGAGAGGGCTTCCGGGGCACAGGTTCCTCTCCATCAGGATCAGGTCAGGGCAGTGCTGGCCCTGGGGAGGCCCGTCCCCTTCTGGGCAGGAGAGCGGGTCCCTCCTCTGTGGGTCCCCTCCCTGGTGGCCAGAGCCCTGCTTCCTTTGTGCGTCCCCTCAGCCGTGAGGAGGAGGGGGCTCTTCTCTGTCGGTGGGAAGGTGTAGGGGGAGAGGCCGGGGGTGGGACTCTGGATTCCTGAGTGTCTGGATCTTCACTGTGTGAGGCTTTCCACACGGTGGACTCCCGTCGCTGTGTCCTCTCTTACGAAGTGACCCCTACTGGGCGTCTCTCGTGCAGACACAGGGCACAGGCTGCAGGGAGCAGGGCTGTGATACTCATGGCACTTTTCACTGAGACTCTGAGAGGCCCTGAGCAGCGTCTGTTCCCAGGGAGCCTGATATGTGGTGGGTGGTAGGACCAGTCGTCCCAGGCAGTGGGTCCGAGAGGATACAGTTAAGGGGAAGTTTGTCTGGAGAAGAATGGCCTGACTGTGGTCTGTCCTGCGCTGCACGAGTGTGTTACACTGTAGGTGTGACTGTGAGACTTTTATAAATATGTATTTCTCTGTTTGTCTGGGTGGTGTCTTCACTGTGGCGTGCGGTATCTTAGTTCCCCGACCAGGGATGAAACCAGGCTGAGTGCACTTGGAACATGGAGTCTTGGCCACTGGAACCCCTGGGATTCCATGAGACAGTAAATGTATAAAAATATGTTAATGGTTAGTGAAAATTTTAAGGTCAATTCTTTAAACACGTGCATGACTTTAATTGAAGGACAATCTATGCTTATTTCAATTTTTCATTGACAAAAGTTCCATATCTGAAATATAATTATCTTTGTAAGTTTATTTTCTTATTTGAAAATTTTTATTAAAATTAAGTAAAACTTAATTTTTACACAGATACTTGCATTATTAATTTTGGGGGGTCTGAGTGAAGCAGAGCAGGAATCAGCCTCTTTCTGCCACTTATAGCATCTCCACTGCAGGATTTTTATCTCTGATTAGGAAGATGTGTGTCAAAACGTGGCAATCTGAGCGATCAGAGCCATGGGTGAGTCTCAGATCTGAGATGAGGGGCAGTACGTGACAGGTCAGATCTGTTGTTCTCTGGAAGCTCAGAAGGGACCACAGGAGGTTAACTGGAGTTAGACATGGTCCAGGCAGAGCAGCAGCGACAGCTGCGTGAGGGAGGGCACAGGGCCGCTGTGGGCCTGAAGCCCCTGGTAAATACCAGTGTTTTGGTGACAGTAGCAATCATAATCAGCCTCATCCTGAGTCTGCAGCCCAGAGATGAGCAGGAGCCCTTCACTGGCTGAGGCAGCCTTGCATCCACAGAAGTGACTGGGGACCCCGGAGGCCTGGGGCTTATTGGAGTCTGACTTGAACACCAGGAGGTCCTGGAGAGGGCTCCCTGGCTTCTGCTGGAAACAGGATATTTGCTAGCCACCAACACTGGCCCACTGTGCAGGGTGCAGTCTGGGAGTCTGGCTGATGCTCCCGGAGATGCCCAGAGGGAGGCTGGCTGAGTCACCACAGGCTGGGAGAGGGAACCTGCAGACACAGAACAGGGGGGAGATGGGGCAGGAGCTGCAGGAAAACCATCAAAAAGGCCGGGATATCATACTTTCCTGGGCTTCCCTGGGGGTTCAGCTGTCAAACAACCTGCCTGCAACATGGGAGACCTGGGTTCCACCCCTGGGTCGGGGAGATCCCCTGGAGAAGGGAAAGGCTGCCCACTCCAGGATTCTGGCCTGGAGGATTCCATGGGCTGGACAGTCCGTGGTTTCACCAAGAGCCGGGCTCGACTGGGAGACTTTCACTTTCACATCATACTTTCCTAGGAAGGTACTACTTTGGTCTCGTAGAAAATATAAGTAAAGAGATTATTTTTTTCCAGGAAAACCTGGAAATTTTATCATTGAATTACTCCAAAAAAGACATAATATATACTTATTTACCAGAAATATCTAACAAAATAACTAGCAAACTCCAGCAACTACTGTGTTCCCGTAGATTTGCTTGGTATGTTTATTTTATAAAACATTGCAAAAGATGTAAAATTTCCTAGTTCTTGGAGAAAGCAGTTTAAGTGGTGGACATTCACCTGAAAATAAAACACATAAGTGGGAAGATTACAAATCACTCTGGTTAAATAGTGATCCAAATACTCTAAAGGAAAAGTTAATACAGTAATTCCATTATCAGGTCAAGTGTTAGTGTTTCCGTATACGTTTGCTTTATAGGAAGACATTTAAAAAATAAATCGAACACCAATAATAGCAAAAACCACATTAACACAGGAACAAAAAACACACTTGTAATATCCTGATACACACTCATCACACACACCTAACTCCACACAGGTCGCCCTGCGGGGTCTCTGCCCACAGCTGTGCCTGTCCTCTGCACAGACTCTCCCAGGAGCCACTTCTACTTGGAGACACATTCTGACTCCTCACATTTCCACATCTTCTCTCTGACCCAGACTTGGCAAAGACTCCACATGGATGAGAAGGAGGGACCAGAATCTGAACTGGCTGGTTAGGTTACCAGGACCAGAAGCTCCCAGGGGACAGACCTCAAAGGAAATAGGGACCCCCCCATCAGGGAGGACAGTTTGCACAGTCTTCTGGATCTCTGAGTGGTTTCCCTCTTTTCTGGCCTGGAACCCTCTCTGGGACTCTGCATGGTGCCGCCTCCTGGCCCTGGGCACCTCCTCCGGCCCCTGGGATGTCCCAGCCTCCAGGCAGAGTGCTTGACCTAGAAAACGCGGTGGAAGCATAGAAGCTGGTCACTTGGGTGATCTGTTAATATGGGGCAGACACACATCCTAGTGGACAGGGATGGGAGTTTTCTTCCATACACACTTGTCACTGGGTAAAAAATTCTGTTGAAATTACAAAAATCCTTGAAGAGCAGCCTCATGAATCCCGTATATCCTCACCCAGTATCGACCCTCTTCAGCGTGATTTCCCTCTTTCAATCTTCCACTCCCCTTAGCCCTCATCTTCCTTCATCGCTGAAAGGCAGGAAAGCCCTCGGCACCATCACTTTCCCTGGGACACTCTTTACTACTATCGCATGTGCACCCGAGCAACCAATTCCAACCCCTGTCAGAAGGAGCCATCTGCTGTTCATTTTCCCCAGTGGTGAGCTAAGCGAAGGCTGTGTGTGCTGAGCCGCTTCAGTCCTTGGCGACGCTTTGCGACCTCATGGACTGTAGCCCACTAGGCTCCTCTGTCCATGGGATTCTCCAGGCAAGAATTCTGGAGTGGGTTGCCAGGGGATATTCCCGAGCCAGAGATCGAGCGCACGTCCCTTACATCTCCTGCATTGGTAGGCGAGTTCTTTGCCACTCGCTTTCCCACCTGGGAAGCTCCAAGTGAATGTTGTACAGACTGACAAAGTGGGGGATAAGGGGATCCTGTTCTGAAGCTTTGAAGTTCACGACATCATATGTGTCACTGAAATTTGGTCTAGAGTGGCTTACATTTTCCAGACCTGGGGAACATTTGCTGTGGACCAAGACCAGGAAGGTTGGGCAAAGACAGACCTTCATCTCAGATAGGTGCTGAGTTATGAGAATACTTGGTGAGGTGGAAACTCTCGAGGCAGGTCAGGAGGCACCCTCTACACTGTGGGTCTGGTGATGGGGGGGCGGGGCCGCACTGGGTCTCTGGCTCACTCCCCTGCCCGGGTCCCTGCGGGTCACAGGAACCTGCTCCCCCTGCCACAGTCTGCCCCACGGATGTAGTCAGCCTCGCCCTCCTCCGGGACGTTCTGGAAGGTCAGGCACCCTCAGGCCAGAGCCCGAGCCTGAGAAGCGGTCAGAGATCCCATCCCACTTGTCCAGCAACACCACTGGTGCCCACTCGCATCAGGAAACGGGGACCCCTCCCTGGGACCTTCTGGTGCCAGCCCACATAGTAGCTGCTGTAGCCGCCGCTCAGGGTGCAGGTGAGTTTGGCCGAGGCTCCCAGGGAGGCAGATGCTCAGGGCGGCTGCGTCAGCACAGGCTGGGAGAGGGACCCTGAAAGCACAGCACCCTGTATGTCCTGAGGAAGGACAGGGAGGTACCTTTCCTGCATGTGGTCGGGGTGGTCAGGGAGGGGGAGTCAGGGAGGGGGAGTCAGGGTGCTGAGGGCTGTCCTGACCTGTGCAGTGAAGGAGGGGCGTCAGGAGGGAGAGGGGAGTCCAGGCTGTGGTCCAGCTGCCCCGGAGCTCTGCTGAGGCTGCTACTGCCCGTCTCTTATGCCGCCACCCCCAGCAGAAATGGCCCCTCATACAATGTGCCCCTGTCCTCTGACCAATCAAACCCCTCCCTGAGTTCTGTGTGTCGCCCAGGGTTCAGTATCACATCTGGGAGGGTGACCTGAGCTGGGCCTGTCCTGGGGTTCCCCAGGGACACAGAGAGGACCCATACCTGAGAGTCTGATTGCTGAGGCTTCTGGAGAAGGGAGATGTCAGAAGGGTTCAAGGGGAGGACAAGGAAGTGAGTGTCTTGTTCAGGAAGATCGGAAAACATGTCCACGACTTTTGCCAAGTGAACTTGATCATGCTGGAGGAGGTCATGGGGTGCAGGGTTGTAGAAAGATCGGAGGCCAGGACTGGGAAGGAAAGCCATGAATCAGAGGGGGAGGGGCAGGGGAGGAAGGCTCTTAGGAAAGAGCTCAGGAGGGGCAGGAGGAGACTGAGGGGAGCTGAGGGGTGCGTGGGACTGGGATCTGGGCGCCCCTCCCCTCCTCTCATCCTGGGGAAGAGGGTGGGGCCTCATAAACCCCTGAGCCCAAAACCCTCCAGCTCTCACTCATGGGCCCCCTTTGCAGCTTCACTCCCCGCAGGAGGCCTGGGGGTTCAGGGCTCTGAGTCTGTCCCCTGAGAGGACGCACCTGCTGTCCCGTCCAACTCAGGCCAGTGAGCCTGGGGACTCATGCAGTCAGGGGACCATCTGGTGTGTTCAGGCTTTGCAAGTTCGGAGCAAGTGCACAGCGCCCCCTGGTGACGTGCTCGGGGAATGATCATGGTGGGGATATTGCGAGGAAGGAGGGGCAACTGCCTTTTCTCAGGTCATCAAATACTCCAACGAGGAACAAATTCATTAAATGACACTAAGTATCACATGTCTTTAGGTTCAACAGATGAGTTTCCTTTTTACTTTCACCTGTTGTATTTCCATGTTTCTGCCTACTGTGTTCTCGTGGTGGTGCTGGTTTAGCTGCTAAGCCGCGTGCACCACTCTTGGGACCGCCGTGGTCTGTAGCCGCCAGGCTCCTGTGTCCACGGGGCTCTCCAGGCAAGAACCCTGGAGTGGGTTGCCATTTCCTTCTCCAGGAGATCTTCCAAACCCAGGAATCGAACCTGGGTCTCTTGCATTGCAGGCGGATTCTTTACGGACTGAGCCATGAGGGAAGCCCCACTTTGTTCTCATAACTGTATTTTTTGCATTTATTTCCTTTTCCCTTTTCCCCAAAAGTGCTTATGCTTCCTCATGAAATAGATTTGATGATTGTTCACTACAAATATCTGTCACCTGATTTTATCATCTGAGTCATCTCAGCATTGATGTCTGTATAAGTCTCTTTTCCCATGGTTACTGATTTTCCTGGTTCTTGGTATCAGTGATCTTTTTTAGTAGATCCTGGACTTTGGGGATGAGAGAGTCATTTCCTAGGTAGGTTGATAAGAAGTCTAGGGGTCCCCAAGGAGAGAGGGTTCTGGAAGTCTCAAGGAGGAAGAAAGGACAAACTTTTTTTCCCTCTGTATTCTTTAGGATTATATAACAATAATGTATCCTGCCAGAGGACAGGCTCTGGATGAAACCTTCTGGCTAACCCTGTTATCTTAAAATGTAAATTATGGGAGTAGGTCTGGTCTTTACAAGGATTATATAACAATAATGTATCCTGCCTGAGGACAGGCTCTGGATTAAACCTTCTGGCTAATCCTGTTATCTTAAAATGTAAATTATGGAAGTAAGTCTGGTGAGGTCTTTACAACCTCCAGACATTCTTTGGATTCATTGGAGTATATCACTCCATTGCTAACACTAGCAAGGGGGTACTCTTTCTACCCTCTTCTGATGCCTATGTCAGAAGCTTCCTCTGTCTCTTTTATCCTTTAATAAAAGTTTATTACACAAAAGCTCATCTCTGGCCCTGGATTGAATTGTTTTCTTCCTGAGGCCAAGAATCCCGGTGTCTTTGCGTGGTTCAGCAACAACCTTTCAGGGAGATTACATGAAGCAACTTGTTGGGACCAGCCCAACCATGAACCAACCTGGGGGAGCGGTGCCGCAGAAGAATAAGGAAAAATAAGACTCAGAAAGAAACTGGGGATCAGGGGGCTGATGCCATTTGCAGGCAAAAGCCCAGATCCTGATCCTTGCCTGCCTTTTACTGTTGACTTCCACTTCCTTAATCTTGCGAGAGAGACATCTGTTCTTTACAATCTCAGATTGGGAATAAGGACACACAACCCACAGTCCTTCAGGCCTTTCATGACTTTGTTTAGCCCTTCGGCTAGTGACCCCCTTTCTCAGCAACTCCCTCAAGGCTCTGAACAGTCACTAATGGTTTTCATCAGTCACATCAGTACCTCAACATCTTGTTTTCAAGATGTACTTTTAACGACTCCCAGCCCTTCACCTGGGGTTGATGAGAAAGTCATTCTTATTTTTCAAAGTTCAGTTCATTCAGTCGCTCAGTCGTGTCCGACTATTTGCGACCCCATGAATCGCAGCACGCCAGGCCTCCTTGTTCATCACCCACTCCCGGAGTTCACTCAGACTCACGTCCATCGAGTCTGTGATGCCATCCACCATCTCATCCTCGGTCGTCCCCCTCTCCTCCTGCCCCCAATCCCTCCCAGCATCAAAGTCATTTCCAATGAGTCAACTCTTCGCATGAGGTGGCCAAAGTACTGGGGTTTCAGCTTTAGCATCATTCCTTCCAAAGAAATCCCAGGGCTGATCTCCTTCAGAATGGACTGGTTGGATCTCCTTGCAGTCCAAGGGACTCTCCAGAGTCTTCACCAACACCACAGTGCAAAAGCATCAATTCTTCGGCGCTCAGCCTTCTTCACAGTCCAACTCTCACATCCATACATGACCACTGAAAAAACCATAGCCTTGACTAGATGGACCTTAGTCGGCAAAGTAATGTCTCTGCTTTTGAATATACTATCTAGGTTGGTCATAACTTTTCATCCAAGGAGTAAGAGTCTTTTCATTTCCTGACTGCAGTCACCATCTGCAGTGATTTTGGAGCCCCCCAAACTAAGGTCTGACACTGTTTCCACTGTTTCCCCATCTATTTCCCATGAAGTGATGGGACCAGATGCCATGATCTTTGTTTTCTGAATGTTGAGCTTTAAGCCAACTTTTTCACTCTCCTCTTTCACTTTCATCAAGAGGCTTTTTAGCTCTTCACTTTCTGCCATAAGGGTGGTGTCATCTGCATATCTGAGGTTATTGATATTTCTCCTGACAATCTTGATTCCAGCTTGTGCTTCTTCCAGTCCAGCGTTTCTCATGATGTACTCTGCATAGAAGTTCAATAAGCAGGGTGACAATATACAGCCTTGACGTCCTCCTTTTCCTATTTGGAACCAGTCTGTTGTTCCATGTCCAGTTCTAACTGTTGCTTCCTGGCCTGCATACAGATTTCTCAAGAGGCAGGTCAGGTGTTCTCTTTCAGAATTTTCCACAGTTGATTGTGATCCACACAGTCAAAGGCTGTGGCATAGTCAATCAAGCAGAAATAGATGTTTTCTGGAACTCTCTTGCTTTTTCCATGATCCAGCGGATGTTGGCAATTTGATCTCTGGTTCCTCTGCCTTTTCTAAAACCAGCTTGAACATCAGGATGTTCATGGTTCACATATTGCTGAAGCCTGGCTTGGAGAATTTTGAGCATTACTTTACTAGCATGTGAGATGAGTGCAATTGTGTGGTAGTTTGAGCATTCTTTGGCATTGCCTTTCTTTGGGATTGGAATGAAAACTGACCTTTTCCAGTCCTGTGGCCACTGCTGAGTTTTCCAGATTTGCTGGCATATTGAGTGCAGCACTTTCACAGCATCATCTTTCAGGATTTGAAACAGCGCCACTGGAATTCCATCACCTCCACTAGCTTTGTTCGTAGCGATGCTTTCTAAGGCCCACTTGACTTCACATTCCAGGATGTCTGGCTCTAGATGAGTGATCACACCATCGTGATTATCTGGGTCGTGAAGATCTTTTCTGGACAGTTCTTCTGTGTATTCTTGTCACCTCTTCTTAATATCTTCTGCTTCTGTTAGGTCCATACCATTTCTGTCCTTTATCGAGCCCATCTTTGCATGAAATGTTCTCTTGGTGCCTCTAATTTTCTTGAAGAGATCTCTAGTCTTTCCCATTCTGTTGTTTTCCTCTATTTCTTTGCATTGATCGCTGAGGAAGGCTTTCTTACCTCTTCTTGCTATTCTTTGGAACCTGCATTCAGATGCTTATATCTTTCCTTTTCTCCTTTACTTTTTGCTTCTCTTCTTTTTACAGCTATTTGTAAGGCTTCCCCAGACAGCCATTTTGCTTTTTTGTCTTTCTTTTCCATGGGGATGGTCTTGATCCCTGCCTCCTGTACAATGTCACAAACTTCATTCCATAGTTCATCAGGCACTCTATCTATCAGATCTAGGCCCTTAAATCTATTTCTCACTTCCACTGTATAATCAGAAGGGATTTGATTTAGGTCATACCTGAATGGTCTAGCGGTTTTCCCTACTTTCTTCAGTTTGGGTCTGAATGTGGCAATAAGGAGTTCATGATCTGAGCCACAGTCAGCTCCTGGTCTTGTTTTTGCTGACTGTATAGAGCTCCTCCATCTTTGGCTGCAAAGAATATAATCAATCTGATTTTGGTGTTGACCATCTGGTCATGTCCATGTGTAGGTCCATGAATCAAGGCAAACTGGAAGTGGTCAAGCAGGAGATGGCAAGAGTGAACGTCCACATTCTAGGAATCAGCGAACTAAAATGGACTGGAATGGGTGAATTTAAGTCAGATGACCATTATATCTACTACTGCGGGCAGGAATCCCTTAGAAGAAATGGAGTAGCCATCATGGTCAACAAAAGAGTCTGAAATGCAGTACTTGAATGCAATCTCAAAAACGACAGAATGATCTCTGTTCGTCTCCAAGGCAAACCATTCAATATCACGGTAATCTAAGTCTATGCCCCGAGCAGTAATGCTGAAGAAGCTGAAGTTGAACGGTTCTATGAAGACCTACAAGACCGTTTAGAATCAACACCCAGAAAAGAAGTGGCGGCTGCGTGGGTGCAGGAGGCCCGAGAGGAGCCACTCTACGTTCAGGAGCAGAAAACCAGGCCCCAAATAAAGGATGTTCGTGGTCACCGGGCAGAGATGTACACTCAGGCTGAGGAGCTCTGAGGGCGGTCCTGGGGCCTCGCGGCCCGCCTCTCACCCCGTCTTTGTCACCGCTTCTGCGGCATTATTTCCTGGGGGAGCAGGAGAAGGAACCGCTGAACTGAGCCCCGGTCTTTCGCCCTCACCGAGCTTGAAGCCCGCCCAAAGCTCCCTCGGGGTGGACCCGTGCCCCCCCTCCCCGCCGCTCCCCAGCCTCCTCCACAGCCGGCCCCTCACCGTGGCCGGCTCCTGGTCGCCTTCCGCAGCAGCTGCAGACTCCGCGACTGGGTGTCTGTAACTCATGAGTCTGATGCCCAGACATGAAGTGTGACCTCACACGCACGGCAGAGGGGCTTTACAAACCTCTCTGTGTCCTGGGTTACACTGCTTTGCTTTCCGCATCCTGGCACCTCCTGGTGAAGATGAGGCCGTGGGTGTCAGCCAGGGATGAAGCCTCCAGCCAGTGTTGTCAACACGGCTGGGATACCCCTGAGGAACTGGGGTCGTCTCTTGGGTCGCCGTGTCCAGTTCAGGGAAATGGAGGAAATGATAGTAACTCAGACGGGGTTGACAGTGAGGGTGGCTGGGGGAGGGTGCGTCCACAGCGAGTGCCCAGCGGTGCCCACAGCAAGGCCACAGGGAGGCCTGCTCAGCTGCGGAGGATCAGGGGGCAGGAATTTATACCAAATCCAAAGAAGATATTTAGGAGCCAACTGTGGGCCAGTTCTGAGCCTCTGAGGCACTAGGGGAGCACAGAGGAAGCCTTGCCTGCAGGCCCCAGACTGTTCCTTCTCCCCGGAGTAAAGGCTCCGATCCTGACACTCCTCCAGCCCTTCCTGCTCCACACTCACCTCCATCACACACACACACACACACACACACACACACACCCCTCTATCACACACCTCCATCACCCACACACACACCTCTATCACACACACACACACCCCTCCATCACACACACACACACACCCATCTCACACACACACACACACACACACACACACCCCTCCATCACATACACACCCACCTCTATCACACACACACACACCTCTACCACACACATACACCGCTCCATCACCCACACGCACAGACACACACCTCCATCATACACACATACACACACCCCTCCATCACACACACACATACCCCTCCATCTCACACACACACACCCACACCCCTCCATCTCACACACACACACACACCCCTCCATCTTACACACACACACACAGACACACACCCCTCCATCACACACACACACACACACGTCAGGACCAGGCCCCAGGGCACTGAGGACAGATTCTGGGGGACATGATGACACCTCCCTCTTTCTCACAGATGCAGAATCTCCCAAAAAGCTCTTCTCCCCAGAGAGGGGCCCTGGAGATGGTGGGTCCTGGGAAGTGACATCACGGGCTGTGCCATCGCCACACTCTGAGCCTCCCTCATTCACTGGGGTGCCCTCAAAGCTCCCCCATTGCGTCCAGGGCCTGCCTGCCCTTCCTCACAGGGGCCCCTGTGTCCACAGCCTCCCCTTCACCCACCCCGGCTGAGCTGATCTCACAGTCAGGATCGCTCACGGCTGGAGTGCTGGCCACTCAGCCCTTCCTGCTGCTGTTCTGAGCCCAGATCTGCACTCCAGGCTCCAGCCTCCCCATCCCGGGACTCCTCCTCCAGGGCGAGGACACAAGTCCTTCCATCCCCCGAGTGGGACCAAGCCCCACATAGAGCAGCTCAGGGCAGGCCCAGGGATGGCTGCTCTCTCAGGAGCCGAGGTTTCAGTCCTGTTGTGGTGTTGTGGTTGCTGTTTACCCAAATCACAGACACAAACTCTTTCAACACCCCTGTTTGATGGGTGAGTTTAGGGAATCGAGGTGAGGAGGGGAGACTCAGAGTTTGCCCCCCAGGAGGGACCAGGAGGAAGCATCTCCCGGCATCCACAGTGACCTGTGAGCAGGGACCCAGGCCAGGCCAGAGAGGACACCCCGCTGAGTGCCCATCACACACAGAGAACCACTCATCCAGACCTAGTAGTTGGTGGGGGCGGGGGTCACACAGCAGGCGCTGCCCACAGTGCAGACCCTGGGAAGACCCACAGCGCCCCTTATAACCCCCTAGACCCCATCTCTTGGTGGAAGTGCTGCTGGGCCTTGGTTGATGCCAGCTCACACTCAGCCCAGGAACATACGCAGCCGTGCCCTGTGCTATGAGCACAGCAGAGATAGACACTGGCTGTCCAGCTTCTCAGGGAGCAACACTTTCCAAAATCAAATATACATACATACATGTATATACATGTATATGTACATTTAAAAATCTACCAATATGGCCATCAATAAAATTCACAGACATTTAATATGGCATTTTAAAATAGTAAAACTATGTCAGACTGATTAATTGAAGACTAGAATTTTAAAGCCTGGAAGTCTGGGACAACTTTCAGAGAGCAGGAGCTGTCTGGGACAATACCAGACTTGCAGGCTTTCAAAGCTTCTTTTCCATGATTAGCTTTAGTGCTATGACTGTGAGCTGCTAAGTCGCTTCAGTCGTGTCCGACTCTGTGCGACCCCATAAACGGCAGCCCACCAGGCTCCCCCGTCCCTGGGATTCTCCAGGCAAGAACACGGGAGTGGGTTGCCATTTCCTTCTCCAAAGACTGTGAGCATGTGGTGTATAATCAGATCAGCACGTGTTCTGTGGATCAGGCTATTGCGCACATGTAAAGAAATGTACAAGTATTATTTTACTTTCCATCGTCAAGTTAATGAAACTGAGTACGTCTCTTAAAACTCTTTGAACAAGAAGGGTCGTGCTGGCTATTGGGGGTCTCTGAGTCTCAATGTTGTTGGTAAAATGGGCACCTGAGCCCCTTCCCATCATTATGGGCTGAAGGGTCCTCTTGGAGACCTGGACACACCCGGGGAGAGACTGCAAGAGGCATGGGGCCGTGAACCACGGGCAGGAGATGGATCCGGAGCCTCCCTCCCCATAGGGGTGCTGACCACTTCCCCTCTCCTGCCTCTAAAGGCTGACCCTCCGGGCACATGGGCGGGGCTGAGTAGCATTTCCCCATGGGCTCCCATCTCTGTGCAGCTGTAACTACCGCTGCCCTGGTCCAGCACGCAGTGATCCTCAGCCTCGTCCTCGGGCTGGGCCCCCGTGATGGTGAGGGTGGCTTTGTTCCCAGAGATGGAGGCAGAGAAGCGATCAGGGACCCCAGAGGGGCGGGTGTTTGTGTTGTAGATAACATTTCTGAGAGCCTGGCCTGGGGTCTGCAGGTACCAGCTGGGTTCGTTGTAAGTAGTGACTGACCCAGAGCTCAGTGCACAGGTGAGGGTGACCATCCCTCCTGAAGACACTGACAGTGCTGGCTCCTGGATCACAGCCTGAGCATCCACCCCTAAGAGAGACAGCAGAGAGAAGGTGGTTGTTATGGAGGTGAGGTGCCGAGACTCTGCGTGGAGGTGCCCCAAGGGTGCAGAGTCCCGGCCCCTGACCTGAGCCATAAGCAAGCAGCCCGAGCAGAAACACCGTCCAGGCCATGGTGGGGATCCTTCCAGGACACGGCCTCCTCAGCCTCCTGGGCTGCAGGTGGGGTCCTGGGTCTTTTCATGCCTCCAACCTGTCAGGAGGAGGAGGCGCCTCATGCAAATCACTTCCTCCTCTCCCTGCCCAGGTCACCTGAGGGCCCTGGGGTGGGGGGACTTGAAGGAGGCAGATGCTGGACCTCACACAGAGCAGGGACAGCTCGGGGAGGAGCCCCTGAGAGATGGGGCGACGCCTTTCAGCAAATGTGCCCCCGTGACCTGGTGTCCTCAGTCCTCTATCTCCTCCCCGGAGTGTCTGAGGCTGAAGGAGGAGTTTGCAAGTCTGTCTCTCTTGCCACAATAATCCAGCCTTTCCCAAACCCGAGCTCGTCTTTAGAACACTCTGTCTTCTCAGGGAACCCTGAGTCCCGGCTGTGCGATGCTGTCCGTCCTCCTCCAGCCCTGAGCCGAGCAGGAGATCCCGGAGCCTGTGTCTGCTGTGAAGGGTGAGCAGTCACGATGGACACAGTCCTGTAAAGTGTCTCTAGTCCCGGCGGTGGGGGGACCAGGACAGGGATGGTGACATGCAGAGCCACACGGCCAGGCTAGGGGTGACAGTCTCCTGTGTGTAAAAAGATATGACAGTGTGGTCTAGCTTCAGTAGAAATGTAGATTTAAGGGTAAAAACGTCACCATCTCATCATGCAATTATGATAGCTGGCATGTTCACTTCCAGCAAAGTTGGAACACATGTCTCATCGTCAGAAATAGAAAAACACGGTGTGTGAACAGGTGGGTGTGGTGAGCACCGTGGACCTTGTAAAACTCCCTTCCCTGTGGTTCTGGGTGGAGCCGATGGACGCGGGACGGAGGAGGGGTGTGGGGGCAACGAGGAGGAGAAGGGGCTCAGACGTCTCGTGTTCAGGTGTGTGGAAGAGACGGGAAAGGTCTTGTTCATCTCTTGCTGCTTTCACATAAAAACGTAAATACTCTTCTTATGCGTACTCCTGTTAGATTTGCTGCTAAAGCATCTGTTTAATGAAATCCACCTGATTTCGGTCAGAGGTGCTTGAAAAGCTCAGCTCATAGAGGTGGAGATATGTATTCCTCCCTAACTCTCTTCTTCTTATGCGAACATGCTGATGACAGTTGGCGGAGCTCTGAGTTCATGTATTTCATGTCACAGGTGTCAACATAAAGGGAAGGGATGAGGAATGAAGCCACATAAACTGACACAGTCCCGGTTTCCATGCTTCACTGCAAATGCTGAAACTGCCAAATAACACAGCAGGGGACACTTTGAAATGACAGGGATGTTGACAGAGGGATCTTGCCTGCGTCCCTCCTCCGCTGGGAACACCCGGGCGCTCTGCGGGCAATGGGGCAGCCTCTGCAGGGGTCTCACCCCCTGTCCAGGTGTCCCTGGAGGGCGAGGTTCCTGAAGGAATTCCATTTTCGTTGTATGACCGGCCCTCTGTCCTTGGGTGGATGTCAGGTCTGGGCACTGACCCCACGACAGAGCAGCAGGAACTGAGAGGCGAGCCTGTGGCTCTGAGCTGAGAGCTGCCGTGTCCCCTGGGGGCCCCGGTGCAGGACGTCACCCTCCAGTGAGGACCCTGCTGCCCACGTGGGCAAGAGCCAAGGGAGGAGGTGCCAGCCTGCCTGGCCAGGACCCTGCGCTCTCAGGACCAGACCCACAGCGCCCCCTGCTGGCCTCAGGCCTCCTCCTCCCCAGCTTCACACCACAGCCTCCAGGAAGGGCTTTCTCACACTTGCAGCTGGGTCTTCCTGATGTCACCGCCCAGGACGGTAGAATGAGCCCCCTTCGTCTAGTCTGGGCCTGGTCATTGAGTTTTCCAGGTGCCTAATGACCTCAGACCCCTGAATGGCATGCTGATAAACTAATGAAGTTCAGGATTCCCTGATGTCTCAGCTCGCTCCGCCTAGCTCGTGGGTTCACTGCCAGAACACAACCACCGGAACCTCAGTTTCCAGGGTTCAGACTCCCAGCATGCCCGTGGGTCGTGCCTGCTCATGGTTCTGTGTGAGCTTCCTTCCCAGGTTGACAGGTGGTCAGGGCTGAATGTGCAGGGCCTCCCGGGACCTTCCCAGCCCAGACTGCATGCCTCTGCTCTTATTTCTCTCTTTGCAAAGAGAATAGGCGGCTCTCAGGTGCAACAGTTCTCTTCCTGGTCACTTCCAGGGGTTCTCACTTACCCTTGATCAAGGGCCTCACAGTACGTCTTTTTGACTCAGATATTTAAAGATGTTTCTAGTCTAATTTTATAATCTTTCTATATTAAATGTTTGATATAAAATATTATGCCTATAAATGGGTATCTCATCCTTGTCTGGGCTCCTGTTTCATCTCTGGTTGAGAAACCCTTATGACCGTTACCTGATCTTCACTGGACATGGTGAAGTCTAAGGTTCTGACCTTTGATTGTTAGAATCCATAGATTTGATGGAGGTGAGTTTATAAGGTCTGTGTCCAAAATAGTGACATTTATCCAATATCATCTCAAACAAGGAACCAGGGAGGGAAAAGGGGGAGAGATAATGAGGCAAAAGAGGAGGAAATGAGCAAGTCTGGGAGCCGCATCCTAATGGGGAGGGTCTCCCAGAACCTGGAGTGGAGGGCTCTTCAGGCAGCAATTCCCTGGGAAAGGGAGGACCCAGCTTCCCTAAGGGTCAGGGTTCAGGGTAGAGCACGAAGCCTGGAGCAGGAGAGGGACGTGTGGGGGTGGGAGAGGCCCCTGGGCTCCAGGGCACAGATGCCGGGCTTCTGCTTCCTCGACATACTGCTCAGCACCTGTGAGGGACCCTGTGTACCTGGGCACATGGGCATTCTGCTTGTATTTGGAGACCAGACAGAAAAAGAGACAATTTCATGGACCCCATAATGATGGAGCAGCATGAGGAGGTGAGACTGCCTGGATGTAATAGCACAAGTGACCGCAGAGACCTGAACCAGCACTGCTGACGTCACAGCCAGGGTCAGGCAGTGATGGGGCCGACACGGGAGTACAGGGCAAGCTTTCACCAGACATCCCCATCACACGGGAATTCCTGTGGCTGTGGCTAGTGATGAGCTGTGTGACACTGATGACCAGCCTCCTCATCAGGATGGGGTCCAGAGTGATCCAGGAGGGCGTGAGGACCCACCAGGAGGCAGAGAACAGGGCCAAAACCCTGAGTGTCCCTCACCTCTGTCATCAGTCACAAGTCACGGATTTTTCCTGGAATCCCTTGGCATTGTTGCCATGGTGATCCCCGCTTCCCCGCTGTTCCTTCTACAGGACGTGGGGCCCTTTGATATAGACTCATCAGAGGCATCACAAGCAGAGGGACCCGGGCACATCTTGGGGAGCCCCTGCTCCTCAAAGTCCACAGACCACCCCAGCCCTGAAGGAGGAAATGCTCCAGTGGGGTGGAGAGGAGAGGAGCAGAGGGCAGCACAGAGCTGGCACCTGTGGGTCAGGAGAGCCACTCCCAGGGCTCCCTGCCACCTGCAATGTATCCCTGGTGCCCCTCACTCCTCACGCTCTCTGCTCTGCCCCTTCACGAGCAGAGTTCATGCCCTGGGGGGACGATCTGAGGCTGAGGCTCTCGTCCCGGTTTCCCGTCTACCTGTGTTGCTGTGAGGAGCCCTGTTGCACCAGCCTGCACGGTCAGAGTCAGCCTCGTCCTCACGCTGCAGCCCTGAGACGAGCAGGAGCCCTGTGCTGGCCGAGACATCTTTGGATCCAGAAAACCCGCGGGAACCCCGGAGCCTGGTTCTTCCTGGAGTCTGAGTGGTAGGACCGGAGGACTGAGGAGGGCTCGCTGGCTTCTGCTGGTTCCAGTAAGAGCAGAGCGGCCGACACTGATGTCACTGCTCAGGGTGCAGGGAGCCACAGAGTCTCCTGTGGTCTCTCCGGGGACAGGGGTCTCCACACACAGGCCCTGAAACCATTGCCGGTCTCAGCAGTCCAGGGCCTCAGGGCTGTGGTGTGGTCACTGACAGCAGTACCAGCTCTAGGGGTTTAGAGAAACCAATAGTAAACAGGTGTAGAATTAATATACCTGCAACCTTATCAAAGAAGGTTAACAATAAAGCCATTAAATTGAGATTCACCTAAACTATCAGTTGAAAATACTAAGAAAACTCACTACTGAAGATTAGAAATTAAAATGATCATGTTTGAACAAGTAGCTTTGAACATGGTGGAGTATCCACATTCCCTTTCCCCTAAGTGGTCTTATGTGGAGCAGCAGGACTGGGAAGAGCAGCTGAGGGCGTTTTGGCTGAAAACATGCAGTGAGTTGTGAGTACGACCACACATTCTTGTTCTCACCGTGTGAAATGAAATATGTTTTACGTCCATTTCAGAGCTGCTGCTCCAGTGTCTGCTTGGACAGAGATGCTTCAGCCCCAGGAGGCCCGTGTCTGGGGGAGAGCAGGTTTTTGTCTCACTTCCCCCCTGGCCTGGAGCACTGTGCCATTATAACTACTGCTGTCACCAGTTGCACAGTAATAATCGGCCTCGTCCTCAGCCTGGAGCGAGCTGATGGTCAGGGTGGCCGTGTTGCCAGACCTGGAGCCGAGAATCGGTCCGGGACCCCCGAGGGTCGACTGCTAGTACCATAGATGATGGTTTTGAGGCCTGATCCTGGGAGCTGTTGGTACCAGCCCACATAATTACCACCCCCGATGTTGCTGCTGCTTCCAGAGCAGGTGATGGAGACCCTCTGGCCCGGGGACCCGGACACGGAGGGCGGCTGAGTCAGCACAGCCTGGGCCCAGGATCCTGGAAGGGAGAGAGACAGAGATGGTGACTCGGGGTCCACGCATGATAGCAGAGAGCAAGGCTGTGAGGCTTCCCAGGGCCCTTCCCCTGTCCCCCAATCCAGTCACCTGTGCAGAGAGCGACCAGGGTGAGGAGCAGAGGGGACCAGGCCATGGTGGACACGGTCAGGGCGTCCCGCGGTCTGCGGCCCCACAGCTGAGCAGAGCGTCCCCACACCGCTCCTTCCCCGCTTCATAGCCTGAGAGGGGGCGGGGCCTTTCATGCAAATGACCATCCTCCCCGCCCCGCCCCCACAATGCTCTGATCACCTCTGGGACCTGAGTCACCTTCCTGTGCCTGAGGGAGGCCAGTGTGTGATCAGGGGTGGGGTTGCATGGGGCTTGGGGATGGGAGGTCACAGCAGGGAGCCCTGAGTAGGAAGCAGCAGGGGGCTGGTCTCTGCTCTTACCCCTCCAGATACTCAGGAAAAGCCTCGGAGCGCCCCCTGGCGTCCTGGCCAAACACACATCCTGACCTGGTGATCAGAGCTCTTAGAGTCAACTTTCCCCAAACTGATTTTGAAATTCTACCCTTCAGGATGTGTTTGGATGGACAACAACAGCCAACTGCAGCTTATCCTGTAGCGCATGTGAATGTTACACTGTGCATGTGTGATTTGAGATTTTAAATGAACCAAAATGTGTTCATGGAGTAGTAAAAATCTAAGGTCGTCACTTAAAATAGATGCCTAAATTGAACTGAAGAAAATGCTGTTGTTAAGTCACTAGGCTGTGTCCACTCTGGCTCTGCATTGCCATGGTACTATTTAATTCTGCATTGCCATGGTACTATTTCTAAAACATACTTTTCCTTGTAGCCTCTGTTCTCTAAATAAGATAATTTTAAAGACTTTCTGACAGGTACGGCATCTCCACTGGGGGATTTTATGTCGTAGCAGGACGTTCTATCTGTGAAACAAGGCAGGCTGAGTTATCAGAGCCATGGGTCGGTCTCAGATCTGAGATGAGCGACAGGACTGGACAAGGCAGATCAGCTGTTCTCAGGAATCTCAGATGTGGCCATAGACATGGTCAGACAGAGCAGCAACGCCGGTCCTGGGGGCAGAGCCCCAGGACAGGGCTGCTTTCCCAGCCCAGGGCCCCACAGCTTCCCCAGGCTCACTGTGCATAAAGTCAGTCCCACAGCAGCTGAGCACAGATGCTCCTCAGCCAGGAATCATCTTCAGGTCTGAGGACCAGGGTTTCTCTCCCCTCATGATTCCTCACTCGATGGGCACACAGGACGGAGTGTGAGGTTTCAGGGAATAAATCACCTACTAGAGGGGTTCAAGATCCCCTGAGAAATGAGGGGACCCTGGGGAGGCACAGGGAGTTGCCACGGTCCAGCCCCAGTGGATCCAGGATAATTCAAAGTGGAGACGGAGTTGGCATTCTAGGAAAAAGCTATTTAATTAGAAGTATAAAGAGATTAGAAAAGAATAGTGTAGTAGGAAAATTAGTGGAGAAAAAGAGGCTGAATAACTTGGTTTACGTGGGGTACCAATAAAATCTCAAGACAAGAGATTTGCACCACCTTTGTAGGCCACCGGCCCCCACTTGAATATCAGAGGGTGCCCTGCCTTGGGCTCCCTCTCACGTGGATCTTAGAAGCCAGGGCAAAATTAGCAGGCTTGGCAAGTACCCATGCTCCAGATGGGAATTCAGCCAGAAAAACAGAGAACACGAAAGAAAAACACGGGGGAGCCAGTCTGTCCAGAAACTGATCCGTTTTCTTTATTTTCAGGTTTGCTTATATACCTTTTTTTACACATAGAGACAAATGGAAATTTTAAAGTCACGCAGGGGTCAGCAGTCCTGACCTTTATCAAAATCAGGTGCTTCATATAAATGTATACAAAAAGGTCTTAGGGGTTTTACATCATCTTCTGGCCAGGGGGCCTGCTAACATTTTGTGATCCTTTCTTTCTGATAAAGGTCAGTCAACAAGAAACTTATTTTCCAGGGGTGATTTTTCTTAAACCAGGCACCACCCTCCGAAGGTACCAGATAAAGTTGCATTCTTGTAGGGTGAGGGTGTAGTGGGTTACAATTAAGAAAGGAATTTACTTAGCCTAAGGTTTAACATGATTAATCTTAAAGGTTAATACTTATTTCTCCCATATGCTAGTTATATATTCATTAACATGTATAACGGCAAGGGATTTAGCAGCAAACACTGGCCCAATAAATGAAAAACCCTTCACCAACATGATTTTTCTCTTTAGAAAAACCCAATGCTAACTAAAACTTTCAAAATAGTCCAAACTCTCTGTGCTGCTTATGGTTGAGAAGTTGTAAACAATCATGTACATAGTAGCAAGAGTGTGGATAATCCTGTCACACAAGCTAGTCTGCCAGCAGAGAGGTTTGACCTGAGACACCCTTGTCACGCCCAGGAATTTTTATTAACTGGAGCTGTAGGTTAACTCCTTCTCTGAGAAAGGTGGGGGACGGCCCCCAAAAAGTCAGAGGTGTAGGTGAGAGCGTAAAGTGTAAAGCAGGCAGACTCTGGTTTTGGGGGTAGATGCTCAGGGAACAGGGGGTTTCCTGAGGCTCGATCCTGCCTTTGCTTATGCCGAAGCCTCCTTCCTCATGACCTTGGCCATGGGCGGAGTTCCTCACGCTGACTCCCGGCAGGGAGGGGACGAGTAGGGGTCACACCTGAGCACCAGAGACCTGAGGTTTCTCGGAAAGGAAGGGTTAGACAGGCTCAAGGAGGGGCCGAGGAAGTGAGTGTTTCAGGAAGATCTGGAAACACGTCCATGAACTTCCGACAGAGGGAGCTGGCTCCTGACCATGGAGATCATGGTCTACAGACCTACACGGTCACTGGAGGTCTGTAGAAAGAGAGAGGCCCAGGACTGGGAGGAGAGTCGTGAGTGAGGGGAGCGGGAGGGCAGGCTCTGAGCAGAGATGAGGAGAGCTGGAGGGGTGCACGGGGTGGGCTCGGGGCTCCTCCCCTCCTCTCTTTCTGGAAAGAGGGTGGGGACTGATGACCCCCTGACCCCTTCACCCTCCAATTCTGGGTGCTCGGCCCCGGGTGCAGCTTCACTCCCAGGAGGAGGCCTGGGGGCCGCGGCTCTGAGTCTGTCCCCTGAGAGGAAGCACCTGCTGTCCCGTCCAAGTCAGGCCGCTGAGCCCCGGGGCAGGGCCAGCTCGGGGGACCACGCGGGTGTGTTGAGGTTTTGCCAACTCTGAGCGGTAAACATCGCCCCCTGGTGACGCTCTCGGGGAACGTTCACGGGGGGGAGATTGTGAGCAAGGTGCTGCTCAGCTGCTTGGTTCTCAATCCTGTCTGACTCTTTAGCGACCCCGTGGACTCTAGCCCACCAGGCCCGTCTGCATGGGATTCTCTAGACAAGAACACTGAAGTGGGCTGCCGTTTCCTGCTCCAGAGGATCTTCCAACCCAGGGACAGGACCCACATCTCTTATGCCTTTTGCACTGGTAGGCGGTTCTTTACGCCTCGTGACTCCTGGGAAGCCTTTGAGGAGGGAGGGGCTGCCTTTTTTCCTGTCACCAAATACCTTATCAGTAAGCAAGTAAAGGAATTATATAATAAATATTACATGTCTTTGATATTGTACAGAGAACTTTTTTATTTTCACCTATTGTATTTTCAGGTTATTCTGACTAACTTGTTCTCACGATTCTTTTTTTTCCCCCTTCCATTTGTCCCCTTCTCCTTTGGACCCAAAACTGTTTGTATTTGTTAAACAAATAGATCTGATGTCTGTCCCTAAAAACGTCTGTCACCTGACGTCATCATCTCAGGCCTCTCACCGCTGATGTCTGTGCCGTCTCACTTCCCTTCAGTACTTAGTTTCCTGGTTCTTCATATAAGTGACAGTTTTTCCTGGATCCTGGACCGTGTGGAAATTGCTGTAGAAACTCTGGGTTCCATTTCCTTTTCCTTTAGCAGGAGATGCTTCTGTGGCGGAAACTCAGGGATGTGCATTCGCTGCCCAGGGACCCAGCAAGGGCGGCACTGACCCGCTGCTCTTTGCTGCCGACTCCGACCTGGGAACCGGGGGCACCTGTGTGAGCAGCTCCGTCATCCAGGGGCATGTGCCCACCCCCTGTGTGCCGCTGCCCTGGGGAGGGGAGTCGAGCTGAGGGGACAGCTGGGCTGCACTCAGGGGACACCCAGGTTGCTGGGGTCCGTGGCCTCAGGGACTCCAGGAAGGGAGAGGCAGGCGCCTCGCCCTGGGAGCCCCGTGGCTGTGGGGGAAGCAGGCCTTTGTCTCCTGCTCTGGCCGGAAGCACTGGGCAAACTTTCAAGCCATCAGCCCATGAGAAACAGTAATAATCAACATCATCCTCAGCATGAACTGGGGTGGTCAGAGAGGCCGAGCTGCCAGACTTGGACCAGAGAACCGATCCGGGACCCCTGAGGGTCTTTAGCCATTTCCATAGGTCAGGAGTCTGGGGGCCCATCCTGGGAGCTGTTGGAACCAGCTCACATGATAACCCCCAATTGTGTTGCTGCTTCCAGTGCAGGAGATGGTCACCCTCTGACCCAAAGTTCGGGAAACAGAGGGTGGCTGAGTCAGCACAGCCTGGGCCCAGGATCCTGGAAGAGGGAGAGACAGACATGGTGACTCTGGGGTCCAGACTCAAGAGCAGGGAGCAGGGCCCGAGAGTCTTCCAAGGGCCCCTCCCCTGTCCCGGCATCCAGTCACCTGTGCAGAGAGCGCCTGTGCTGGGAGGGATTGGGCGCAGGAGGAGAATGGGAAGATAGAAGATGAGATGGCTGGATGGCATCACCGACTTGATGGACATGAGTTTAAGTGAACTCCGGGAGTTGGTGATGGACAGGGAGGCCTGGCGTGCTGCGATTCATGGGGTCGCAAAGAGTCGGACACAACTGAGCAACTGAACTGAACTGAACTGTAAAGTCCATCAATCAAGGGTATATATTCACCATCCACTGACCCAGCAAAGAGGGGTCCTGACCCCACTTCTCTGTGCTGCTGACTCCAGCCTGGGAGCCTGGGGCAACTGCTGTCAGCAGCTCCTTCCATCCAGCGGGACGCTGAGACCACTCCCTGCTTCCTGCTGCCCTCGGGGAGGGGCAGCCCGGCTGAGCGGGGCTGCGGTGCTGCAGTCAGTGGACGTTCAGCCCCTGAGCTCCGTGGTCTCAGGGACACCAGGGTGGGAGGGATGACCGCAGTGCCCGCCACCCGCCCCCTGCTTCCTATTCAGCACTGTTGATGCAGCTAGGGGCTGGCCCCACGGTCTCCATCACTCGTCCCCCTGGTTTCTGCTCCTTCCCAAGCCAGTGCTGATGCCCTGGGGGATCCACGCTGAGAGGACCCCAGTCCTGTCCCTGCATCCTGGGAGGTAACACAGCATAGGGGCCTGGACAAAACCGTGAGGGGTCAGTTGAGTTGTGAGGGCAAGTGAGGTGACCTCCCTGCAGGGACAGGAGAGCACTCAGGTCCGAGGTCCGAGTACGTGTCAAGGTCAGAAGAAGGGGAGGTAGAGGCTGCTGACCCTGGGGACCGGCCACACGAGGTCGGAGAGGTGGACCCTCTGAAGTTATGACCACCTCCTCCGAGTGGAAGAGAAAAGAAAAGCAGGGAAATAACATCCTCTTGCTGAAACCCCAAAATCCGTTTGTTACTAAGTTTGGAGCCTGTGAAGATGCGTATGTTTCTACAGCCTCAGATTCACTCACAGGGACCTTGACCACATTCCACGCATTGGCTCCTTGCGCTCCTGGCGGTGTCACTGATGGTATTATCTTTAATTCCCTGCTCAACTCTTGGCGCTGTCAGCGGCGGACAGACGAGCCTGGCTTCTCCCCCGGACATTCTCAGGCTGGGGATGGCCTAGAAGTTCAGCCCCTCCTTGGCTGCCAAGGGGTTCAATGGGGACCTGGAGAGCTGACCAGCCTGACTCCAGGCCAGGCTCAGGCTGTGATGGGCTGGAGCCCCAGTGGCACCTCACCCCCAGCGTCATGGGGCCCTGCCCTCTTCAACCAGGAGGGGCTGGGAGACCAGGTCCCCGCACAGTGAAGCTGAGACCCCCTGCCAGGATGCAGTGGCTGGATTTCATCTGCCAACCTTAGAGGTCACCAAGGGTCATCATCAAAGTCAGCAAGGAGAGTCATGCTGGTTGTGCTGGGGACTCTGACTCTCAATGTTGAAAAAATGTGGACCTGATTCCCCTCCACATCATTATGGGCAGAGAGGGGTCCCCACGAAGAGCTGGACCCCCCAGGGGAGACACAGGAGCAGGCGCGGGGCCATGGACGGCTGGAAGGAGATGGGAGCCCAGAGCCCCCTCCCCACGGGCTGGTGAGCTTTTCCACCCCCTCTCTGCCTTCCCGACTCGAAGCGCCGAGCCCCCTGAGCACAGGGGCAGGTTTGGGAAGTGCTTCCCCATGAGGGTGCACCACTGCGGCATTGTAACTAACACGTACAGAGCACAGTAAGGGACGGCCTCGTCCCCGGGCTGGGCCCCCGTGATGGTGAGGGCGGCTTTGTTCCCAGAGACGGAGACAGAGAAGCGAGCAGGGACCCCAGAGAGGCGGGTGTTTGTGCTTAGATAGCAGTTCTGGGAGCCTGGCCTGGGGTCTGCTGGAACCAGCCAGGGGAGTTACTGGTGGTGACTGACCCAGAGCTGAGGCCCCAGGTGAGGGTGACCGTCCCTCCTGGAGACACTGACAGTGCTGGCTCCTGGACCATGCTCTGAGCATCCACCCCTAAAAGGAACAAGAGAGAGACAGGGGTTGTTATGGAGACAGGGCCCTGAGACCCTGCATGGACGTGCCCCAAGCGTGCCGAGTCTCGGCCCCTGACCTGAGCCACAAGCGAGCAGCCCGAGCAGGAGCACCGTCCAGGCCGCGGTGGGGCCCCTCCCGGGATGCGGCCTCCGCACCTCCTGGGCTGCAGGCGGGGTCCTAGGCCTTTTCATGCCTCCAGCCTGTCAGGAGGAGGAGGTGCCTCATGCAAATCCCTTCCTCCTCTCCCTGCCCAGGTCACTTGAGGCCCTGGGGTGGGGGGACTTGAAGGAGGCAGATGCTGGACCTCACACAGAGCAGGGACAGCTCGGGGAGGAGCCCCTGAGAGATGGGGGCGACAGCTTTCAGCGAATGTGCCCCGTGACCTGGTGACCTCAGTCCTCTATGTCCTCCCGGAGTGTCTGAGGCTGAAGGAGGAGTTTGCAAGTCTGTCTCTCTTGCCACAATAATCCAGCCTTTCCCAAACCTGAGCCCTTCTTAAGAACAGTCTGTCTTCTCAGGGAACCCTGACTCCCGTCTGGGCGGTGCTGTCCGTCCTCCTCCAGCCCTGAGTCGAGCAGGAGATCCCGGAGCCTGTGTCTGCTGTGAAGGGTGAGCGGTCGCTCTGGAGCACAGTCCTGTAAAGTGTCTCTAGTCCCGGCGCTGGTGAATCAGGGCTGGGGGTTGAGAGTTACATATAGAGTCACACGGCCAGGCCTGTGGTGACAGCTTCCTGTGTTATAAAAAGCCATGACAATGTGGAGTAGCTTCAGGGCTACCGCTAAGTCGCTTCAGTCGTGTCTGACTCTGTGTGACCCCACAGACGGCAGCCCACTAGGCTCTCCCCATGCCTGGGATTCTCCAGGCAAGAATACTGGAGTGGGTTGCCATTTCCTTCTCCAATGCATGAAAGTGAAAAGTGAAAATGAAGTCGGTCATTCGTGCCCGACTCTCAGCAATCCCATGGACTGCAGCCTACCAGGTGCCTCTGTCCATGGTATTTTCCAAGCAAGAATGCTGGAGTGGGGTGCCATTGCCTTCTCTGTAGCTCAATAGCCGTTCAATAGACCAACAGTAGAGGAAAAGGTCACCATGTCATCATTCAATGGTGATAGCGGGCAAGTTCAGTTACAATAAAGTGGGAACACATGTCTCATCATCAGAAATGGGAAAAACCCGTGTGTGAACAGGTAGGTGTGGGGGCCATCGTGGACCTTGTAAACTCCCTTCCCTGTGGTTCTGCTCTGGAGCCGAAGGGACAGGGGAGGGGTGTGGGGGCAACGAGGAGGAGAAGGAGCTCAGACATCTCAAGTGCTAACGTGTGTGGAAGAGACGGGAAAAGTCTTGTTCATCTCTTGTTTCTTTAACATAAAAAATGTCAAATACTATTCTTATTTTGCATTCACGTTAGATTTGCTGCTAAAGTAGCTGTTGAATAACATTCACATGATTTTTGTCAGAAGTGCTTGAGAACCTCAACTCATAGATGTGAAAAATATGATATTCCTAGTCAATCTTTTCTTATTATGCAAATGTACTGAAGATAGCTTTGGGAGATATGTGATTTCATATATGTCAAGTTTTTAGATGGAAGAAATGGTCACATAAAGGGAAGGAACAAGTAAGGAAGCCACAAAACCGACACAATCCCACTTTCCATGCTTCACTCTAAAATGCTGAAAATGCGAAATAACACAGCAGGGAACACTTTTAAATGACGGGATGGTGACAGAGGGCTCTTGCCTGCGTCCTTCCTCCGCTGGGAACACCCGGGCGCTCTGCGGGCAATGGGACAGCCTCTGCAGGGGTCTCATCCCCTGTCCAGGTGTTCCTGGAGGGCGAGGTTCCTGAAGGAAGTCCATTTTCATTGTATGACCGTCCCTCTGTCCTTGGTTGGATGTCAGATCTGGTCACGGACCCCACGCCAGAGCAGCAGGAACTGAGAGGGAAGCCTGTGGCTCTGAGCTGAGAGCTGCCATGTCCCCTGGGGGCCCAGGTGCAGGATGTCACCCTCCAGTGAGGACCCTGCTGCCCACGTGGGCAAGAGTCAACAGAGGAGGTGCCAGCCTGCCTGGCCAGGACCCTGCGCTGTCAGGACCAGGCATGCAGCGTCCCCCTGCTGGCCACAGGCCTCCTCCTCCCCCTACTTCACAGCCTCCAGGAAGGGCTTTCTCACACTTGCAGCTGGGTCTTCCTGATGTCACCCCCAGGGCAGTAGAATGAGTCCTCTCCGTGGAGTTTGGGGTGGGTCATTAATTTTACCAAGTAACTTTGACTTCAGGCCTTTTAATGCAATGCTGATAAATGAATTTCAGGATTTCCTAGGTCTGAGTTTGCTCTGCCCAGCTCCTGGGTTCAGTATCAGAACACAACCACCTGAACGAGGGTCCAGGATTCAAAATCCCAGAGGCCCATGGGTGGTTCCTGGTCACGATCCTGTCTGAGTTTGCCTCCCAGGCTGGTGTGTGGTTGATGTTGGCTTTGCAAGGTCACCAGGGGCCACCCCGGCCAGGAGTGCACCGCTCTGTCCCTATTTCTGTCTTTCCCAAGAGGATATGAAGTTCTCAGGGATAAGCTACCTTTCCTTAATCACTCCCAGGACTTCTTTACCCTTGAACCTATTCCTCACAGTACTTTTTGACTCACATATTTAAAGATTAAAGGTGTTTTGAGTCGAATTTCGTAAACTTTCTATATTAAGTGCTTGATATACACGATTATAACTATAAATGGGGATCTCATCCTTGTCAAGACCCCTCCTTCTTTCCTGACTGAGAAACCCTTCTGAACTGTTACCTGATCTTCACTGGACATGGATGACATTCATTGGTTAGACTCCATAGATTTAACAGAGGTGGGTTTATAAGGTCTGTGTCCAAAAAGTGATATTTGTCCAATATCATCTCAAACAAGGAACCAGGAAGGGAAAAATAGGAGAGATCACGAGGGAAAAGAGGAGAAAATGAGCAAGTGAGGAGTCTGAGAGCCCTGTCCTAAGGGGAAGTGTCTCCTTCACCTGGAGAGGAGGGCTCTAGGGTGCAGTGTCCAGAGACAGGGAGGCACCCAGCTTCCCTAAGGGTCAGGGTTCAGGGCAGAGCACAAAGCCTGGTGTCTGCTGAGCAGGAGAGGGGCGTGCCGGGGTGGGAGAGGCCCCTGGGCTCCAGGGCACAGATGCTGGGCTTCTGCTTCCTCAACATCCTGCCCAGAACCTGTGAGACACTGTATCTGGGCACATGGAGATTTTGCTTGTATTTGGAGAAAAGGAGTCAATTTCATGGATCCCATAAAAGGGACCAGGAAGAGGGTGTGAGCCTGCCTGGTACTGACAGCCCAAGTGACCACAGAGGCCTCAACCAGCACTGGGGACGTCACAGCCAGGGTCAGGCAGTGATGGGTCCGACACCGGAGTACAGGGCAAGCTTTCATCACACATCCGCATCACACGGGAATTCCTGTGGCTGTGGTTAGCGATGAGCTGTGTGACACTGATGACCAGCCTCTGCGTCAGGATGGGTGGGGCCCAGTGTGATCCAGGAAGTCGTGTGGTCCAACCAGCTGCAGGAGAACAGGGCCGAACCCCTGACTCGCCCTGACCTCTGTTCTAGGTCACAAAGGCAGGGCTTTGCCTGGAATCCCTTGTCATCATTGCCTGGTGGTCCCCGTGTCCTTGCTGCTCCCTCAGCAGGAGATGGTGCTCCCGGATCTGGGCTCATCAGGGGCATCACAGGCGCAGGGACCCGGGCACATCTTAGGAGCCCCTGCTCCTCACAGGCCACAGACCACCCCAGCTCTGAAGGAGGAAATGCTCCAGTGGGGTGGAGACGAGAGGAGCAGAGGGCAGCACAGAGCCGGCACCTGTGGGTCAGGAGAGCCACTCCCGGGGCTCCCTGCAGCCTGCGATGTATCCCCGGTGCCCCTCACTCCTCACGCTCTCTGCTCTGTCCCTTCAGGAGCAGAGTTCTCACCCTGGGGACGATCTGCCTGCTGGGATTGTCCACGGACTCTGCTGGAGGCGCACCTGGGAAAGGCTCCTGCTCCTGATCTCAAGTGAGGAGCTCAGCTCCACGGCTCCTGTGATCACACGGCTGCCCAGGGGGTACTTCAGTGGCATCAGAATCTGTTTACATTTTCTGAGATTTCAGCAAAACTGACTCTACCATTGGGAGCAGACATATTATGAAGCAGAACATACCTCAGGAATCCATTGATTCTGTGGAATGTATTTAAAATTTGGCAGTTCTGGAAGAACAAGCCCCTCAGGCTCAGGTTCCTGTCCTAGATCCAAATAGGTTATTACAAGATGCAGAGCATTTATTTTTTTATAAAGGGTTTAGGACTTGACATACCTCTATTTAAACAGCAGTTTCATCTAAATCCCCCAAATATTTTCTTTTTATATTAAAATTTCATTCTCTGTATGATTTTTGGCAAGTTAATTCCAAAGATTTCACTATTTACAGGCTGAATGTTTTAGTTTTAATTTATAGTTTACAAAGAATTCAGTTTTCCTTGGAGCTCTGACATCTGTATACACATCTGTTTCAGATTACTACATGGGTACTTTTTAAAAGATATATAAATATATTTTTAAAAGATATTTTCTGTTTGTATCCTAAAAACATGAAATATTTTCATTCTTGAAATCTGTTCCTCCAAATGAACATAGTATAAAAAGTAAAGGTATGGAAATATTCATTTGAGAGTAATTCCTAGTAACAGAACTTGGAAATGTTAAAAAAACTATTCATAACACTTACTAAAGGTGGTAAGAAAAACTTTATTCAAGGTAAGAGTACTACAGTGGGGTCTTAGAATCGGGGAGAGAGATTGAGCTTAAGTCTGACTCCACCAGGGTGCAGCTGGGATTTACAGCTAAGGAACAGGGTGGGTCCACGGGGTTGCAAAGAGAGACTGCGAGCCTGAAAAGCAAGGAACAGCAACAGGGTGGGTGTCAGTGGATGCAAACTTACTAAGAGGACCCTAAGGGTGAGGGTGGGTTCTGGCTAGACTGAGGATCATTGCTGAGGCTAGGCAAGGCTGATAAGATACTGAGGTGAGTGATAAGGAATTTGATCTGATACTGAGGGTGGTCAGATCAAGGGTGGGGTATTTTTCTAAACTGACTTGGCAGATTCTGGCTAAAATTGGACTAAATGGACAGGCGCCCCTGGATAAAGACATTGCCCAAAGTTGGCAGTGCATTAATGAACTACAGCTGCATAATAAATTACCCCAAACTAACAGCTTAAAATCTCAAGATTTTTTAGATCTTTACAGTCTCAAAAACGACAGAATAATCTGTTCGTTTTCAAGGCAAATTATTCAATATCACGGTAATCCAAGTCTATGCCCCAACCAGTAATGCTGAAGAAGCTGAAGTTGAACGGTTCTATGAAGACCTACAAGACCTTCTAGAACGAACACCCCGAAAAGATGTCCTTTTCATTCTAGGGGACTGGAATGCAAACGTACGAAGTCAAGAAACACCTGGAGTAACAGGCAAATTTGGTCTTGGAATGTGGAATGAAGCAGGGCAAAGGCTAATAGAGTTTTGCCAAGAAAAAGTTTTGCCAGAAAGTGAAGGAGAACTAAAGAGCCTCTTGATGAAAGTGAAAGAGAAGAGTGAAAAAGCTGGCTAAAAGCTCAACATTCAGAAAACTAAGATCATGGCATCTGGTCCCATCACTTCATGGGAAATAGATGGGGAAACAGTGGAAACAGTGTCAGACTTCATTCTTTGGGGCTCCAAAATCACTGCAGATGGTGATTGCAGCCATGAAATCAAAAGATGCTTACTCCTTGGAAGGAAAATTATAACCAACCTAGACAGCATATTGACGTTACTTTGTCAACAAACGTCCATCTAGTCAAGGCTATGGTTTTTCTAATGGTCATGTATGGATTAAGAGTTGGACTATAAAGAAAGCTAAGCAACGAAGAACGATGCTTTTGAACTGTGGTGCTGGAGAAGACTCTTGAGAGTCCCTTGGACTGCAAGGAGATCCGATCAGTCCATCCTGAAGGAGATCAGTCCTGAATATTCATTGGAATACTGATGCTGAAGCTGAAACTTCAATATTTTGGCCATCTGATGAGAAGAGCTGACTCATTTGAAAAGACCCCCATGATGGGAAAGATTGAGGGCAGGAGGAGAAGGGGATGACAGAGGATGAGATGGTTGGATGGCATCACCGACTCAATGAACATGGGTTTGGGTGAACTCTGGGAATTGGTGATGGACAGGGAGGCCTGGCGTGCTGCGGTTCATGGGGTCACAAAGAGTCGGACACGACTGAGAAACTGAACTGAACTGAACTGAACAGCTTAAAACAATATTATCTCATATGCTGCTGAAAGTTGGAAATCCAGGAATAATTCAGCTGAGTGTTCTGACTCAGGGTTTCATGAGATTGCCGTCATCTGAAGCCTTGACATGGGCTGGTGGATTTCCTTCCAAGATGGCTTACTCACATAGCTGTTGAAACCAGCTTCCTTGCTGGCTGTTGGGAGAAAGCCTCAGTTCTTTCACCTGGGCCTCTCTACTGGGCTACCTGAGTGTTCTCAAGATTCAACTAAGCTGGCTTCTAGAGTGAGTGATCCAAGAGGATGAGCAAGGAGGCTGCAGTGCCTTTTATGACCTAGTCTCAGACGCTTCATTTTCACTTTTACAATATTCTAACATTAGAAGTGAGCCACTAAGTCCAGCCCACTTGTGAAGGGGAGTATAAGGTCCACCCTTGAAGGAAAGGATTTGTGGACATAATTTAAAACCACGTGGACACACTTCGCCACAAATTGTTTACATACTTCTATGTCCAAACTGCATTTTCCTGCCAATGCTTTCAAAGATTTTATCCATTATAGCATTAACCTGAAGTTCAGGACCTCGAACTTTGCCTGGAGAAGGAAATAGCAATCCACTCCAGTATTCTTGCCTGAGAAATCCCATGGACAGAGAAGCCTGGCAGGCTACAGTCCATAGGGTCACAAAGAGTCAGACATAACTGAGCGACAAACACCCACTTGCATAGCTAAAAAAGAAAATATATATAATATATAATATAATAAATATATATATATAATTTTATTTTCAAGGAACCTGTTCAGTTTTGTTTGATTCTCTCCTGTTTTAGCATTTTCTATTTTGTTTTTCTCTGGGCTCCCTGGCAGCTGTTTTTCTCTATGTTAACATCTATTATTTTCTTCTTTCTGTTAGCCCTGGATTTAGTTTGTTTCATTTTTCTAATCAGCAACTCCTGTCCCTACGTGCTGAGTCCTCTGAGCACATGAGGAGGTTTTGTTGGCACTTCCCCATGGGCTTCCATCACTGGGCACTTGTAAGTACCTCGACCCATACACAGACCACAGTGATACTTGGCCTCATCCTCAGACTGGGCTCCCGTGATGGTGAGGACAGCTTTGTTCCCAAAGATGGAGCCAGAGAAGCAACAGGGGACCCCAGAGGGGCGGCTGCTTGTGCTGTGGGTAAGCCTGTGGGGATCCTGGCCTGGGGGCTACTGGTTCCATTTGGGTGGGAGAGTAGGCTGAACCAGAGCGAAGGGCACAGGTGAGGATGACGGTCCCTCCTGGAGACACTGACAGTGCCAGCTCCTAGACCTAGTGCAGTCTGAGCATCCACCCCTAAAAGTGACAGGAGAGAGACAGGGGTTGTTATGGAGACAAGGACTCTGAGACCCTGCGGGGAGGTGCCCCAAGGATGCAGAGTCCCGGCCCTTGACCTGAGCCGTAAGTGCGGAGCCCGAGCAGAAGCACTGTGCAGGCCATGGTGTGGACCCTCCCAGGTCGCGGCCTCCTCAGCCTCCTGAGCTGGAGGTGGGGTCCTGGGCCTTTTCATGCCTCTCATCCCATGCAAACCACTTCCTGCCTCTCCCTGCCCAGGTCACCTGATGTCCCCTGAGGGGTGAGTCTTGAAGGAGACAGATGCTGAACCTCACCCAGAGTGGGGACAGCATGGGGAGGAGACCCTGAGTGATGGGGCAACAACCTTCCCCTAATCAGCCCCCTACCCCCACGTCCTTCGTTTCTCAAACCGGAATCCTTCCCTGCAGATGTGAAGCTGAGTCATAATTGGATGTGCTCCCCCTCCTGCCCCAGCGATCCTGCTCACCCCAACACCACGCTCCCCTGTGACTGTGAACCTCTCTTCCCTCCCCAATGGAATCACTTCCTGCTCCTTGTGCGGAGGGTACTGCTTCCTCCAGCAGGAAACCCAACAGGAAACCACAGAGTCTTATGTGTTCTGTGAAGGGACAGGGGTCTCCTCACCACACAGGCTATGGAACCCCTGCCGGCACAACCATCCAGTGCATCAGGACAGGGGGAGTCGCCACTCACACCCGCCCCGGGCGTGGGGACATAGCTATCCTGTGCTCAGGGAAACCATCAACAAACCAAGCATCAGTGTACCTGCAGATTTTTAGAAGAAAGTTAACAATGCAATCATGACATTGAGATTCTTCCAAAATGTCAGATGAAAATAAGAGAAAAAGACATGACTCAAAATCAGAAATTGAAATGATACCGTGTCTAAACAACTGGGCGTGTGCATCATGGAGTGTTCTAAATTCCCTTTCCCTAAGTGGCCTTACACGGAGCAGAAGAACAGGGAAGGGCAGGTGAAGGGGTTAGGGTGAAAACTTGCGCAGTTCTTGTGAAGTACGACCGCGACATTCTTGTTCTCACCGTGTCAAACAGGATAAAATATTCTGTCTGCTTCAGAGCTGCTGCTACCGTGTCTGCTTCACACAATGTGCTGGTCCTTGTATTCTTTTCTCATCCTCTGTCTGAGGCCCAGACTCACATCATACAAAGGTCTGCATTAGTTGATTTGGAGCCTATTAAGCAAACTCTGAAAGTGACGGGAATACCAGACCACCTGACCTGACTCTTGAGAAACCTATATGCAGGTCAGGAAGCAACAGTTAGAACTGGACATGGAACAACAGACTGGTTCCAAATAGGAAAAGGAGTATGTCAAGGCTGTATATGGTCACCCTGCTTATTTAACTTCTATGCAGAGTACATCATGAGAAATGCTGGGCTGGAAGAAGCACAAGCTGGAATCAAGATTGCCAGGAGAAATATCAATAACCTCAGATATGCAGATGACACCACCCTTATGGCAGAAAGTGAAGAGGAACTAAAAGCCTCTTGATGAAAGTAAAAGAGGAGAGTGAAAAAGTTGGCTTAAAGCTCAACATTCAGAAAACGAAGATCATGGCATCCGGTCCCATCACTTCATGGGAAATAGATGGGGAAACAGTGGAAACAGTGTCAAACTTTATTTTGGGGGCTCCAAAATCACTGCAGATGGTGACTGCAGCCAGGAAATTAAAAGACACTTACTCCTTGGATGAAAAGTTATGACCAACCTAGACAGCATATTCAAAAGCAGGGACATTACTTTGCCGACTAAGGTCCGTCTAGTCAAGGCTATGGTTTTTCCAATGGTCATGTATGGATGTGAGAGTTGGACTGTGAAGAAAGCTGAGCGCCGAAGAATTGATGCTTTTGAACTGTGGTGTTGGAGAAGACTCTTGAGACTCCCTTGGACTGCAAGAAGTTCCAACCAGTCCATTCTGAAGGAGATCAGCCCTGGGATCTCTTTGGGAGGAATGATGCTAAAGCAAAACTCCAGTACTTTGGCCACCTCATGTGAAGAGTTGGCTCATTGGAAAAGACTCTGATGCTGGGAGGGATTGGGGGCAGGAGGAGAAGGGGACGACAGAGGATGAGATGGCTGGATGGCATCACCGACTCGATGGACGTGAGTTTGAGTGAACTCTGGAAGTTGCTGATGGACAGGGAGGCCTGGCGTGCTGCAATTCTTGGGGTCACAAAGTGTCGGACACGACTGAGCGACTGAACTGACTGACTGAAGCAAAGTTACTGTGATACAGTGGGAAATGTGAAACTTTGTGTGCAGTAAATGTGACGATAAGGAAGATTTAAGGCTTAGGAGAAAAGGGAGAATTGGAAGGAATAATTGCAGAGTGACTCTTCTCAGATATTTCAGGGTCGCCTGACAGGTGGCTTTGCTCCTTCCCGGGTCTGGGGTCATTACCGTCCACCTTTCCCTTGAAGCACATAACAGGTGTAGGTTCTCAGAGTGTAATGCCCTCAGACCTCACACACTCTCTCTGGTTCTCTTTCAGCTTGACTGCTGTTGTGGTGGCTGTTGTTCCAGCTTTTCCCATCAGATCCCCTCAGCCCACATCGCAGAGCCTTTTGATGCCTGTCTCTGCTATGGAATAGATTCCAGGGGTGGGAATCTACAATCTAGGTCTAAGAGAACAGGTATTTATGCAGCTTCTTTCCAGAGAACCAGGGAGTGGAGATCTGCGGGCCTTTAGGGAGTAATCTGGGAAAAGTGAGCAAGTGATGGCGTGGCTGTTTGACCAGGAAGGGTTAATTCTGACTCCACGCTGGAGCTGTTTCTAAGAATTTTAACCCTCGTTTCTGTCATGTTTGCTATCATCGTCATACACAGTGCTTGCTTCAGAGAACCCTACTCCCTCTGCCTGAGCCTTAAACCTAGTACCTTTGGGTAGCTCACAGGGAGATGGTCTGACCCTGCCCACCTGTGAGTGACTGTAAGAAAGAAGGAAATAACATATCCCCCTGCCTGAGGCTTGCCATCTAGGGAATAATTGCAAGAGTTACATGGTCTTTTTCACTTTGCGTCCTCACTTTCCCCCATCTCTCATCCACAAAAGCAGCTAGCATCCAGGCCCCAAGAGCATGGTCATCTTGAGATGTTAGTCCGCCAACTTCTCTGTCAGCTGACTCTCCGAATAAAGTCGCATTCCTTTCCTCTCGGATTCATTGGCCTGTCGTGAGGTGAGCAGAGTGAGCTTGGACTTGGTAACAGCTGCAAACATGTAGATCCATCTGGCAGGACTGAGGTCACCTTCACAGTGTGAGGTTGTCCCACCCGTGATCTCAGGGCTCCTTTCACTGATTTACAACTGTGTGAATTTCTCAACAGTGTTTTCTTGTTTTCACTTTATAAGCCTATCACCTACTGGGTTAATCATATTCCTAAGCATTTTATGTTTGGGGTACTATCAAGAATTGGATTTTAAAAAGTATCTTTCTTGCTTCTTCGTTTTTAGTAACTGGAAAGCGATAGGTTTTCTAGCATTACTTCTCGTAACCCTGTGGGAGATCCTAGATAGAACAGGTCCTGTTATGATGAGTGCTGATTTTCCTGTTTGTGGGGCAGGTGACAAGCAGTGGGCAGGTGGGAATGTGAGGTGGTGTCTGCAGCCCATGGACAGTAAGATGACCACACAAAGGGTGACCTAGGACATGTGACCATCTAAGGAACAGAAATTCTGAAAGAGATGGGAATACCAGACCACCTGAGCTGCCTCTTGAGAAATCTGTATGCAGGTCAGGAAGCAACAGTTAGAACTGGACATGGAACAACAGACTGGTTCCAAATAGGAAAAGGAGTATGTCAAGGCTGGATACTGTCACCCTGCTTATTGAACTTCTATGCAGAGTACATCATGAGAAACGCTGGACTGGAAGAAACACAAGCTGGAATCAAGATTGCCGGAAGAAATATTGATAATCTCAGACATGGAGATGACACCACCCTTATGGCAGAAAGTGAAGAGGAACTAAAAGCCTCTTGATGAAAGTGAAAGAGGAAAGTGAAAAAGTTGGCTTAAAGCTCAACATTTAGAAAACGAAGATCATGGCATCTGGTCCCATCACTTCATGGGAAATAGATGGGGAAACCATGGAAACAGTGTCAGACTTTACTTTGGGGGGGCTCCAAAAACACTGCAGATGGTGACTGCAGCCATGAAATTAAAAGATGCTTACTCCTTGGAAGAAAAGTTGTGACCAACCTAGATAGTATACTCAGAAGCAGAGACATTACTACGGTCCGTCTACTCAAGGCTATTGTTTATGTATGGATGTGAGAGTTGGACTGTGAAGAAGACTGAGCGCCGAAGAATTGATGCGTTTGAACTGTGGTGTTGGAGAAGACTCTTGAGAGTCCCTTGGACTGCAAGGAGATCCAACCAGTCCATTCTGAAGGAGATCAGCTCTGGGATTTCTTTGGAAGGAATGATGCTAAAGCAAAACTCCAGTACTTTGGCCACCTCATGCAAAGAGTTGACTCATTGGAAAAGACTCTTATGCTCGGAGGGATTGGGGGCAGGAGGAGAGGAGGACGATCGAGGATGAGATGGCTGGATGACATCACCGACCTGATGGACATGAGTTTGAGTGAACTCCGGGAGTTGGTGATGGACAGGGAGGCCTGGCGTGCTGCAATTTTTGGGGTCGCAAAGTGTCAGACACAACTGAGCGACTGAACTGAACTGAGCTAATGGAACTGAAATAACCCCAGGCTGCATCCACTACCTATGGGGGAAGGGAAGGCATGGAACACGTCTTTTTTTTTTTTCATTTTAAGAAAAAAGTCATCAATGTATCAAGACATAGCATGTTATATTGTAAAAGCACCAACTATTCTCATATTGGAATCTGGTGACAATAATTTGTGGAAACTCCACACATCAGGTACAAAGTGAATTTGATCTCCATAACAAGAATTCAACATCATGTGGCAAGTGTTAGACAAAGATATTGACCAGGAAGAATCAATGGGGGATCTTAGCAGTGAGGCCACGGAGAGGCAGTAGTTCCAAAAGACCTGAATGGAAGACGCACCTTAGATGCTCCCGTGTTGGTGCAGCAGTAACTGAAGTAATCTCCCCTGTGAAGAAAAAGCACAGGTGTTCACGTTGAGGGCCGATCAGAGGCGTCAGAGCTCTAGAAACTCCAGGCAATGGGCAGATGCCCCAGTGATGGAGATTAAAGGCTCCCGAGTCAGAGTTCAGGTCTGAGATGACCTCAGTCAGACCCCAACCTCAGCCCCTGAGCTTCAGGGCAAAGAGACACTGTGTCCCTAGTGGTGGGGACACGAACTTCCTGTTTCCTTTGAGACCTTCTCCTGGGAATAGGCTGCTGGAGGGACTTTAAGGACAGAGGGGACAAGAAGAGGCTCCACGCCCAGGCAGAGCCCCTGGATGTCCCGGAGTCAGGGTGATAGCAGCAGCAGCAGCAGGTCAGTCCTGACGCTGAGCAGGAAGCCGCTGGGCGGCCCCACCTCCCCAATGGAAAGGAGTCCTGGTCTAGTTCCACAAGCCTGGAGCTCTGGGGGAGCCTGAGAGGCTGTCACAGAAAAGGCGGGAGCAGCATCCTGGGCCTCAGCTCAGCCCATAGATGGCCAAGGAGCCCCAACTTCAGATTTGAGACCTGGAAAATGAGCAGAGACCCCCAAGACCTGAAATGGAGCAGGGATCCCCAAGGGTCCACGACTAGCATCAGAGAGAAGGAGAGCTGTTGGGACCAGCACATATACTGGACACTCTGATGAGTCCAGAATCAGACAGAACTGATCTGTGTTTCTCTGGTTCTGACCTGACCCATCATGGACTCTATCCCCAGGGAGCCTGCCCTTGGCACTGGGGATTTCTGCTCAAGTTGAGAAAATGTGTTGCTGTCAAAGAAAGCTGGAGAAGGGGTGAATGAAGAAAGATGTGAAGAGATTTTTGTGGATCAAGTTCCCTGGTGTGACTCTGGACCCAGTCTTAGGCCAAACAGACAAATGAAACAGCTGCCTTTGCAGAGGATGTTTCTGCCCCCAGAGCCCCGACTCTGAGAGGACAGCAGGTTTTCGTCTCACTTCCCCCCTGGCCTGGAGCACTGTGCCATTACTGCTACTGCTGTCATAAGATGCACAGTAATAATCGGCCTCGTCCTCAGCCTGGAGCGAGCTGATGGTCAGAGTCGCTGTGTTGCCAGACCTGGAGCCGGAGAATCGGTCGGGGACCCCCGAGGCTCGACTGGTTGCACCATAGATGAGGGTTCTGGGGGCCGATCCTGGGATGAGTTGGAACCAGCTCACATAATTACCATATCCAACGTTGCTGCTGCTTCCAGAGCAGGTGATGGAGACACTCTGGCCCAGGGACCTGGACACGGAGGACGGCTGAGTCAGCACAGCCTGGGCCCAGGATCCTGGAAGGGGGAGAGACAGAGATGGTGACTCGGGGGTCCAGACATGATAGTGGGGAAGAAGGCCCTTGAGTCTTCCCAGGGCCCTTCCCCTGTCCCCACATCCAGTCACCTGTGCAGAGAACAACCAGGGTGAGGAGCAGAGGGGACCAGGCCATGGTGGACATGTCGGCGTCCTGCTGTCTGTGGCCCCACAGCTGAGCAGAGCGTCCCCACACCGCTCCTGCCCCTCTTCATAGCCTGAGAAGGGGCGGGGCCTTTCATGCAAAAGACCGTCCTCCCCCAAACCCCACCCCCCAGCTCTCTGAGCCCCCAGCTCTCTGAGCCCCCAGCTCTCTGAGCCCCCACCTCTCTGAGCCCCCAGCTCTCTGAGCCCCCAGCTCTCTGAGCCCCCAGCTCTGTGACCCCTCCCTGGGCCCTGGCTCCTGTCCCTGTGCCTGAGGGGTGCAGGGTGTGGACTGGGGCGGGGCTGTAGGGGCCCAGGGCCGGGAGGTCCCATCCAGGAGCCCTGAGCAGTGGTTGCCTGGCAGTGCCAGGGCCTGGGCCCAGCTCTCACCCCACTCACCAGCTCAGGAATGGCCCTCGCGCGCCCCCCTGGTGTCCAGGCCCGGACACGCTCCCTGTGCCCTGGTGAGCGGAGCCCTCAGGGACAACTCCTGCCCCTGCCCTGGGCACTGTCCCCGCCTCAGAGCCAGTTCAGGGGCCTCCTCTGTGTCCGCTGTGACCTCAGGGCCCCTGTGTGCTCCCCTGAGGCCCCTCAGGCCGAGTCTGTGCACGTCTCCCTGGGCTGCTCGGGGTCAGGACTGAGAGGGCTTCCGGGGCACAGGTTCCTCTCCATCAGGATGAGGTCAGGGCAGTGCTGGCCCCGGGGAGGCCCGTCCCCTCCTGGGCAGGAGAGCGGGTCCCTGCTCTGTGGGTCCCCTCCCTGGTGGCCGGAGCCCTGCTTCCTCTGTGTGTCCCCTCAGCCGTGAGGAGAAGGGGGCTCTTCTCTGTCGGTGGGAAGGTGTAGGGGGAGAGGCCGGGGGTGGGACTCTGGATTCCTGAGTGTCTGGATCTTCACTGTGTGTGAGGCTTTCCACACGGTGCACTCCCGTCGCTGTGTCCTCTCTTACGAAGTGACCCCTACTGGGCGTCTCTCCTGCAGGCACAGGGCACAGGCTGCAGGGAGCAGGGCTGTGATACTCATGGCACTTTTCACTGAGACTCTGAGAGGCCCTGAGCAGCGTCTGTTCCCAGGGAGCCTGATATGTGGTGGGTGGTAGGACCAGTCGTCCCAGTCAGTGGGTCCGAGAGGATACAGTTAAGGGGAAGTTTGTCTGGAGAAGAATGGCCTGACTGTGGTCTGTCCTGCGCTGCACGAGTGTGTTACACTGTAGGTGTGACTGTGAGACTTTTATAAATATGTATTTCTCTGTTTGTCTGGGTGGTGTCTTCACTGTGGCGTGCGGTATCTTAGTTCCCCGACCAGGGATGAAACCAGGCTGAGTGCACTGGGATCGTGGAGTCTTGTTCACTGGACCACCTGGGAATTCCCTGATATAGTAAATGTATGAAAATATGTTAATGGATTAGTGAAAATTTTAAGGTCATTACTTTAAATATGTGCATAAGTTTAATTGAAGGACAATCTATGCTTAGTTCAGTTTTTCATTGACAAGAATTCCATATCTGAAATATAATTATCTTTGTAAGTTTATTTTCTTATTAAGAAAACAATAAATAAATGACACAAGGTGAATCTTTTGAAAATTTTTATTAAAATTAAGTAAATTAAGTAAAACTTACTTTTTTACACAGATATTGCATTATTAATTTTTGGGGTCTGAGTGAAGCAGAGCAGGAATCAGCCTCTTTCTGCCACTTATAGCATCTCCACTGCAGGATTTTTATCTCTGATTAGGAAGGTGTGTGTCAAAACGTGGCAATCTGAGCGATCAATCCATGGGTGAGTCTCAGATCTGAGATGAGGGGCAGTACGTGACAGGTCAGATCTGTTGTTCTCTGGAAGCTCAGAAGTGACCACAGGAGGTTAACTGGAGTTAGACACGGTCCAGGCAGAGCAGCAGCGACAGCTGCGTGAGGGAGGGCACAGGGCCGCTGTGGGCCTGAAGCCCCTGGTAAATACCAGTGTTTTGGTGACAGTAGCAATCATAATCAGCCTCATCCTGAGTCTGCAGCCCAGAGATGAGCAGGAGCCCTTCACTGGCTGAGGCAGCCTTGCATCCACAGAAGTGACTGGGGACCCCGGAGGCCTGGGGCTTATTGGAGTCTGACTTGAACACCAGGAGGTCCTGGAGAGGGCTCCCTGGCTTCTGCTGGAAACAGGATATTTGCTAGCCACCAACATTGGCCCACTGTGCAGGGTGCAGTCTGGGAGTCTGGCTGATGCTCCCGGAGATGCCCAGAGGGAGGCCGCCTGAGTCACCTCAGGCTGGGAGAGGGAACCTGCAGACACAGAACAGTGGGGGGAGATGGGGCAGGAGCTGCAGGAAAACCATCGAAAAAGCTGGGATATCACACTTTCCTGGGCTTCCCTGGGGGCTCAGCTGTCAAACAACCTGCCTGCAACACGGCAGACCTGGGTTCCATCCCTGGGTCGGGAAGATCCCCTGGAGAAGGGAAAGGCTGCCCACTCCAGGATTCTGGCCTGGAGGATTCCATGGGCTGGACAGTCCGTGGTTTCACCAAGAGCCGGGCTCGACTGGGAGACTTTCACTTTCACTTTCACCTTTCCTAGGAAGGTACTGCGTTGGTCTCGTAGAAAATATAAGTCAAGAGATTACTTTTTTCCAGGAAAACCTGGAAATTTTATCATTGAATTACTCCACAAAAGACATAATATATACTTATTTACCAGAAATATCTAACAAAATAGCTAGCAAACTCCAGCAACTACTTTGTTCCCATAGATTTGCTTGGTATGTTTATTTTACAACACATTGCAAATGGTGTAAATTTCCTAGTTCTTGGAGAAAGCAGTTTAAGTGGTGGACATTCACCTGAAAATAAAACACATAAGTGGGAAGATTACAAATCATCAGGTCAAGCGTCAGTGTTTCCGTATAGGTTTGCTTTATAGGAAGACATTTTAAAAATCAATTGAACACCAATAATAGCAAAAACCACATTAACATAGGAACAAAAAACACATTTGTAATATCCTGATACACACTCATCACACACACCTAACTCCACACAGGTAGCCCTGCGGGGCCCCTGCCCACAGCTGTGCCCTGTCCTCTACACAGACTCTCCCAGGAGCCACTTCTACTTGGAGACACATTCTGACTCCTCACATTTCCACATCTTCTCTCTGACCCAGACTTGGCAAAGACTCCACATGGATGAGAAGGAGGGACCAGAATCTGAACTGGCTGGTTAGGTTACCAGGACCAGAAGCTCCCAGGGGACAGACCTCAAAGGGAATAGGGACCCCCCCTCAGGGAGGACAGTTTGCACAGTCTCCTGGATCTCTGAGTGGTTTCCCTCTTTTCTGGCCTGGCACCCCCTCTGGGACTCTGCTTGGCACCTCCTCCTGGCCCTGGGCACCTCCTCTGGCCCCTGGGATGTCCCAGCCTCCAGGCAGAGTGCTTGACTTAGAAAATGGGGCAGAAGCATAGAAGCTGGTCACTTGGGTGATCTGTTAATATGGGGCAGACACACATCCTAGTGGACAGGGACGGGGGTTTTCTTCCATACACACTTGTCACTGAGCAAAAAATTCTGTTGAAATTACAAAAATCCTTGAAGAGCAGCCTCATGAATCCCGTATATCCTCACCCAGTATCGACCTCTTCAGCATGATTTCCCTCTTTCAATCTTCCACTCCCCTTAGCCCTCATCTTCCTTCATCGCTGAAAGGCAGGAAAGCCCTCGACACCATCACTTTCCCTGGGACACTCTTTACTACGTATCGCATGTGCACCCGAGCAACCAATTCCAACCCCTGTCAGAAGGACCCATCTGATGTTCATTTTCCCCAGTGGTGAGCTACGCGAAGGCTGTGTGTGCTGAGCCGCTTCAGTCCTTTGCGATGCTTTGCGACCTCATGGACTGTAGCCCACTAGGCTCCTCTGTCCATGGGATTCTCCAGGCAAGAATTCTGAAGTGGGTTGCCATGGGATATTCCTGAGCCAGAGATTGAACGCACGTCCCTTACATCTCCTGCATTGGTAGGCAAGTTCTTTGCCACTAGCTTTCCCACCTGGGAAGCTCCAAGTGAATGTTGTACAGACTGACAAAGTGGGGGATCAGGGGATGCTGTTCTGCAGCTTTGAAGTTCACGACATCATATGTGTCACTGAACTTTGGTCTAGAGTGGCTTACAGACCTGGGGAACATTTGCTGTGGACCAAGACCAGGAAGGTTGGGCAAAGACAGACCTTCGTCTCAGATAGGGCTGAGTTATGAGAATACTTGGTGAGGTGGAAACTCTCGAGGCAGGTCAGGAGGCACCCTCCACACTGTGGGTCTGGTGATGGGAGGGGAGGGGGCGGGGCCACCACTGGGGTTTCTGTCTCACTCCCCTGCCCGGGTCACTGTGGGTCACAGGAAGCTGCTCCCACTGCCATGGTCTGCCCCACAGATGTAGTCAGCCTCGTCTTCCTCCGGGATGTTCTGGAAGGTCAGGCACCCTCAGGCCAGAGCCCGAGCCTGAGAAGCGGTCAGAGATCCCATCCCACTTGTCCCGCAACACCACTGGTGCCCACTCACATCAGGAAACAGGGACCCCTCCCTGGGACCTTCTGGTGCCAGCCCACATAGTAGCGGCTGTAGCCGCCGCTCAGGGTGCAGGTGAGTTTGGCCGAGGCTCCCAGGGAGGCAGATGCTCAGGGCGGCTGCATCAGCACAGGCTGGGAGAGGGACCCTGAAAGCACAGCACCCTGTATGTCCTGAGGAAGGACAGGGAGGTACCTTTCCTGCATGTGGTGGGAGTGGTCAGGGAGGGGGAGTCAGGCTGCTGAGGGTTGTCCTGACCTGTGCAGTGAAGGAGAGGCGGCAGGAGGGAGAGGGGAGTCCAGGCTGTGGTCCAGCCACCCCGGAGCTCTACTGAGGCTGCTACTGCCCGTCTCTCATGCCCCCACCCCCAGGAGAAAGGGCCCCTCATACAATGTGCCCCTGTCCTCTGACCAACCAAACCCCTCCCTGAGTTCTGTGTGTTGCCCAGGGTTCAGTATCACATCTGGGAGGGTGACCTGAGCTGGGCCTGTCCTGGGGTTCCCCAGGGACACAGAGTGGACCCATACCTCAGTGTCTGATTGCTGAGGCTTCTGGAGAAGGGAGACGTCAGAAGGGTTCAAGGGGAGGACGAGGAAGTGAGTGCCTCGTTCAGGAAGATCGGAAAACATGTCCACGACTTTTTGACAAAGTGAACTTGATCATGCTGGAGGAGGTCACGGGGTGCAGGGTTGTAGGAAGAACGGAGGCCAGGACTGGGAAGGAAAGCCATGAGTCAGAGAGGGAGGGGCAGGGGAGGGAGGCTCTTAGGAAAGAGCTGAGGAGGGGTAGGAGGAGACTGAGGGGAGCTGAGGGGTGCGTGGGACTGGGATCTGGGCGCTCCTCCCCTCCACTGATCCTGGGGAAGAGGGTGGGGCCTCATAAACCCCTGAGCGCAAAACCCTCCAGCTCTCACTCTTGGGCCCCCTTTGCAGCTTCACTCCCAGCAGGAGGCCTGGGGGTTCAGGGCTCTGAGTCTGTCCCCTGAGAGGACGCACCTGCTGTCCCGTCCAACTCAGGCCAGTGAGCCTGGGGACTCATGCAGTCAGGGGACCATCTGGTGTGTTCAGGCTTTGCAAGTTCGGAGCAAGTGCACAGCGCCCCCTGGTGACGGGCTCGGGGAATGATCATGGTGGGGAAATTGCGAGGAAGGAGGGGCAACTGCCTTTTCTCAGGTCACCAAATACTCCAACAACGAAAAAATTCATTAAATGACACTAAGTATCACACGTCTTTAGGTTCAACAGATGAGTTTCCTTTTTACTTTCACCTGTTCTATTTCCATGTTTCTGCCTACTGTGTTCTCGTGGTGGTGCTGGTTTAGCTGCTAAGCCCCATGTCCCACTCTTGGGACCCCCGTGGTCTGTAGCCGCCAGGCTCCTGTGTCCACGGGGTTCTCCAGGCAAGAACACTGGAGTGGGCTGCCATTTCCTTCTCCAGGAGATCTTCCAGACCCAGGAATCGAACCTGGGTCTCTTGCATTGCAGGCGGATTCTTTGCTGACTGAGCTTGAGGGAAGCCCCACTTTGTTCTCATAACTGTATTTTTTGCATTTATTTCCTTTTCCCTTTTCCCCAAGAGTGCTTATACTTCCTCATCAAATAGATTTGATGATTGTTCACTGCAAATATCTGTCACCTGATTTTATCATCTGAGTCATCTCAGCATTGAGGTCTATGTAAGTCTCTTTTCCCATCCTTACTGATTTTCCTGGTTCTTGGTATCAGTGATATTTTTTAGTAGATCCTGGGCTTTGGGGATGAGAGAGTCATTTCCTAGGTAGGTTGACAAGAAGTCTAGGGGTCCCCAAGGAGAGAGAGTTCTGGAATTCTCAAGGAGGAAGAAAGGACAAACTTTTATTTTCCTCTACATTCTTTGCAATTATATAACAATAATGTTTCCACTGACTCCCCTTCTATTTCCCATGAAGTGATGAGACCAGATGCCATGATCTTTGTTTTCTGAATGTTGAGCTTTAAGCCAACTTTTACACTCTCTACTTTCACTTTCATCAAGAGGCTTTTTAGTTCCTCTTCACTTTCTGCCATCATGGTGGTGTCATCTGCATATCTGAGATGATTGCTATTTCTCCCAGCAATCTTGATTCCAGCTTGTGCTTCTTCCAGCCCAGCCTTTCTCATGATGTACTCTACAATATACAGCCTTGATGTACTCCTTTTCCTATTTGGAACCCGTCTGTTGTTCCATGTCCAGTTCTAGCTGTTGCTTCCTGACCTGCATACAGATTTCTCAAGAGGCAGGTCAGGTGGTCTGGTGTTCCCATCACTTCAGAATTTTCCACGGTTGATTGTGATCCACACAGTCAAAGGCTTTGGCATAGTCAATAAAGCAGAAATAGATGTTTTTCTGGAACTCTTTTGCTTTTTCCATGATCCAGCGGATGTTGGCGATTTGATCTCTGGTTCCTCTCCCTTTTCTAAAACCAGCTTGAACATCAGGAAGTTCACGGTTCACATATTGCTGAAGGTGGCTAGGAGAATTTTGAGCATTACTTTACTAGCGTATGAGATGAGTGCAATTGTGTGGTAGTTTGCGCATTCTTTGGCATTGCCTTTCTTTGGGATTGGAATGAACACTGACCTTTTCCAGTCCTGTGGCCACTGCTGAGTTTTCCAAATTTGCTGGCATATTGAGTGCAGCACTTTCACAGCATCAACTTTCAGGATTGGCAACAGCTCCACTGGAGTTCCATCACCTCCACGAGCTTTGTTCGTAGCGATGCTTTCCAAAGCCCACTTGGCTTCACATTCCAGGATGTCTGGCTCTAGATTACTGATCACACCATCATGATTATCTGGGTCGTGAAGATCTTTTTAGTATAGTTCTTCTGTGTATTCTTGCCATCTCTTCTTAATATCTTCTGTTTCTGTTAGGTCTAGACCATTTCTGTCCTTTATCGAGCCCATCTTTGCATGAAATGTTCCCTTGGTGTCTCTCATTTTCTGGAAGAGATCTCTAGACTTTCCCAGTCTGTTCTTTCCTCTGTTTCTTTGCATTGATCGTTGAAGATGGCTTTCTTATCTCTTCTTTCTATTCTTTGGAACTCTGCATTCAGATGCTTATATCTTTCCTTTTCTCCTTTGCTTTTGCCTCTCTTCTTTTCACAGCTATTTGTAAGGCCTCCCCAGACAGCCATTTTGCTTTTTTGCATTACTTTTCCATGGGGATGGTCTTGATCCCTGTCTCCTGTACAATGTCATGAACCTCATTCCATAGTTCATCAGGCATTCTATCTATCAGATCTAGGCCCTTAAATCTATTTCTCACTTCCACTCTATAATCATAAGGAATTTGATTTAGGTCATACCTGGATGGTCTAGCGGTTTTCCTACTTTCTTCAATTTGAGTCTGAGTTTGGTAATAAGGAGTTCATGATCTGAGCCACAGTCAGCTCCCGGTCTTGTTTTTGTTGACTGTATAGAGCTTCTGCATCTTTGGCTGCAATGAATATAATCAATCTGATTTTGGTGTTGACCATCTGGTGATGTCCATGTGTAGAGTCTTCTCTTGTGTTGTTGGAAGAGGGTGTTTGCTATGACCAGTGTGTTCTCTTGGCAAAACTCTATTAGTCTTCGCCCTGCTTCATTCCGTATTCCAAGGCCAAATTTGCCTGCTACTCCAGGTGTTTCTTGATTTCCTACTTTTGCATTCCAGTCCCCTAGAATGAAAAGGACATCTTTTTGGATGTTAGTTCTAAAAGATCTTGTAGGTCTTCATAAAACCATTCAACTTCAGTTTCTTCAGCATTACTGATTGGGGCATAGACTTGGATAACTGTGATATTGAATGGTTTGCCTTGGAGACGAACAGAGATCATTCTGTCGTTTTTGAGATTGCATCCATGTGCTGCATTTGGACTCTTTTGTTGACCATGATGGCTACTCCATTTCTTCTGAGGGATTCCTGCCCGCAGTAGTAGATGTAATGGTCATCTGAGTTAAATTCACCCATTCCAGTCCATTTTAGTTTGCTGATTCCTAGAATGTCAACGTTCACTCTTGCCATCTCATTTGACCACTTCCAATTTGTCTTGATTCATGGACCTGACATTCCAGGTTCCTATGCTCTTTACAGCATCCGACCTTGCTTCTATCACCAGTCACATCCACAGCTGGGTATTGTTTTTGCTTTGGCTCCATCCCTTTATTCTTTCTAGAGTTATTTCTCCACTGATCTCCATTAGCATATTGGGCACCTACTGACCTGGGGAGTTCTTCTTTTGGTATCCTATCATTTTGCCTTTTCATACAGTTCAAGGGGGTTTCAAGGCAAGAATACTGAAGTGGCTTGCCATTCCCTTCTCCAGGGGACCACATTCTGTCAGACCTCTCCACCATGACCCGCCCATCTTGGGTTGCCCCACGGGCGTGGCTTGGTTTCATTGAGTTAGACAAGGCTGTGGTCCTAGTGTGATTAGATTGACTAGTTTTCTGTGAGTATGGTTTCAGTGTGTCTGCCTCTGATGCCGTCTTGCAACACCTACCATCTTACTTGGGTGCGTGGGGTATCTCTTCTTGGCTGCTCCAGCAAATTACAGGCGCTGCTCCTTACCTTGGACGAGAAGTATCTCCTCACCGCCGCCCTTCCTGACATTCAGCGTGGCATAGCTCCTCTAGGCCCTCCTATGCCTGCGCAGCCACCACTCCTTGGGTTGCTCCTCCCGGCCGCCGCCTCTGGCCTCGGGCCAGGGTTGGCTCCTCAGGGCCACTGCCCCTGGCATTGGGTATGAGGTGGCTTTCCCGGCCACCCCTGACCTCAGACGCAAGGTAGCTCCTCCTGGCCACCACCCCAGACCTCGTACTTGGGCAGCTCCTCTCTGTTGTTACCGCACCATTGCATCCTGGCACTCTCGGCCGCTGCCCCTGACCTCAGATGTGGGGTAACACCTCTCGGCCACGCTTAGTGTGCCGGGCTGCCGCCGCCTGACATCCGAATCACAGAGGAATTCCTTGTGGCTGTGGTTAGTGATGAGCTGTGTCACTCTGATGACCAGCCTCCTCATCGGGATGGGGTCCACAATGATCATGGAGGTCGGGTGGACCCAGCAGGAGGCAGAGAACAGGGCCGAAATGCCAGGAGCCAGCATGGAGAATCCCGCCCATGGCAAAGGTCATGAGGAAGAGGCCTGATGGGCAAAAACGAGATCAGGCCTCCAGGGGTCCCCCTTCTCGAGCATCAACCCCCAAACCAGAATCTGTCTGTTTTATTATTTCATGACTTTCACCGACTCCTCTGACAATAACAGGGGGCTATCCCCAACCACATTTCTCTGGAGAAAATCAACTTAGGGATCTAGCTATTAACTCTCCTGGACAAGATAAGAGTGTTCTAGCTTACTTGGCAGTGTTATCCAGACTCTTGCAACATTGTTGAGCCAATGCTTGCTGCCAAGTTCTCACATCCCTTATCCATTGTGTTCCTGGGAGTGCATATAGCCAGGATGTAGAAAAAACAAGCAGCAGCTTTAGCATTAGCAATGTTAGACTTTGAGTTAATAAGTTCTTTCTTTGCTGTAACCCACTGAATCTTTGCTCCATAAAAATGTAACTCTATATTTTAAGGGTGGCGCAGGCTAGGAATTGAAGAAGAAACACTTCAAGGGAAAATTATTGCTCTGGCTGACCAACCTTTATCAAAAAGAGGTCATAAAATATCACCAGGCCTCCGGGCCAGAAGATAATGTACAAAAAAATAAGATTTTTGCATAAAAGAACCTGGTATCAATAAAAGTTAATACTGAGCGAATGCTGAGTTGACTCTGCATTTTTCACTTTGCTCAACATACAACTCAGGGTATAAAAGCCCTCTCTGAAAATAAAGGGATGGGCCACGCTCACCAAAGAAGCTTTGTCTCCCCATCCACTGGAAAAGGGAATGGCAAGCCACTTCAGTATTCTTGCCTTGAGAACCCCATGAACAGTATGAAAAGGCAAAATGATAGGATACCAAAAGAGGAACTCCCCAGGTCATTAGGTGCTCAATATGCTACTGGAGATCAGTGGAGAAATAACTGCAGAAAGAATGAAGGGATAGAGCCAAAGCAAAAACAATACCCAGCTGTGGATGTGACTGGTGATAGAAGCAAGGTCGGATGCTGTAAAGAGCAATATTGCATAGGAACCTGGAATGTCAGGTCCATGAATCAAGGCAATTTGGAGGTGGTCAAACAGGAGATGGCAAGAGTGAATGTCGACATTCCAGGAATCAGGGAACTAAAATGGACTGGAATGGGTGAATTTAACTCAGATGACCATTATATCTACTACTGCAGGCAGGAATCCCTCAGAAGAAATGGAGTAGCCATCATGGTCAACAAGAGTCCGAAATGCAGTACTTCGATGCAATCTCAAAAAGGACAGAATGATCTCTGTTCGTCTCCAAGGCAAACCATTCAATATCACAGTTATCCAAGTCTATAACCCAACAAGTAACGCTGAAGAAGCTGAAGTTGAACGGTTTTATGAAGACCTACAAGACTGTTTAGAACTAACACCCCAAAAAGTTGTCCTTTTCATTCTAGGGGACTGGAATGCAAAAGTAGGAAATCAAGAAACACCTGGAGTAGCAGGCAAATTTGGCCTTGGAATACAGAATGAAGCAGGGCAAAGACTAATAGAGTTTTGCCAAGAAAATGCACTGGTCATAGCAAACACCCTCTTCCAACAACACAAGAGAAGACTCTACACATGGACATCACCAGATGGTCAACACCAAAATCAGATTGATTATATTCTTTGCAGCCAAAGTTGAATAAGCTCTATACAGTCAGCAAGAACAAGACCAGGAGCTGACTGTGGCTCAGATCATGAACTCCTTATTACCAAATTCAGACTCAAATTGAAGAAAGTAGGAAAACCGCTAGACCATTCAGGTATGACCTAAATCAAATTCCTTATGATTATAGAGTGGAAGTGAGAAATAGATTTAAGGGCCTAGATCTGATAGATAGAGTGTCTGATGAACTATGGAATGAGGTTCATGACATTGTACAGGAGACAGGGATCAAGACCATCCCCATGGAAAAGAAATGCACAAAAGCAAAATGGCTGTCTGGAGGGCTTACAAATGGCTGTGAAGAGAGGTGAAAAGTAAAGGAGAAAAGGAAAGATATAAGCATCTGAATGCAGAGTTCCAGAGAATAGCAAGAAGAGATAGGAAAGCCATCTTCAACGATCAATGCAAAGAAACAGAGGAAAAGAACAGACTGGGAAAGACTAGCGATCTCTTCAAGAAAATTAGAGACACCAAGGGAACATTTCATGCAAAGATGGGCTTGATAAAGGACAGAATAGTCTGGACCTAACAGAACCAGAAGATATTACGAAGAGGTGGCAACAATACACAGAAGAACTGTACAAAGAAGATCTTCACGACCCAGATAATCATGATCGTGTGATCACTAATCTAGAGCCAGACATCCTGGAATGTGAACTCAAGTGGGCTTTAGAACGCATCACTATGAACAAAGCTAGTGGAGGTGATGGAATTCCAGCTGAGCTATTTCAAACCCTGAAAGATGATGCTGTGAAAGTGCTGCATTCAATATACCAGAAAATTTGGAAAACTCAGCAGTGGCCACAGGACTGGAAAAGGTCAGTTTTCATTCCAATCCCAAAGAAAGGCAATGCCAAAGAAAGCTCAAACTACCACACAATTGCACTCATCTCACATGCTAGTAAAGTAATGCTCAAAATTCTCCAAGCCAGGCTTTAGCAATACGTGAACCGTGAACTTCCTGATGTTCAAGCTGGTTTTAGAAAAGGCAGAGGAACCAAAGATGAAATTGCCAACATCTGCTGGATCATGGAAAAGCAAGAGAGTTCCAGAAAAACATCTATTTCTGCTTGATTGACTATGCCAAAGCCTTTGACTATGTGGATCACAATAAACTGTGGAAAATTCTGAAAGTGATGGGAATACCAGACCACCTGACCTGCCTTTTGAGAAATCTGTATGCAGGTCAGGAAGCAACAGTTAGAACTGGACATGGAACAACAGGCTGGTTCCAAATAGGAAAAGGAGTACGTCAAGGCTGGATATTGTCACCCTGCTTATTTAACTTCTATGTAGAGTACATCATGAGAAAGGCTGGACTGGAAGAAGCACAAGCTGGAATCAAGATTGCCAGGAGAAATATCAATAACCTCAGATATGCAGGTGACACCACCCTTATGGCAGAAAGTGAAGAGGAACTAAAAGCCTCTTGATGAATGTGAAAGAGGAGAGTGAAAAAGTTGGCTTAAAGCTCAGCATTCAGAAAATGAAGATCATGGCATCTGGTCCCATTGCTTCATGGGGAATAGTGGGGAAACAGTAGAAACCGTGTCAGACTTTATTTTGGTGGTCTCCAAAATCACTGCAGATGGTGATTGCAGCCATGAAATTAAAAGCGCTTACTCCTGGAAGAAAAGTTATAACCAACCTAGATAGTATATTCAAAAGCAGAGACATTACTTTGCCAACAGAGGTCTGTCTAGTCAAGGCTATGGTTTTTCCAGTAGTCATGTATGGATGTGAGAGTTGGACTGTGAAGAAGGCTATGCCGAAGAATTGATGCTTTTGAACTGTGGTGTTGGAGAAGACTCTTGAGAGTCCCTTGGACTGCAAGGAGATCCAACCAGTCCATTCTGAAGGAGATCAGGCCTGGGATTTCTTTGGAAGGAGTGATGCTAAAGCTGAAACTCCAGGACTTTGGCCACCTCATTGGAAGAGTTGACTCATTGGAAAAGACTGTGATGCTGGGAGGGATTGGGGGCAGGAGGAGAAGGTGACGACCAAGGATGAGATGGCTGGATGGCATCACAGACTCGATGGATGGGAGTCTGAGTGAACTCTGGGAGTTGGTGATGGACAGAGAGGCCTGGCGTGCTGCAATTCATGGGGTTGCAAAGAGTCGGACACGGCTGAGCGACTGAACTGAACTGAACGGAACTGAACTGACTCTTCTTTCAGGCTAGTTCCCATCTGGAGCACAGAGGTCCGCTGTGCTTACTTATCCGCCTGGGCTTCTAAGACCAGAACAGGAAGGCGCCCTGCGTCTCACTTCCTTGGGAGACCGGGAGGGCGCCTGTGGCCTATGTAGAGGGTGCAAGTCTCTTGTTTTGAGACTTTATTGATTTTCTGTGTAATCCAAGGAACATCAGCCTCTTTTCTCCTCTATTGTCTCCACTACACTATTCGCTCCTATTCTTTCCTCTTTCATTCATTCATTCACCGATGCGGTTTCTCCTGAGGGTTTCCCTGGAACCTGCGGGGGCTGGACCCCGACACTGAAACCCTGAGTGTCCCTCACCTCTGTCATCGGTCACAAAGCAGGGATTTTGCCTTGAATCTCTTGTCATGGTTGCCATGGTGATCCCCGCTTCCCCGCTGTTCCTTCTACAGGACGTGGGGCCTTTGGATCTGGACTCATCGGGGGCATCATAAGCAGAGGGACCCGGGCACATCTTGGGGAGCCCCTGCTCCTGACAGTCCACAGACCACCCCAGCCCTGAAGGAGGAAATGCTCCAGTGGGGTAGAGACGAGAGGAGCAGAGGGCAGCACAGAGCCGGCACCTGTGGGTCAGGAGAGCCACTCCCGGGGCTCCCTGCCGCCTGCGATGTATCCCCGGTGCCCCTCACTCCTCACGCTCTCTGCTCTGCCCCTTCAGGAGCAGAGTTCACACACTGGGGGACGATCTGCCTGCTGGGATGGTCCACAGACTCTGTGGAGGCGCACCTGGGAAAGCCTCCTGCTCCTGATCTCAAGTGAGGGAGCTCAGCTCCACGGCTCCCGTCATCACCCGGCTGCCCAGGGGGCACTTCAGTGGCATCAGAATCTGTTTATATTTTCTGAGATTTCAGCAAAACTGACTCTACCATTGGGAGTAGACATATTATGAACCAGAACGTACCTCAGGAATAAGTTGGTTCCAGGGTAATATTTAAGATTTGACGGTTCTCTAAGAATAAGCCCCTGACAGGCTGAGGCTCTCGTCCCAGTTTCCCGTCTACCTGTGTTGCTGTGAGGAGCCCTGTTGCACCAGCCTGCACGGTCAGAGTCAGCGTCGTCCTCACGCTGCAGCCCAGAGACGAGCAGGAGCCCTGCGTTGGCCAAGGCATCTTTGGATCCAGAAAACCTGTGGGGACCCCGGAGCCTGGTTCTTTCTGGAGTCTGAGTGGTAGGACTGGAGGACCAAGGAGGGCTCGCTGGCTTCTGCTGGTGCCAGTAACAGCAAAGTGGCCGACACTGATGTCACTGCTGAGGGTGCAGGGAGCCACAGAGTCTCCTGTGGTCTCCGACGGGACAGGGGTCTCCCCACACACAGGCCCTGAAACCATTGCTGGTCACAAGAGTCCACGGTTCAGGGCTGGTGACTCAGTGTTGACACCCACAGCAGCACCAGGGGATCAGCTGTTCTGTGGTGAGAGAAACCATCAATAAACGGGGGTGGACTCAGTAGGCTTACAACTTAGGTTATCAATAGTGAAAGTCACTCACTCGTGACCGAGTCTTGCGACCCCATGGACTGTAGCCCGCAAGGTTCCTCTGTCCGTGGCATTGTCCAGGCAAGAATACTGGAGGGGGTTGCCATTAATACAACTATGAAATTAAGATTCTCAAAAATATCAAATGAAAATAACAAAAAGACTCATGACTCATGAGAGGATCTGAAAGTGAGCATGCGTCTGACAAGATGGTGTGAGCGCCGTGGAGTATTCTAAACTCCCTTTCTCCTAAATGACCTCACACGGGGCAGAAGGATGGGGAAGAGCAGCTGAGGGGGCTTAGGGTGAAAGCCTCTGCAGGAAGTTGTGAAGTACGGCCACAACATTCTTATTCTCACCGTGTGAAACGAACATGACTCTATGTCCATTTCTGAGCTGCTGCTCCGTGTCCGCTTCCCACAGCGTGCGGCAATTGTGATCCTTCTCAGGATCTGTGTCTGAGGCCCGATTCCCCAGCCAAAAACACTCACTGTTTGATATGGAGCCTGTTGAGCCAGGTTCCTCAACACAGTGGAGAATATGTCATTTTGTGTGTATGAAAATTGAGAATAAGGCAAATTTAAGGCTTAAGGGCAAAGGGAGAATTAGAAGGAATAATCCCACTTATTCCAAACTATATCTCTGTTAACTGTGGCCCCACAGCCCAGGCGGCCATAGTGCAGACCCCGCACGTGTGAGTGAAAGGGCAGTGACAGGGAGCAGGACACAGGCGTGTGACCTGTGCTCTGTGACCCACATCGCGGTGAGGCTGGGAGCTCAGGGTTAGGGTCACTTCCCCCTGGCCTGAGGCCTCCTGTGAGCAGCAGGGCTGAGTCCCAGCTGAGCAGGAACAATCAGCCCAGAGACGGTCAGGGGGCCCCATCCAAATCAGAGCCCGCCAGCCTCGCTGAGACCCTGTGGGCGGGTTGTGACTCCTGTGCTCAGAGCTTGGGACTCAGCACCACTGAGATGGCAGCCAAGCCGCCCCCTTGGTGCCAACAGTGTTGCTGTTCCCAGGCAGGTGAGTGTGGCTGAGCTTCCATGGCGTCAGTGACCCTGGCGGAGTCCATGCTGCCTGAGCCCCAGACACCACGAGGGAACAGAGGAGGCTGACAGCAGGACCTGCTCCCTGTGCAGGAGAGAGGCCGAGGGTGTGGGGGCCTCCCAGGGCTGAGATGCGCTGACGGACCCCCACCTCGGACACTGAGACAGAGGACTAACAGACCCTGTGTCCCCAGCAATGGGAGAGATTTTCTGTGTCCTTTGAGACCCTCTCCTGCGACTGGGCTGCTGGAGGGACTTTGAGGACAGAGGGGAGAGGAGGAGCCTCCATGCTCGGGTAGACCCCCGATGACCTGGACCCAGGGTGGGCCAGCAGCAGAAGGTCCAGCAGAGCCTGAGCAGGAAGCCCCTGGGCTGCCCTGGCTCCCCCAGTGACGCAGGCGTCCTGGTCTAGTCCCTGCAGGCCTGGAGCCCTGGGGGAGCCAGAGAGGCGGTCACAGGACAGGCAGGAGCAGCAGCCCGGGCCCCAGCTCCGCCAGGGACGGCCGAGGAGCTGAGGGTCCTGAGTCAGACACAGCTGGACGCTGCCTCTCTGGTTCTGACCCGACCGTCATGGACTCTGTCCGCCAGGACCCGCCTCTGGCATTCAGGGCCTTCTGCTCAACTTCAGATTTTCATATAAAATGTGGTTGCTGAAAGCAAAGCCTTGGTGAGGGCGCAGAATGAAGAACTGAAAGGATTTCCCAGACCAGTTTCCTGGGGTGGGGCTCAGACCTCTGTTTTAAACCAAACAGACCACAGAAGTGTCTGCTTTGGCAGAAGATGCTTCAGCCCGGGAGCCCGTGACTTGGGGGAGAGCAGGTTTTTGTCTCACTTCCCCCCTGGCCTGGAGCACTGTGTCATTATAGCTACTACCAGCCTAACTTCCACAGAAATAATCGGCCTCGTCCTCAGCCTGGAGCGAGCTGATGGTCAGGGTGGCTGTGTTGCCCGACTTGGAGCCAGAGAATCGGTCGGGGACCCCTGAGGGTCGATTGCTATTATAATAGATGACGGTTCTGAGGCCCGATCCTGGGAGCTGTTGGAACCAGCCTACACCACTACTACCGATGTTGCTTCCAGAGCAGGTGATGGAGACCCTCTGGCCCAGGGACCCGGACACGGAGGACGGCTGAGTCAGCACAGCCTGGGCCCAGGATCCTGGAAGGGAGAGAGACAGAGATGGTGACTCTGGGGTCCAGACATGATAGCAGGGAACACAGCATGTGTGTCTTCCCAAGACCCCTCCCCTGCCCCCCCCACCCCCATCCAGTCACCTGTGCAGAGAGCGACCAGGGTGAGGAGCAGAGGGGACCAGGCCATGGTGAACACGGTCAGGGCGTCCTGCCGTCTGTGGCCCCACAGCTGAGCAGAGCGTCCCCACACCGCTCCTGCCCCTCTTCATAGCCTGAGTGGGGGCAGGGCCTCCCATGCAAATGACTGTCCTCCCCCAACCCCCACAGTGCTCTGATGACCTCTGGGACCTGGCTCAGCTTCCTGTGCCTGAGGGAGACCAGTGGGTGATCAGAGGCGGGGTCGTGTGGGCCTTGGGGGTGGGAGGTCACAGCTGGGAACCCTGAGCAGTAAGCACCAGGAAGCACCAGGGGACTCATCTCAGCTCAGAGCTGCAGACCCACAGGAATGGCTTGGCACCGCCCCCTGGTGTCCTGGCCCACACATACATCCTGTGACCTAGTGATCAGAGCTCTTAGAGTCAACTTTCCCCAAACTGGCTTTGAAGTTACGCAGTTCAGGAAGTGTTGTGTTGGAAAAAGAGATCCAGGTGTCAGTTACCCTGTAGTGCATGTGAGTGTTACACAGCAGATGTGTGACTCTGAGATTTCAAATCAAGCAAAATGGGACCGTGGATTAGTAAAAGTCTAAGGTCATCCCTTAAAATAGATGCCTGAACTTCACTGGAGAAAATGCTGTGGTTCAGTCACTAAGTTGTGTCCGACTCTGGCTCTGTTTTAATTTTACCTTGCCATGGTACTATTTCCAAAACATCATTTTCCTTGTCGATTCTGTTCTTTACATAAGATCATTTTAAAGCCTTTCTGACACAGCATCTCCACTGAAGGATTTTCATGTCTTAGCAGGACCTCCTATCTGTGAAACAGGGCAGGCTGAGGTGTCAGAGCCATGGGTCGGTCTCAGATCTGAGATGAGCGACAGGACAGGACAAGGCAGGTCAGCTGTTCTCAGGAATCTCAGACGGGACCATGGGGAGCAAACCTGACTTAGGCGTGGTCCAGATAGAGCAGCAGTCAGGGCCCCGGGGGCAGAGCCCCACGACAGGGTTGCTTTCCCAGCCCAGGGCCCCGCAGCTTCACCAGGGCTCACTGTGCATAAAGTCAGTCCCACAGCAGCTGAGCACAGATGCTCCTCAGCCAGGAATCATTTCCCAGGTCTCAGGACCAGGGTTTCTCTCCCCTCCTGACTCCTCACTCGATGGGCACACAGGACACCGTGTGAGTGTTCACGGGATAAATCAGCTGCTGGGGGGCATCACTGGATCCCTTGGGAAATGAGGAGGAACCAGGGGTGAAATAGGGAGGGGTCGACCTGGGGTCACAGCTGAAAGGAGGGGTGACCTGGGATCACAGCTGGGAGCCGGAAACCTGAGGCTTCCTGGGAAGGAAAGGTTAGACAGGCTCAAGGAGGGGGATGAGGAGGTGAATGTTTCAGGAAGATCTGGAAACTCGTTCATGAGCTTCTAAGAGCATGAGCTGGGTCATCACTGTGGAGGTCAACAGTGTATGTTTGTAGAAAGAGAGAGGCCCAGGACTGGGAGGAGAGTCGTGAGTGAGGGGAGCGGGAGGGCAGGCTCTGAGCAGAGATGAGGAGGAGCGGGCGCAGGCTGAGGAGAGCTGGAGGGGTGCACGGGGTGGGCTCGGGGGCTCCTCCCCTCCTCTCTTTCTGGGAAGAGGGTGGGGACTGATGACCCCCTGACCCCTTCACCCTCCAATTCTGGGTGCTCTGCCCCGTGTGCTGCTTCAGTCCCAGGAGGAGGCCTGGGGGCCGCGGCTCTGCGTCTGTCCCCTGAGAGGAAGCACCTGCTGTCCCGTCCAAGTCAGGCCGCTGAGCCCGGGGGCAGGGCCAGCTCTGGGGACCATGGGGATGTGTTGAGATGTTGCCAGTTCTGAGCGGTGCACAGCGCCCCCTGGTGACGCAGCCGGGGAACGTTCACGGCGTTGAGAGTGGGAGCAATGTTCTGCTCAATTACTTGGTTCTCAATCCTGTCTGAGTGTTTTGCGGCCCCGCGGACTGTAGCCCACCAGGCCCGTCTGTCCATGGGCTTCTCCAGGCAGGAATACTGGAGTGGGTTCCCGTTTCTTGCTCCAGAGGATCTTCCCACCCCAGGGACAGAACCCATATCTCTTATGCCCCTTGCATGGGCAGGCGGTTCTTTACCTCTAGCGACACCAACCTAGGTTATGACCAACCTAGATAGAATATTCAAAAGCAGAGACATTACTTTGCCAACAAATGTCCATCCAGTCAAGGGTATGGTTTTTCCAGTGATCATGTATGGATGTGAGAGTTGGACTGTGAAGAAGGCTGAGCGCCAAAGAATTGATGCTTTGAACTGTGGTGTTGGAGAAGACTCTTGAGAGTCCCATGGACTGCAAGGAGATCCAACCAGTCCTTTCTAAAAGAGATCAGCCCTGGGTATTCATTGGAAGGACTGATGCTAAAGCTGAAACTCCAATACTTTGGTCACCTAATGCAAGGAGTTGACTTATTGGGAAAGACTCTGATGCTGGGAGGGATTGTGGGCAGGAGGAGAAGGGGACAACAGAGGATGAGATGGCTGGAATGTATCACCCAGTCGATGGACATGAATTAAGTAAATTCCGGGAGATGGTGATGGACAGGGAGGCCTGGCGTGCTGCGATTCATGGGGTCGCAAAGAGTTGGACATGACTGAGTGACTGAACTGAACTGAACTGAATTGGACTGCAAGGAGATCCAGCTAATCCATCCTAAAGGAAATCAGTCCTGAATATTGATTGAAGGGACTGATGCTGATGCAGAAACTCCAATCCTTTAGCCACTTGATAGCGAAGAGCTGACTCATTTGAAGAGACCCTGATGCTGGGAAAGATTGAAGGCAGGAGGAAAAGGGGCCAACAGAGGATGAATGGATAAGGGATGTAAGACCTTGGCAGCAAGCATAGGCTCAACAATGTTGCAAGAGTCTGGCTAAATCTGCCAAGTAAGCTAGAATGCTAACAGAGGGTTTGAAACACTCCTTTCATGCCCAGGAGATTGATCAACTAGAGCCCTAAGTTAACTCTTTTAGTCAGGGACAGCCCCCTGCTACTCTCAGGAGAGCTGGTGAAAGACATAAAATAGGAAGACAGACAGACTCTGGTTCGGGGGTAGATGCTCGAGCAGGTCCAGGGGGTCCGTCGAGTCCTGAGGCCTTGCTCATCAGGACACTTCTACATGACCTTGTCATGGGTCGGATGGCCCAGGGATTCCTTCGAGTCCTGCATGACCTTGTCATGGCTCCTGGCACTGCAGGAAAGGTTCCCAGAGTCTGAGTCCCAGGGGCTGATGAGGCTGGGGCTGAGCCCTGGTGCCCGGGGCCTGTCCCTACCTGTGCAGAGAGAGACAAACACAAGCAGGAGAGGAGTCCAGGCCATGGTGCTCACAGAACCCTGGTCCCCACAGTGGGCTGGGCTGCCCCAGGCCTCCTTTTCTGCCCCTGCCTCTGCCAGAGGAGGGGCTGAGGTACAAATGAGGGTCCACCCAGGGCCTGGCCAGCCCCTCCCTGAACCCTGGTGCTGGATCTCAGCTCACAGCCCAGACTCACAGGTGGAAGGGGCTTCCTCCTTGGGACCCAGTGGGAGGAAGCACCTGCTGAGACCACACAGGTCCCTGCTCAGGGGACTCTTCAGCCAGAGCGGACACAGGGCTGAGTCCCCCCAGGAGCTCAGGCCCCGCCCCCAGCCCAGCTGCTGTAGTCAGTGATGCTCCCTGAATGCCAGTGCAGGGTCCCCAGGGTAGCCCTGTAGGTGACATGTGGAAAATTATAAATGGAAATTTATAACAGAAATTATACATAGAAAGCAAGAGATAAAATTCATGCTTTTTGGCAAGTTACAATGCTGGCTCTATTGGAGAAAATATGTAAACAGACTAAACTGCTTTCCAGAGTAAACACATTTCTTGCACTTCTCTGCTGGTTCGGTGGTTAAGAATCCACCTGCCACTGTAGGGGACGGAGGTTCAAGCCCTGGACAGGGAGGACTCCACATGCTGCAGAGCTCCTGAGCCCTGCAGCCACAGCTGCTGAGCCTGCATCCCAGAGCCCGTGCCCCACAAGGAGAGAAGCCCCTTCTTGCCACAACTACGACAGCGCGCTTGCAGCAATGAAACATGTTTTTACCGAATCTCTTTCGGAAAGACATGATGTATGCACTTTTGGGAATATCTACAAAACCAGCAGTGGTCCCGTGGTTCCAATAGATCTGCTTTGTGTATTATTGCAAAACATGAAGAAAATGTAAATTTTCCTAGTTCTTTGGTAAAACAATTAAACCACTTATACATGCACCTAATACATTAAACTTCAGATGAAAATTGACGAACACCTATCACTGATCAGCCATCTAATTATTCTTAAAAATCAATATAGAGATTCCTATACCAGATAAGCAAATTGATACTATTACTACATGCCTTTTCTCAAGCAAAAACCTTGTGTTTTTATTAGGATATAAAGCCATAAATTTACCATCCAAAATAGAAAGCACCACACACATCTGTAATGTGCTGATACAGCCTTTTCACATACCTCACCCCACACACGTCACCCTGCGGGGCCTCTGCCCACAGCTGTATCTTCTCTGTACAGACTCTCCCAGGAGCCACCTCCTCCTTGGAGACACCTTCCGACTTCTCGCCTTCCAGCATCCCCTCCCTGACCCAGACTCCACCACAACCCCACGTGGACCAGGATGAGGGACCTGAATCTGAGCTGCGTGGGGACGGACCAGGAGCTCCAGTGGATGGGCCTCACAATTCCGAGGGTCCCCATAAGGGAAGACAGTTTCCCCATCGCCCAGTGTTTGCCCTGTTGTCTGGCCCAGAACCCCTTGTGGGACTCTGCACTGCACCCCCTGCTGGCCACAGGCACCTCCTCCAGCTCCTGGGATGTCCCAGCCCCCATGCAGAATGGCCCCTTGTTCAGCAGGCATTGAGGATGGCACTCCTGGGAGAGAAGGATGAGGGGCCTTGGTAGGTCCTCCCTGGGCACAGGGATGCCCTCACACTGGGACTCTCATCTCCATGGAAACTGACCATACTCCGCAGTGTGCATCTGTGTTACGGTCCAGCCCCACCTGCTCTGCAGACCCTGCAGGTGTGTGTGACAGGGCACTGATGGGGAGCAGCAGGGCACACGCCTGGAGACCTGTCTCATGTGCTGCTTGTGCCATGATCCGGTTTGGCTCAAAGGGGCCTGAGGAAACCTTGCTCGGTTGGAATGTGAGGAGGAGTCAGGCATCTCCCTGCAGAGACAGGAAGCATCCGGGGCAGAGGGTCGGGTCACGTGTCCAGAGAAGGGGAGGCGGGTGACCCTGGTGAACGGCCATTCTAGGTCAGAGAGCTGGGCGCTCTGAGCTTAGGACTCAGCTCTTCCAAATAGAGCAGAGAGGAAAGGCTAGGGAAAACAACATCATCTTGCTGAAACCCCTAAAGCACTTTTTGAAAATAGTATTTATTTTGGCGGCGTGTGTCTTTGTTGGTGCCCGTGGCCTGGCTCTAGTTGCAGAGAGTGAGGGCTACTCTCCATTTACGGGGCAAGGGCTTCTCCTTGCAGTGGCTTCGCTTGTTACGGCGTCTGGTCTCTGTGGCAAGCGCGCTTCAGTCACTGTGGCTTAGGATTTTGTTGCCCCAGGCATGTGGGATCCTTCTGGAGCAGGAATCAAACATGTCTCCCCCTGCATTTGGAGGCCAATTTTCACCTCGGAACCACCAAGGAAGTCACTGAAAGCCTTTTATTTTTCTGCTTCTTATTTTAGTCTCTGTGAAGGTACGTGTGTTTCTACATCCTCAAATCCAGTCACAGCGATGTTGACTACATTATTGTGTTTAATCCCCTGCCTAGCACCCAGCGGTGCCAGAGGGACCCAGCCTGCTCTCGTGGGACAGCAGGCAGGGCTGTGTGAGCCCCGAGTGCTGCACTCGACTCCCTGTAGCTGCACAGACCCACTGATGTGGACTGATCTTTGTCCCTCAAACTCTGTGTCGAACCTCTCATTCTTGAGTGACTGGCTTTCAGGTAAGACAATGAAGGCGGGACCTGGGGTGACTGAGGTCATAGGAAGACGCCCTAAGACACAGAGCTGCTGCCCCTGTAAGAACAGGGGAACCCCCAGGACGTCACATGGAGAAAAGCCTGGGTGGGGCCAGTCAGGACACAGGTGTTTGCAAGCCAAGCAGAGAGGCCTCAGGGGGAACCAGGCCTGCCTCACCTGGACCTCGGGCCTCAGCCTGCGTGGCCCTGAAGACACCATCTGTTGGCTGACCCACCCCATCTGTGTGCTGTGACAGCAGCCGTGACAGGTATCAGCCTCAGCCTCAGCCTCATGCACTGTGTCCCCACGGCAGCCTCGCCAGCACCCGGGATGTCACACAGGCTGAGAGCATCTGCCACCAAGGACAGGCTTTGGGGGCAGATTTTGAGAGGAGGACACATTGTCCCAACAAAGTCCCCTGGTGTGGGTCTAGACCCCACTTTTAGGTTAAACAAAAACAGAGGCAGTTGACCTGCCCGAGGATGGCTCTGCCTCGGGACCCCCAGGGCTGTGGGGAAAGCAGGCTTTGGTCTCACTTCCCCCCTGGCCTGGAGCACCGTGGGACCATTCAAGCTGTCATCCCATGATAAACAGTAATAACCAGCCTCCTCCTTCGCCTGGAGTGAAGCGATGGTCATGGAGGCGGAATTTCCAGACTTGGAGCCAGAGAACCACTCTGGGCCCCCCGAGGGTCGATTGCTATCACCATAGATCGGGGTTTTGGGGTCCGTTCCTGGGAGCTGCTGGCACCAGCCCACAAAATTACCCCCAGTGTTGCTGCTGCTTCCAGAGCAGGTGATGGTGACCCTCTGGCCCAGGGACCCGGACACGGAGAACGGCTGAGTCAGCACAGCCTGGGCCCGGGATCCTGGAAGGGGGAGAGACAGAGATGGTGACTCGGGGGTCCAGACACGAGAGCAGGGAGCAGGGCCCATGAGTCTTCCCAGGGCCCTTCCCCTGTCCCCGCATCAGGTCACCTGTGCAGAGAGCACCCAGGGTGAGGAGCAGAGGGGACCAGGCCATGGTGGACACGGTCAGGGCGTCCTGCCGTCTGTGGCCCCGCAGCTGAGCAGAGCGTCCCCACACCGCTCCTTCCCTTCTTCATAGCCTGAGCGGGGGCGGGGCCTCGCATGCAAATGACCTCCTCCCCGCCCCGCCCCCACAATGCTCTGATCCCCTCTGGGCCCTGGCTCAGCTTCCTGGGCCTGAGGGAGGCCAGTGTGTGATCAGGGGCGGGGTTGCGTGGGCCTTGGGGTGGGAGGTCACAGCAGGGAGCCCTGAGCAGAAGCCAAGATGCAGTGCCAGGAGACTGGGCCCGGCTCTCACAACCCACCAACCCTCAGGACCGGCTCCCGCGCGCGCCCTGCGGTCCAGGCCCGGACCCTCGTCCTGTGACCTGGTGGCCTGGGCCCTCAGGGACAGCCCCGCCCCTGTTCAGCGCACTGCCCCCTCCTTAGGGAAAAACTGCACTTCTGGCCCCTGTGCCTCAGGGCTTTCTGGGAGCTCCCCTCAGACTCTTCGGGAGAGTCAGTTATGGTGCCCTGTCTGCTCAGGGGTCAGGAGTGAGAGGCATCTAGGACACAAACTCCTCTCAGCTCAGGATCAGGTCAGGGCAGTGACATCCCAGGGGGTCCCGTCCCCCGCTGTGCAGGACAGAGGTCCCCCCTCTGAGGGTTCCCTGTCAGTGGGGAGTGTCCTCCTTCCTCTGTGTGTCCCCTCAGCCCTGAGGAGGACGGGGCTCTTCCCTCTGGAGGGAGGGAGGGTGTGGGGACAGGCCTGGGGTGTGACCCTGGACCCCTAAATGCCTGGATCTTTGCTGTGTGAGTCTTTCCACACACCGGACCCCGTCCCGTGTCCTGTCCTACGAAGGGACCCATGCTGGGTGACTCTCCTATAGGCACAGGGCACAGAAGGCTATGATCTTCTGACAGACGGACCTTGCTCATGATGGAGGCCATCTCATACGGGGGTTGAGGAATAAAGAGGAGCCCGGGATTCGGTAGGAAAGTCATGAATCATAAGAGGAGGGGAGGAGCCCTTAGGAAAGAAACAGTTGAGGAGCCAGAGGAGGCAGGGCGGAGCTGAGGGAGGCAGGTCGGAGCTGAGGGGTGCAGTGGGGAGCTGAGGGGTGCAGGGCGGAGCTGAGGGGTGCAGGGGGCTCGGCTCTGGGGGCTCCTCCCCTCTCTGCTCCTGGGGAAGCGGGTAGGGTCTGATGACCCTGAAGAGGACACCCTCTCATTCTGGGTCCTCAATCCTGTTTGAAGCTTCACCCCCAGAGCTTGAGGGGTCACGGCTCTAAGTCTGTCTCCTGAGAGGAAGCACCTGCGAGACCTCCAACTCGGTCCACTGAGCCCGGGGACAAGCCCAGGTCAGGGGACCATCTGGTGCGCTCAGGTTCCCCCAGCTCCGGGATGGTGCACAGCGCCCCCTGGTGACGCACTCGGGGAATGTCCACGGTGGGAAAATGTGAGGAAGGAAGGAGCTCCCCATTCATTTTCCAACTAAGAGCCCATCAGCGAGGGGTGTGCATCCTCTGCCCACTGACCCAGCAACCGGGTGCCCTGACCCCACTGCTCTGTGTCTGACGCTGACCTGGGCACCTGGGGCAACTCCTGTCAGCAGCTCCTTCCACCCAGGGGTTTGAGACCACTCCTTGTTGGCCGGGCTGAGGGGGCTGCGGTGCTGCACAGCGTGACGCTCAGCTCCCTGGACTCTGAGGACTTGGGACACCAGGGAGGGAGGGGGCGATCGCAGGGCCAACCACCGGCCCCCATCTCACAGTCAGCACTGACGACCCAGGTGGGGTCAGGCCCAGGCCTTCCTGGCCCCACAGTCACCAGTAGAGGGGACGGGGGTGCACACGAGCCTGCTTTCCCACTCGCTCGGTCTTCCCTTGTTGCTGCTCCATCTCCCCGCGCACTGTTTACGGGGCGGGGCCTGGGGGCGGTCCACGTGCTGAGGAGCCCGGCCATGACCTGGCATCCGGGCCCCCAGGGAGTCACCGAGAGTGTGGGGATTTGGGGAGCCAGTTCTGAGCAAGGTTCTTCCAGGAGCATAAGTCCTCCCATGAGCCTCGAGGTGTCTCCTCAGACAGCACAGGTTTGCGGAAATTCCTCCCAACTTCCAGTCTTATGTTTAAATACAGACACAGTTTTCCCCATGGCCTCAGATGTGAATTGTGTTTCTGGGGTTTGGGATTTTGACCGTGACCTGGGAGTGAATGTGTTATGGGGAATTAACATGCCTGGACTAACTTGTTACACAATTCTCAGGGGTTATTTCCAGATAACAGACAAAGACATACATCTGGAAATTTGATGTTCCTAAATATTTGGGGAGAGGGGGCCGTTTCCTGTTAACCACAGATTCCTGCCACCAACAAAAGGCTGCGATTCAGGAGCTCCAGTTGGGAAACTGCACTTTAGAAAACTCCACGGGTGGTGCCCCTTCAGGTAAATGGAATATTAATTTGTCTCCAAGGTCAAGTTCATGATGCTGTGCATCTCTTAGTGTGACTTGAATGACAAGAGGCCTAATGGCCGTGGTGGGGGTCTGAGTCTCCCTGTGGAGCCAAGCCTCCTTCCCAACAACATGGGCAGAGAGGGGTCCCCCTGGAGAGATGGACGCACCCGGGGAGAGCTGGGAGGAGACACGGGGCCACGAATCACCGGACAGGAGACGGGCCCAGAGCCTCCCTCCCGTGGGGACCCTGACCTGTCCCACCGCCTCCCTGCCTCTCCTGCCACTAAGCGCTGAGCCCTCTGAGCACAAGGGCAGGTTTTGGTAGCCCTTCCCCGTGGGCTTACATCACTGCGGCACTGAAACGACTAGTTCCCAGATCACAGTAATAGTCGGCTTCGTCCTCGGGCTGGGCCCCGGTGACGGTGAGGGCGGCTTTGTTCCCAGAGATGGAGCCAGAGAAGCAATCAGGGGCCCCAGAATATCAGCTGCTTGTGCTGTAGATAAGCAGTCAGGGAGCCTGGCCTGGGGTCTGCTGGAACCAGCTGGGGTAGTTACTGGTAGTGACTGGCCCAGAGCTCAGTCCACAGGTGAGGGTGACCATCCCTCCTGGAGAAACTGACAGCTGGCTCCTGGACCACAGTCCGAGCGTCCACCCCTAAGAGCAACAAAAGAGAGACAGGGGTTGTTATGGAGACAGGGCCCTCAGACCCTGCTTGGAGGTACCCCAAAGATGCAGAGTCTCAGCCCCTGACCTGAGCTGTAAGTGAGGAGCCCGGGCAGAAGAACCATCCAGGCCATGGTGAGGACCCTCCCAGAATGCGGCCTCCTCAGCCTCCTGGGCTGCAGGTGGGGTCCTGGGCCTTTTCATGCCTCCAGCCTCTCAGGAGGAGGAGGGGCCTCATGCAAATCACTTCCTCCTCTCCCTGCCAAGGTCACCAGAGGTCCCCTGGGGTAGGGGTTCTTGGAGGAGGCAGATGCTGGACCTCACACAGGGCAGGGACAGCTCGGGCAGGAGCCCCTGAGTGATGGGGCGACGTCTTTCAGCAAAAGTGCTCCTGTGACCTTGGTGACGTCGGTCCTCTATCTCCTCCCTGGAGTGTCTGAGGCTGAAGGAGGAGTTTGCACGTCTTCCTCTGCTGCTGCTAAATTGCTTCAGTCGTGTCTGACTCTGTAAGGCTCCTCCATCCCTGGCACTCTCCAGGCAAGAACGCTGGAGCGGGCTGCCATTTCCTTCTCCTAAGTCTGTCTCTCTTGTTCCAATAATCCAGCCTTTCCCACACCTGAGCCCATCTTTAGAACACTCTCTGTCTTCTCAGGGAGCCCTGAGTCCCGTCTGTGCGGTGCTGTCCGTCCTCCTCCACCAGGCCTAGCCGAGCAGGAAATCCCGGAGCCTGTGTCTGCTGTGAAGGGTGAGGGGTGGCCCTTGAAGCACTCTTTTAAACTGTCTCTAGTCCAGAGGTGGGGAGACCAGATGGGAGGTGGGGAGTGACATGCAGAGCCGCGTGGGCAGGCTCAGGGTGACGGCGTCCTGTGCTGTGAACAGCCATGACCATGCGGAGCACCTTCCACAGAACTGCGGATCTTACGGGTAAAGGTCACCGTCTCATCACGCAATGACGGTAGCTGGCAAGTTCAGTTCCAACAAAGTTGGGACACATGTCTCATCATCAGAAATAGAAAAACATGGTGCGTGAACAGGTAGGTCGGTGAGCATCGTGGACCTTGTAAAACTCCCTTCCCTGTGTTTCTGCAGTGCCGGGTGGACGTGGGACAGAGGAGGGGTGTGGGGGCAACGAGGAGGAGAAGGGGCTCAGACGTCTCGTGGTCAGGTGTGTGGAAGAGACGGGAAAGGTCTTGTTCATCTCTTGTTTCTTTGACATAAAAATGTAAATACTACTCTTATTTTGTATTCATGTTAGATTTGCTGCTAAAGTAGCTGTTTAATAATATTCACATTATTTTTGTCAGAGGTGTTTGAGAACCTCAGCTCATGGAGGTGAAAAATATGTATTCCTCCCTAACTCTTTTCTTATTATACGAACATGCTGATGACAGTTGGCGGAGCTCTGAGTTCATGTATTTCATGTCACAGGTGTTAACATAAAGGGAAGGAACGAGGAATGAAGCCACATAAACTGACACAGTCCCGGTTTCCAGGCTTCACTCCAAATGCTGAAACTGCCAAATAACACGACAGGGGACACTTCTAAATGACAGGGATGGTGACAGAGGGATCTTGCCTGCATCCCTCTTCCGCTGGAACACCCGGGCGCTCTGCGGGCAATGGGGCAGCCTCTGCAGGGGTCTCACCCCCTGTCCAGGTGTCCCTGGAGGGCGAGGTTCCTGAAGGAAGTCCATTTTCTTTGTATGACCGGCCCTCTGTCCTTGGGTGGATGTCAGGTCTGGGCATTAACCCCACGACAGAGCAGCAGGAACTGAGAGGCGAGCCTGTGGCTCTGAGCCGAGAGCTGCAGTGTCCCCTGGGGGCCCCGGTGCAGGACGTCACCCTCCAGTGAGGACCCTGCTGCCCACGTGGGCAAGAGCCAAGGGAGAAGGTGCCAGCCTGCCTGGCCAGGACCCTGCACTCTCAGGACCAGACCCACAGCGCCCCCTGCTGGCCTCAGACCTCCTCCTCCCCCACTCCACACCACAGCCTCCTGGAAGGGCTTTCTCACACTTGCAGCTGGGTCTCTCTGATGTCACCCCCAGGGCAGAAGAATGAGCCCCTCCATGTAGTTTGTGGTTGGTCGTTCATCTCTCCAGGTCACTAATGACCTGCAGACTCATATGGAACGCTGATGTAATTTCGGATTCTCTGTTGTCTCAGTTTGCACTGCCTGGCTCCTGGGGTCACTACCAGAGCATAACCACCTCGAAACAAGTTCAAGGCTTCAAATCCCAGAGTGTCCATAGCTTAAACCTGATCGTGACTCTGTCATGATTCTCCCAGGTTGAACCGTGGTGGATGTTGTGTCTGCAGAGTCTCCAGGAGTTGTCCCAGCCCTAATTGCACATCTCTTTTTTTATTTCCGTCTTTGCAGAGAGAATATGACGTTCTGGGGGAAAACATGTCATTTTATTGATTACTTCCAAGATCCTGACAGCGTTTATTTCTGACTCCAATATATATAAGGTGTTTTCAGTTGGGTTTCATAACAGTTCTGTTTAACAGGCTTGATGTAAGGGACTGTGGCTATAAATAGGAGTCTCATCCTTTTTAGGGTGTCCTCCTCCATTGCTGGACTTAGAAACCCTTATGACCTGTTACCTGATCCTCAGTGGGTACAGTGCAAGTTCACGTGTTAGACTCCGTAGATTTAGTAGGGGTGGTTTTACATGGTCTGTATTGAAAAGAGTGATATTTATCCAACATCATCTCAAATAAAGAACTAGGGAGTGGAAGTGGGAGAGATCATGAGGGAAAAGGGGAGAACATGGGCAAGTGATGAATCTGAGAGCCACGTCCTAATGGGGAGGGTCTTCCAGTACCTAGAGGAGAGGGGCTTCTCAGGGTGCATTCCCCGAGAAAGGGAGGCACCCAGCTTCCCTAAGTGTCTGGGTTCAGGGCAGGAGTACAAACCTGGAGCAGGAGTGGGACATGCAGGGGGTGGGGGAGGCCCCCCCAAGGTCTCCAGGGCACAGATGCTGGACTTCTGCTTCTTCATCATCCTGCCAAGTACCTGTGAGGGACCCTGTGTATCTGGGCACAGCGGGATTCTGTTTGTATTTGGAGACCAGAGAGAAAAGGAGTTATTATCAATGACCCCATTAAGATGGACCAGGATGAGTCTCAAGGTAGGTTCTGGTTGATCACACATGCATGATCAGGGAGCATTTTAGCAGTATCAGGAACTATTTTTGTTTACTTTTGCTTTTCCCTGAGACTTCATATAAACTGAATGGATAGTTGGGAGTAGATTCATCATGAGTCAGAAGGTTTTCAAGTGTAGTAGGTATCTATGCAAGGTGTGTGAAACTTGAAAATTCTCCAAGAAGAAGACCGACAGGCTGAGTTTCTTGTCCCACTTTCTCAGCTCCCTGTTCCCTGACCTCCCTTCAGGACCAGGAATGATGGAGCCCAGCACCACGGCTGCAGGTCTGCAGGACCAGGAGGCCGGGGGTACAGGGGCCACAACCCCACCTTCCTGCACTCCCATCACAGGGAGGCCATGGGCCCTGATGGTCCAGGTCTCTGCAACAGGAGGACCATGAGTGACTGTCCAATTTGATTTCAGAAAAGATAAAGAAATGAGACATGGGACCTGAAAAAAATGTTTCTGCAGTTGAGGTGCCATCAGATGATTCATAGACAGAACCTGAGGCAGAAGGAAGCGTGGCCTGTCTTGAGAGGCAGCCACGTCCTCCTCTGCTGACCCCTCAGGACTCACCTTGTGTGAGGCCTCAGATCATTCTGAAGGAAGAAAAATTCCCATATCTTTTCCATCCAGTTACTAGGAGCCCGGGGGAACACGAGTTTTAGAAAATGCTGACCTGTTAGCAGGTGGAAATGAGGAGGGAACAGGGTGCCGGAGCCAGGGCTTCTGTCAGCACCTGAGCTGTGGACCGGTCCCTGCAGCCCGGGACCCACACTCTGTGGGATGAGAGGATGGAGATAGGAGGAGCAGGGCTGCGCTGGGGCGTTTCTGCTGAAGACACAGTGCCGGAGTCCAGCTCCAGCAGCCAGGGATCAACCTGAAGAGATGAGTGGTGTCGGCGAGAAACGATGCAGCCTCTCAATTTTCTTGGACTGCTTATTTATTTCAAGCTTAAGATTCTCTTTTATACTTTTACAAAAGCATTAGGTCAGAGGTTTGACATTTTCAGTTCCCACTGACCCAGATTTGTTGTGTCCATTAATCATTGTTGCCCCTCAAAAGGAGTTCCTGCCTCAGCAATTCTCTTATCTACGTCTTCTCATGTGTCCTTGTGAATACATTGTAACTCATGCTAAAGTCTGGGCTGCATACCACATTCCTCAGTTTATTTCTTATTTTTCTAAGTCCTGTTTGCCCCTAGTATCCTAAGCTCACTATTTCTTAAACAGGGCTTCTAGCTATTAATATTTCTAAAGTTCCTAATCTCTATAAGCTAGAGTAGAATATGCTAACATTACAACATTCTTTAAATCTTTAGCTTCTAACTATTTTAATTATTCCTAAGCCCTAAATTCAGCAAACTCCTTTGCCATAAACACCTTCCTCACAAAGAGGCTTCAGATAGCAGTCCCTCCCATGGCCTCAAGTGGCGACCTACGTGCTCACCCTGGAACACTCTTTTGTAAAACTCCTTGAAAAAATGTCAATGATTAACCTTATGAATTATTCTCTGAGCACAGCTGCAGAAGGCTTTGTGCCTTCCCATGCTCCTCTGAAAAACAATAAGCTCCTTAATATTCCTTTCAGTCAACTGAGCCAAGGAGAGGAAAAAACAAGTCAGAATCACAAGGCCTAACTCCTTCATCCTGGGTCCATGCCTGCAGGACAAGGAGAGGGAGTTGGGGCCATGCCTCCATTTTCTCAGTAATGCCTAATGCGGCTCCCCACCACACAGCACCTGCTCTGGGGAATTTAATCCAGATTTTGAGGGTGGGGCAGATGGGCTCTGTAGTCAGATATGTGGCTTCCTGGGATGCCTGTGCTGTCTTGGGTCTCAGCACGATCCTGTGTGTCTCCTCCCTCCTTTCACAGAGATCTCTGTGCAGAGAAGCCTTCCTTGGAAATTCCTGTATGGAAAGTTCTCGCTGAAACCAGGCTCAGAGCCAAAGCCGGAGGCCCAGGGGTTTTTGTCTCACTTCCTCGTCATCTGAGCCCCTGTGGGAACCAACATCCCAGTAATAGTCAGCCTTGTCCTCGGGCTGCAGCCCAGAGATGAGCAGGCGCCCCACGTCGGCTGAGGTGTCTTTGGATCCAGAGAAGTGGCTGGGGACCCTGGAGCCCGGGAGCTTTTGGGAGTCTGAGTTGTAGGACAGGAGTTACCGGGGAGGACTCCCTGGCTTCTGCTGGTACCAGGTTATAGGCAAGCTGCCAAAGTTGTAGCCCCTGCTCAGGGTGCAGGAGAGTCTGGCTGATGCTCCCAGAGATCCAGACAGGGAGGCTGACTGAGTCAGCACAGGCTGGGAGAGGGAACCTGCAGATACAGACACAGGGGAGATGGGGCAGGAGTGCAGGAAAGAGTCCCAGAGTCTGCGCCCCAGGTGCTATTGAGGCTGGGAACTGAGCCCTGGTGCCCAGGCCCGTCCCTACCTGAGCAGAGAGAGAGGAGCACCAGCAGGAGAGGAGTCCAGGCCACGGTGCTCACAGAACCCTGGCCCCCCAGTGGCCTCGGCTGCCCCAGGTCTAATTTTCTCCCCCAGCCTCCGCCAGAGGAGGGGCTGCCATGCTAATGGGGGTCCACCCAGGGCCCACCCAGCCCCTCCCTGAACCCTGGTGCTGGAGCTGTGCTCACAGCCCAGATGTAAGGGAGGGAGGGAGGGGCTTCCCTCTTGGGAACACCTGGAGGAAGCCCCTGCTGAGACCACACAGGTCCCTGCTCAGGGGACTCTGCAGACAGAGAGGACACACTGCTGAGCCCCCCCAGGAGCACAGACCCTGCCTCCAGCCCACCTCCTGCAGTGAGTGGGGCTCCTTGAGCAGCTGTGCAAGGACCCCAAGGCAGACCCACAACGCCCCTTGCTGCTAAAATGTGGAAAAGTTTTGCTGAAAAAGGGAATGAAATTCAAAGTTCTCTAAGAAGGAACAACATTTGTTCTAGTACAGAAAATAAGTAAACAGAAGAAGATGCTTAGATGAAATAGAATATTTTGTCATGAAATTACCCCACAAAAAGACATAATGTATCCTTATTTAGTGTAAATATCTAACAAACGTCAGGAGTCATATGGTTCCCATACATTGGATTTGTATTTTTTTAAGCCTTGAAAAAGTTGTGTTTCTCTGAGGAAGCAGTTAAAGTGTTTTATATACAACCGATAAATAAAGCACATAGAGGGAAATTTATCGGACTTCCTTGTTTTCCTCTGGTTAGGGATCTGCCTGTCGATGGAGGGGATATGGTCGCAGTGCCAAAGCCAGGAAGCTCCCACATTCTGCAGAGCAACTCAGCAGGAAAGCCGAACTGCTGAAGCTCCATCCCCCAGGACTGGTGCTCTGCAACAAGAGAATCCACGCCAGTGAGAAGCCAGTGCACTGTGATGAAGAGCCGCCACGCTGTCCCCACCCCACCCACCACCCACAACCAGATAGCCCAGGAGCAGTGAAGACCCGCACAGCCATCAATCAACCAATCAAGTGTAAAAAAACAACCTGACCACCAAACCAGTAGAAGGGGACATTGCAGACCACCGTCGTAAACAGTGATCCAAGTCCTCTCGACAAAATGAAACGTTAGAAAGGTAGAAAAATCCCAATCTCAGGTTAAGACATTGACAGTGTTACCAAATGTTACTGTTTAGAATATATGTTATATTTGATATGAAGACTCTCAAACATAAATTTACAGAGCAATCCAGTTCACACACTCCCAGTCGCCCCCGACCCCTTCGGGCTCTTCTCGTGTCTCTGGAGCCTGGGTGTTTGCCAAGACCACCCTTGGAGCATCCTCCTTGTCCAAGGTGACAGAGGCCACCCCAGGCAGCAGCCTGGGGGGAACCTGGCGACCCTGGCACTTGGCGGGCAGTGGGACCATGCAGGATGCCAGCACGCTGTGCCACTGCCAGGGAGGAAGTAACGCTGGCCTCAACAGTTGCACATTCTGTGGAGGGTGACTTTCGTCTTTTATCCAGTGAACAACTCAGGCTCCCAGTGGAGCCTGAATGTTACTGCATTCATTGGAAATGATGTGGTAATTCATCTACCTGGATTGTGTGAGAAAGCAGAAGAAAAATGTTCCCAAAGGGAAAGGTCTGGAAGGCTGGACAAAGGCTTCTCATACCTGACAGAGCTCATATTGTGCTGGATTTTCATCAAACAGCTGATCGTATCCAGGAACAACAGAGGAGAAGAAGCTGGAAAAAGTTGGGGTACCACAGAAAGGGCATTCTCCCTGTTTATTCTTCCCAAGAGGACCAGAGGGGACTAAGGATATGTGATCTTGTTTCTGACTTTGATGGCTTTTCTGAGAGGTTCCAAGTTCTGGCTAACCAATACAAATCTATATAACCCACTTTGGAAATAGACATTGAAGATGAATTCCAAAAACTCAAGTGTTATATGCAAACGGGTGAGACCAACTGCGAGATACATGGAGTTTATTTCCTATATGAGGCTTTTCATGGACCATCGAAGAAAATCTTGGTGAAGGTGCAATTGTAGCACTGCTAGATACTGATTTTGAAAGCCATCCTTTCGTAACCTCCTTGAGCTGTACGGTTGGAGGTGTTTGTACTGGCTTGGGTATGCCCCCTTAAAATGTGGAGAAGTGTATGGAGTTGTGAAAGCTTCTACAACTAGAGTTGGGATTGGTCCCTTTCCTACAGAGCAAGACAATGAAATTGGAGAATTATTACAAACAAGGGGTAGAGAGTTTGGTGCAACTACAGGAAGGGAAAGAACACGTGTCTGGTTGGACCTTGTTTTGATTAAATATGGTCATACGATTAATGGATTTCATGCATTGGTAGTAAAATTTTTGATATTTTGGACATATTTATGGAAATCAGAGTTGAAGTTGCATACAAGTTAGATGGTGAGATTATAACTCATTTCCCAGTAAACCAAGAACTCTTAAATAAGTGGACTTAAAAGTAAGACCCTCCAGAATGGAACACACAGATATGAAATTCAGGGACATTTAAAGAACTACCTATTAATGCCCAGAATTGTTCGATTTATTGAAGATGAAATTCAAATTCCAGTTAAATAGATTTGCCTAGATAAATCCAGAGTTGATGATTCAGCTCTTTTAAGGATTTCCAGTGATACAAGAAGCATTCCTGGACAGGTGGGGAAAGGACTTTCTTAAATATTTCATTGATGATCTACGAATTCCAAGAATAAAGACACTGAAATGAGGTTTAGGCCCTACAGTTGCTTCCAGTCTTTCAAGACGGATGACTGCTGTGGAGATACACTCCAGCAGATTGCAGTGTCAGCTGCCTTAGCTGCATGATTGCCTAATCATTTGTTGTTCCTCCTGCTTATGGTGCCATTTTTCTTTTAATTTTAGTAAGAATATAATCAATGTTGTTGGAAATCAGATAGAATGATCTCTGTTCATTTCCAAGGCAAACCATTCAATATCACAGTAATCCAAGTCTACGCCCTGAGCAGTAGTGCTGAAGAAGCTGAAGTTGAACTGTTCTACGAGGAACTAGAAGACCTTCTAGAACTAACACCCATAAAAAGTGGCCTTTTCAATATAGGGGGCTGAAATGCAAAAGCGGGAAGTCAAGAAATACCTGAAGTAACAGGCAAATTTGGCCTTGGAGTACAGAATGAAGCAGGGCAAAGCCTAATCAAATTTTGCCAAGAGAATGCGCTGGTCATAGCAAACACCCCTTCCAACAACACAAGAGAAACCTTTCCACATGGCCATCACCAGATGGTCAATACCATTATTCTTTACAGCTAAAGATGGAGAAGCTCTATACAGTCAGCAAAAACAAGACCAGAAGCTGACTGTGGCTCAAATCATGAACTCCTTATTGCCAAATTCAGACTTCAATGGAAGAAAGTAGGGAAAACCACTAGACCATTCAGGTATGACCTAAATCAAATCCCTTATGATTATACAATGGAAGTGACAAATAGATTCATGGGATTAGATCTGATAGACAGGGTGCCTGAAGAACTGTGGATGGAGGTTTGTGACATTGTACAGGAGGCAGAGCTCAAGATCATCCCCAAGAAAAAGTAATGCAAAAAGGCAAACGGTTGTCTGAGGAGGCCTTACAAATAGCTGTGAAAAGAGGAGAAGCAAGAGGTAAAGCAGAAAAGGAAAGATATACCCATTTGAATGCAGAGTTCCAAAGAATAGCGAGGAGAGATGAGAAAGCCTTCCTCGGTGATCAATGTAAAGAAATAGAGGAAAACAATAGAATGGGAAAGACTAGAGATCTCTTCAAGAAAATCAGAGATACCAAGGGAACATTTCATCCAAACATGGGCACAATAAAGAGCAGAAATCGTATGGACCTAACAGAAGTAGAAGACATTAAGGAGAGCTGGCAAGAATACACAGAAGAACTGTACAGAAAAGATCTTCATGATCCAGATAATCACAATGCTATGATGATTCACCTGGAGCCAGATCCTGGAATGTGAAGTCAAGTGGGCCTTAGGAAACTAGGGATTACTGAGGTGAAATGTGACACAAACTAGGGTGTTCAGAGGTCAAATCTGACAGAAACTAAGGGGTTCTGAATTAAAATCTGACAGAAACTTGAGGGGGCTGGTGGTCTGAGGAAAAGTCAGACAGAAACTAGGTATCACTGAGATCAAATGTGGCAGAAATTAGGGGGTTCCAAGGTGGAACCTGAGAGAAACTAGGGTTTCCTGAGGTAATAACTGACAGAAATTATAAGCCTCTGAGGTAAAGAAAATCTGACAGAAATTAAGGGATTGTGTGATAAAAATCTGACAGAAATAAAAGGGTTCTGTGGTAAAATCTGACAGAAATGAGACAGTTCTGAGGTGAAATTTGAAAGAAACTAGGGAACAACAGACTGGTTCCAAATAGGAAAAGGAGTATGTCAAGGCTGTATATTGTCACCCTGCTTATTTAACTTCTATGAGGAGTACATCATGAGAAACGCTGGGCTGGAAGAAGCACAAGCAGGAATCAAGAATGCTGGGAGAAATATCAATAACTTCAGATATGCAGATGACACCACCCTTATGGCAGAAAGTGAAGAGGAACTAAAAAACTTCTTGATGAAAGTGAAAGTGGAGAGTGAAAAGTTGGCTTAAAGCTCAACATTCAGAAAATGAAGATCATGGCATCTGGTGCCATCACTTCATGGGAAATAGATGGGGAAACAGTGGAAACAGTGTCAGACTTTATTTTTGGGGGCTCCAAAATCACTGCAGATGGTGACTGCAGCCATGAAATTAAAAGACGCTTACTCCTTGGAAGAAAAGTTATGACCAACCTAGATAGTATATTCAAAAGCAGAGACATTACTTTGCCAATAAAGGTCCATCTAGTCAAGGCTATGGTTTTTCCTGTCGTCATGTATGGATGTGAGAGCTGGACTGTGAAGAAGGCTGAGCACTAAAGAATTGATGCTTTTGAACTGTGGTTTTGGAGAAGACTCTTGAGAGTCCCTTGGACTGCAAGGAGATCCAATCAGTCCATTCTGAAGATCAGCCCTGGGATTTCTTTGGAAGGAATGTTGCTAAAGCTGAAGCTCCAGTACTTTGGCCACCTCATGCGAAGAGTTGACTCATTGGAAAAGACTGATGCTGGGAGGGATTGAGGGCAGGAGGAGAAGGGGATGACAGAGGATGAGATGTTTGGATGGCATCACCGACTCGATGGATGGGAGTCTGAGTGAACTCTGGGAGTTGGTGATGGACAGAGAGGCCTGGCGTGCTGCGATTCATGGGGTTGCAAAGAGTCGGACACGACTCAGTGACTGAACTGAACTGAGAGTCTTCTGAGGTAAAATCTGGCAGAAACTAGGGGATTCTGTGTCAAAATCTGACATAAACTAGGAGCTTCTGGGGTAAAATCTGACAGAAACAAGGGGGTTCTGAGGGAAAATCTCACAAAAACTAGGGGTTCTGAGGTAAAAACCTGACAAAAACTAGGGGGTTCTGAGGTAAAATTTGACAGAAATGAAGGGGTTCTCAGGTAATATCTAACAGATACTTGGGATTACTGGGGTGAAATGTGGCAGAAAACAGGGGCTTCTGAGGTGAAATCTGACAGAAACTAGGGGGTTTTGGGGTAAAGCTTGACAGCAGATAGGGGCTTCTGAGGTAAAATCTGTGAGAAAGTAGGGGGGTTGTGAGGTAAGACTTGACAGAAACTAAGGGGTTCTGTGGTAAAATCTGAGAGAATGTAGGTTCTCCTTAGGTAAATCTGACAGAATATAACGGGTTTTGTGGTAGAATCTGACATAAACTAGGGGCTTCTGACATAAAATCTGATAAAAACTAGGGGGTTCTGAGGTAAAATCTGACAGAATTACATGCTCCAGAGGTAAAATCTGATAGAACGTAGATGATACTGAGGTATAGTCTGAGAGAAACTAGGGACTCTTTTGGTAAAATGTGTCAGAAAGTAGGGGGTTCTTAGGTAAAATCTGACAGCAACCAGGGGGTATGGAGGTAACATATTACAGAAACTGGAGGCTTCTGAGGTAAAAAATGAGAGAAACCAGGGGGTACTAAGGTAAAATGTGAGAAATTAGAGGCCTCTGATGGAAAATCTGACAGAAGCTAGGGGCTTCGAGGGTAAAATCTGACAGAAACTAGATTGGTTCTGTGGTAAAATCTGACAGAAACTAGGGGCTCCTGGGGTAAAATCTGTGAGAAACTAGGGGGATTCTGGGGTAAACACTAACAGAAACTGAGGGGTCCTGTGGTCAAATCTGTAAGAAACTAGGTTTTCCTTAGGTAAATCTGACATAGTATAGGGGCTTCTGAGGAGGAGAAGGGGACGACAGAGGATGAGATGGTTGGATGGTATCATCGACTCAATGGACATGAGTTTGAGTAAGCTTCAGGAGTTGGTGATGGACAGGGAAGCCTGGCATGATGCAGTCCATGGGATTGCAAAATGTCAGACAGGACTGAGCGAATGAACTGAACTGAACTGAGGTTAAAATCTGACAGAAACTAAGGGGTTCTGTGGTAAAATCTGACAGACATTAGACAGTTCTGTGGTAAAACCAGACAGAAACTAGGGGATTCTGAGCTAAAATCTGACAGAATTACAGGCTCCAGAGGTAAGATCTGATAGAAATGAAGCAATACTGAGCTATAATCTGAAAGAAACTAGATACTCCTTTGGTACAATCTGACAGAAACTAAGGGGTTCTGACATAAAATCTGAGAGAAACTAGGGAGTCTCTGAAGTAAAATCTGGCAGAAGCTAAGGGATTCTGTAGTAAAATCTGACAGGAACTAGGTTCTCCTTAGGTAAAACCTGACAGAAACTAGGGGGTTTTGAGGTAAAATTTGACTGAAGATAGGGGCAGATTTTATCTGGCAGATTTTACCAGCTGGGGTAAAATCTGACAGAAACTATGTGGTTCTGATGTAAAATTTGACAGAATTATACAGGCTTCGGAGGTAAAATCTGATAGAAACGAGGCAATACTTAAGTATAGTCTGACAGAAACTAGGGACTCCTTCGTCAAAATCTCACAGAACTAAGGGCTCCAAGGTTAAATCTGAGAGAAATGAAGGACACCTTAGATAAAATCTGACAGAAACGAGGGCATTCTGAGGTGAAACTGACAGAAACTATGGTCGTCTGAGCTAAAATCAGACAGAAAGTGGGATTCTGTTGTAAAATCTGACAGAAACTAAGGGGTCTGAGGTAATATCTGACAGAAACTGGGAAGTTCTGAGGTACAATCTGACAGAAACTAGGATGTTCTCAGGTAAAATCTGAGAGAGTGAAGAGGTTCTGAAGTACAATCTGAAAGAAACCAGGGATTCAGAGGTTAAAATCTAACAGAAACTAGGAGATTTTGAATGAAAATCTGACAAAAAGATGGAGGTTCTGAAGCACAATTTCAGAAAATATGAAGTTCTTAGGTAAACTACAGAAACTAGGAGATTCTGAGGTTGAATCTGATGAAAACTAGAAAGTTCTGATTGAAAAACTGACAGAAAGGAGGAGGTTCTCAGCTAAAATCTTAGACGACATACAGAATCTTCTTATGACCTGAAAAGGCACAGGCCTAGCAGGAAGCCAGGCAGCTGAGGACAGAGACCTCATGTCCTTCCCTCTATGTCTGAAGTAAATTCATCATAGCAAGTGCTGTATCTGAACTAATGATCCTAGTGTTATTGAGCCAGAGCCCACTCTGCTCATCACATGACAGGCCAATGAATTGGAGGAGATATGTTGTGGCAAGGAATATGACTTTATTCAGAATGCTGGCTCACTGAGATGACATATTAATGTCTCAAAATAACCAACTCCTAGAGGTCGGAAGGCCAGGTTCTTTTATATTAGCAGAGAGTGACGTGGTGTAGAAATAGAGGCAAAAGGCCAAATAGAGAGGGATAGGCTGTGAGGAATAAAGTAAATAGGGCCACCAGTCTTTAAAACATTCTGATGAAGGGCCAGCCTTTGGAAGGGCTGTGTTAATCTCTTCTCTTCACAGGTGAGCAAGGTCAGATTATGTCTCATAATAAAGACACTTCAGTTTAGCAATCAGGCAGAGGAGTAGTGTCTTCTGATTGTCACTCTTCAGTCAATAAATCCTGTCTAACTCTTTGAGAATCCAGCACGCCTGGACCAAAGACTGCAGCACGCCAGGCCAAAGACTGCCTGGGTGAAGACTGCAGCACACCAGGCTTCCCTGTCCATAGCCAACTCACGGAGCTTGCTCGAGCTCATGTCCTTCAAGTCGGCGAGGCCATCAAACCATCTCATCCTCTGTCATCCCCTTCTCCTTCTGCCCTCAATCTTTCCCAGCATCAGGGTCTTTTCCAGTGAATTGACTCTTTGCATCAGGTGCCTGAAGTATTGGAGATTCAGCTTCAGCATCAATCCTTCCAGTGAATATTCAGGATTGATTTCCTTTAGGATTGACTGGTTTGATCTTTTTGGTGTCCAAGGGACTCTCAAGAGTCTTCTCCAGCACCGCAGTTCAAAAACATTTGTTCTTTGGCCCTCAACCTTCTTTATGGCCCAAATCTCACATGTGTACATGACTACTGGAAGAACCATAGCTTAGACTATAAGAACCTTTGTCAGCAGGTGATGTCTCTGCTTTTTAATATGGTGTCCAAGTTAGTTGTAGCTTTTCCTCCAAGGAGCAAGCTTCTTCTAATTTCCTGGCTGCAGTCACTGTCCACGGTGATTTTGGAGCTCAAGGAAATAAAATCTGCCACGGTTTTCACTTTTCCCTCATCTGATTCCATCAAGTGATAGGATGAGATGCCATGATCTTCATTTTCTGAAAATTGAGTTTTAAACAGGCATTTCCACTCTGCTCTTTCACTCTCATCAACAGGCTCTTCACTTTTAGCCATGTGGGTGATATCATTTGCATATCAGAGGTTGTTGATATCTCTCCTGGCAGTCTTGATGGCAGCTTGTGATTCATCCAGCCCAGCATTTTCCATGATGTACTCTGCATATACATTAAATAAGCAAGGTGACAACATACAGCCTTGACGTACATTTTTCCCCAATTTCGAACCAGTTCTTTGTTCCATTTCCAGTTCTAACTGTTGCTTCTTGTCCTGCATACAGGTTTCCCAGGAGGCAGGCAAGTAAGATTGCTATCCCCAGCTCTTTGGGAATTTCTCACAATTTAGTTTAAATAAATCACAATTTAATTCATTGTGATTCGTGCAGTCAAATGTTTGAGCCGAAGAACTGACGCTTTTGAATTGTGGTGTGAAAGTCCCGAAAGTCCCTTGGACAGCAAGGAGATCCAACCAGCCCATCCTAAAGGAGACCAGTCCTGGGTGTTCATTGGAAGGACTGATGTTGAAGCTGAAACTCCAATACTTTGGCCACCTGATGAGAAGAGTTGACTCATTTGAAAAGACCCTGATGCTGGGAAAGATTGAGGGCAGGAGGAGAAGGGGATGACAGACGATGAGATGGTTGGATGGCATCACCAACTCAATGGACATGGGTTTGGGTGGGCTCAGGGAGGTGGTGGTGGACTGGGAGGCCTGGCATGCTGCAGTCCATGGGGTCACAGAGTTGGACACGACTGAGTGACCGAACTGAATGAAGCAGAAGTAGATGTTTTTCTGGAATTATCTTGCTTTTTCTATAATCTGACAATTGTTGACAATTGGATCATTGATTCCTGTGCTTCTACTAAATCCAGCTTATACATCTGGAGTTCTCAGTTCAAATACTGTTGAAGCCTACTTTGAAGGATCTTGAGGATTTCCCTGCTGGCATGGGAAATGAGTACAAGTGTACAGTAGCTCCTCCAAATAAAACACAAATGTCAGTGAAACAAATATTCTCTTACTCACACCCTAAAATCCTCTTTGACTAAGTTTTGAAACCAGTAAAGGTACATAGTTTTCTACAGCCTCAGATCCACTCAGAGTAAAGCTGACCATGTGCTCTGGGCCTTGTGGAGGTCCTGGCTGTGTCCCTGACATTATTACGTTTAACCTGTCAACTAGGAAAGATGAACAGTTTGAGAGCTGTGAGTTAAGTTTTATTTGGGGCGAAATGAGGACTGCAGCCAGGGAGGCACCATCTAAGAGAGCTCTCAGAGAGCTCTCAGAGACTGCTCCAAAGCCGGTGAGGGAAAGTCAGTATATAAGGTTTTGGTGACAGGGGAGCTCAGTACCATGAAGCACTCATTTTACAAAGGGTTTTTTGCTCGTTGAGGATCTGATGTCACCAAGAAGGGAGATAGTGCTTCTCTAGATATGAATCAATGCAAATTGGAAGTGGTCAAACAGAAAATGGCAACAGTGAACATAGACATTTTAGGAATCAGTGAGCTAAAACGGACTGGAGTGGGTGAATTAAACTCAGATGACCTTATATCTACTACTGTGGGCAAGAATCCCTTACAAAAAATGGAGTAGCCATCATTGTCAACAAAAGAGTCCGAAATGCCCTACTTGGATGCAATCTCAAAAAACGACAGAATGATCTCTGTTCGTTTCCTAGGCAAACCATTCAATATCACAGTCATCCAAGTCTATTCCCTGACCAGTAATGCTGAAAAAGCTGAAGTTGAATGGTTCTATGGAGACCTACAAGACCTTCTAGAACTAACACACCAAAATGATGTCCTCTTCCATATACGGGACTGGAATGCAAAAGTAGGAAGTCAACAAACACCTGAAGTAACAGGCAAATTTGGCCTTGCAGTACAGTTGAAGCAGGGCAAGGGCTAATAAAGTTTTGCCAAGAGAATGCACTGGTCATCACAAACACCTTCTTCCAACAACACAAGAGAAACCTTTACGCATGGACATCACCAGAGGGTCAATACCAAAATCAGATTGATTATATTCTTTGCAGCTAAAGATGGGGAAGCTCTATACAGTCAGCAAAAACAAGCCCGGGAGCTGACTGTGGCTCAGATCATGAACTCCTTACTGCCAAATTCAGTCTTAAATGGAAGAAAGAAGGGAAAATCACTAGACCATTCAGTTATGACCTAAATCAAATTCCTAACGATTGTACAGTGAAAGTGATAAATAGATTCAAGGGATTAGATCTGATAGAGTGCCTGAAGAACTATGGACAGGTTCATGACATTGTACAAGAGGCAGTGATCAAGACCATCCTCAAGAAAAAGAAATGCAAAAAGGCAAATGGTTGTCTGAGGAGGCCTTACAGATAGCTGTCAAAGAAACATCACAGCACTGTTTATAATAGCCAGGACATGGAAACAACCTACATGTCCATCAGCAGATGAATGGATAAGAAAGCTGTGGTACATATACACAATGGAGTATTACTCAGCCATTAAAAAGAATATATTTGAATCAGTTCTGATGAGATGGATGAAACTGGAGCCGATTATACAGAGTGAAGTAAGCCAGAAAGAAAAACACCAATACAGTATACTAACACATATATATGGAATTTAGAAAGATGGCAATGATGACCCTGTATGCAAGACAGCAAAAAAGACACAGATGTATATGGCGGACTTTTGAACTCAGAGGGAGAGGGAGAGGGTGGGATGATTTGGGAGAATGGCATTGTAACATGTATACTATCATGTAAGAATCGAATCACCAGTCTATGTCCGATGCAGGATACAGCATGCTTGGGGCTGGTGCACGGGGATGACCCAGAGGGATGTTGTGGGGAGGAAGGTGGGAGGGGGGTTCACGTTTGGGATTACATGTACACCCGTGATGGATTCATGTCAATGTATGGCAAAACCAATACAGTATTTTAAAGTAAAATAAAGTAAAAATAAAAATTAAAAAAAAAAAAGAAAGAGAAGCAAGAGGCAAAGCAGAAGAGGAAAGATATACCCATTTGAATGCAAAGTTCCAAAGAATAACAAGGAGAGATAAGAAAGTCTTCCTCAGTGATCAGTCTAAAGAAATAGAGGAAAACAATAGAATGGGAAAGACTAGAGATCTCTTCAAGAAAATCAGAGATACCAAGGGAACATTTCATCCAAACATGGGCACAATAAAGGACAGAAATCGTATGGACCTAACAGAAGCAGAAGATATTAAGAAGAGGTGGCAAGAATACACAGAACTATACAAAAGAGATCTTCATGACCCAGATAATCACGATGGTGTGATCACTCACCTAGAGCCAGACATCCTCAATGCAAAGGCAAGTGGGCCCTAGGAAGCATCACTACGAACAAAGCCAATGGAGGTGATGGAATTCCAGTGGAGCTATTTCAAATCTTAAAAGATGATGCTGTGAAAGTGCTGCATTCAATATGTCAGCAAATTTGGAAAACTCAGCAGTGGCCTCAGGACTAGAAAAGGTCAGTTTTCGTTCCAATCCCAAAGAAAGGCAATGCCAAAGAATGCTCAAACTACTGCACAATTGCACTCATCTCACACACTAGTAAAGTAATGCTCAAAATTCTCCAAGCCAGGCTTCAACAGTACGTGAAACATGAACTTCAGCATGAACTTCCAGATGTTCAAGCTGCACTTAGAAAAGGCAGAGGAACCAGAGATCAAATTCCCCACATCCGTTGCATCATTGAAGAAGTGAGACAGTTCTAGAAAAACATCTGCTGCTGCTGCTAAGTCGCTTAGCAATGCTTAGTGCAACCCCATGGATGGCAGCCCACCAGGCTCCAGCCATCCCTGGGATTCTCCAGGCCAGAACAGTGGAGTGGTTGCCATTTCCTTCTCCAATGCATGAAAGTGAAAAGTGAAAGTGAAGTCTCTCAGTTGTGTCCGACTCTTCACAACCCCATGGACTGCAGCCCACCAGGCTCTTCTGTCCATGGGATTTTCCAGGCAAGAGTACTGGAGTAGGCTGCCATTGCCTTCTCTGAGAAAAACATCTACTTCTGCTTAATTGACTATGTCAAAGGTTTGACTCTGTGGATCACAACAAACTGGAAAATTGTTAAAGAAATGGGAATACCACCACCTGACCTGCCTCCTGAGAAATCTGTATGGAGGTCAGGAAGCAACAGTTAGAACTGGACGTGGAACAACAGACTGGTTCCAAATCGGGAAAGGAGTACATCAAGGCTGTATATGGTCACCCTGCTATTTTAACTTCTATGCAGAGTACATCATGAGAAATGCTGGACTGAATGAAGCACAAGCTGGAATCAAGATTGCTGGGAGAAATATGAATAACCTCAGATGTGCAGATGACACCAACCTTATGGCACAAAGTGAAGAAGAACTAAAGAGCCCCTTGATGAAAGTGAAAGAGGAGAGTGAAAAAGGTGGCTGAAAACTCAACATCCAAAAAACGAAGATCATGGCATCTGCTTCCATCATGATATGGCAGATATATAGGGAAACAGTGACAGATTTACTTTTTTGGGCTCCAAAATGACTGCAGATGGTGACTGCAGCTATGACATTAAAAGATACTTGCTCCTTGGAAGAAAAGCTATGACCAACCTAGATAGCATATTAAAAAGCAGAGACATTACTTTGTTAACAAACATCTGTCTAGTCAAACATATGGTTTTTCCAGTAGTCATGTATGGATGTGAGAGCTGGACTATAAATAAAACTGAGCACTGAAGAATTTATGCTTTTGAACTGTGGTGTTGGAGAAGACTGTTGCGAGTCCCTTGGACTGCAAGGAGATCCAACCAGTCCATCCTAAAGGAAATCAGTCCTGAATATTCATTGGAAGGACTGAAGCTGAAGCTCCAATACTTTGGCCACCTGATGCGAAGAACTGACTCATTTGAACAGACCCTGATGCTGGGAAAGATTGAAGGCAGAGGAGAAGGGAATGATAGAGGATGAGCTGTTTGGATGGCATACCGACTCAAGAGTGATGAGTTTGAGTAAGCTCCGGGAGTTGGTGATGGACAGGGATGTCTGCTGTGCTGGAGTCTGTGGGGTCACAGAGTCGTACACAGCTGAGCTGACTGACAGACTGAACTGAGATATGAGGAGATATCAATGATTGAACAGTAACATCTGTTCCTAAAAACATCCAACTGTCTCAAGACCTGTCCCACCACATTCCCTGGAGCACAGAGTGCCTCACTCCACCCTGAACTCCCTCTGGGGTTGTTGAAGGTCAACAGTTATAGCAGCAAGGGGTTCAATCTCTGTAGAGGCAGGCGGCAAAAGCCTTGTTCCGTCACTGGCAAGGCACTTGACAAGTGCCAATTTTAGGTAGTTGACAAATCCTTTGTGCGGTACCCTGCAGTGTCAGTGGAGACCCAGCCTGGTCTTGTATGGGGACATTAGATGGTGTTCTATGAGCCACGTGTGCTAGGTGAGGCCTGGAGCTCAAGGTTCTTGATTCACTTCTGCCCTGGGATGAGCAGCAGGGTTCGCCTTTCAGCTGAGCGGTGGCAATCAGCCTCATCCTCGGGCTAGAGCCCAGAGATGGTCAGGGGGCTTCACCTGACCAGGGGCCCGAAAGCTTCTCTGAGACTCTGGGGGCAAGTTGTGACTCCCGAGGGTTAGGAGTTTAGGGACCCAGCATGGATGTGGCTGCAGCCAAGCTGTCCCCTGGCTGACAGCATGGTCAATCTTTCCAGCCCAAGTGAGAGTGGCCTTCTGTCCTAGGACGTAGTCACTGAATGTGGCTGAATCAACAGCCATGAGCCATGGCCACTGTGAGGGGACAGAGAGGAGGCTGAGAGCAGGACCCAGTCCCTGGGCAGGAGAGCTGAGGAGCAGAATGGGGGCCTCATGGGTGACCTCACCCAGACCTCCCACCTCAGCCCCTGAGCTTCAGGACAGAGAGACACTGTGACTCTGGTGATGGGGACATGGGCCTTCTCTTTCCTTTGAGACCCTGTCCTAGGAATGGGCTGCTGGAGGGACTTTGAGGACAGAGAGGCGAGGAGGAGCTGCCACACCCAGGCAGCACCCCTGGATGACTTGGACCCAGGGTGGAGCAGCAACAGCAGGAGAATGTCCAGGCAGAGCCTGAGCAGGAAGTTGCTGGGTGGCCCCACCTCCCCAGATAAGAGCCGAGTCCCGGTCTAGTCCCCGCAGGCCTGGAGCTCTGGGGGAGCCTGAGAAGCTGTCACAAGAAAGGCAGGAGCAGCACCCTGAGCCTCAGCTCTGCCCACTGATGGCCAAGGAGACCACACCGCAGACTTGAGGCCAGGGAAACGAGCAGAGACCCCCGAGCGTCCACTCCCAGCATCAGAGAGCGGGAGAGCTGTTGGGACCAGGACACATGGTAACACTCTGACGTGTCCTCACTCACACACAGCTGGCCTCTGTTTCTGTAGTCGTGACTTGACCCGTCATGGACTCCGTCCCAGGACATCTGCCCCTGGCATCCAGAGATTTCTTCTGATATTGGGGAAGTCAGGTAACCCATGGCTGAAAGGAAAAGCCAGGGGTAGGGGCAGCAGATTTAGAAGATCTGAACAGATTTCCTGAACCAAGTTCCTGGTGTGGGGCTCAGATCCCAACTTAAGACCAAACAAACCACAGAAGCACCTACTTTGGCAGAGGATGTTTCAGTCCAGAGAGGTCCAGGACTGTGAGAAGAACAGGTTTTTGTCTCACTTCCCCCGCTGGCCTGGAGCTCCGTGCCAGCACTGATGCCGCTGTCATAAGCTGAACAGTGATAATCTGCCTCGTCCTCAGCCTGGAGCGAAGTGATAGTCAGGGTGACTGTGCTGTCAGACCTGGAGCCAGAGAATCGGTCTGGGACCCCCGAAGGTCGATCAATAGTATCATAGATTACGGTTCTGGGAGCGGATCCGGGGAGCTGTTGGTACCAGCCCACATCGCCAAGCCTCATGTTGCTGCTGCTTGCAGTGCAGGAGATGGTGACCATCTGACCTGGGTATCCAGACACGGAGGGTGGCTGAGTCAGCACAGCCTGGGCCCAGGATCCTGGAAGGGGGAGAGACAGAGATGGTGACTGTGGGGTCCAGACTCAAGAGCAGGGAGCAGGGCCTGTGAGCCTTCCCAGGGCCCTTCCCCTATTCCCCCATCCAGTCACCCGTGCAGAGAGCGCCCAGGGTGAGGAGCAGAGGGGACCAGGCCATGTTGGCCACGGTCAGGGCGTCCTGCCATCTGTGGCCCCACAGCTGAACAGAGTGTCCCCACACCCCCTCTTCCCCTCTTCATACGCTGAGACAGGGCGGGGCCTTTCATGCAAATCACCTCCCCCAGCTCTCTGACCCCACCCCCAGCTCTCTGAAAACCCCCCAGCTCTCTGACCCCTCCCTGGACCCTGGTTCCTGTCCCTGTGCTGGAGGGTGGCCAAGGGGCATGCAGGGGCGGCACTGTGGGTGGTCCATGGGTGGGAGGTCACAGCTGGGCGCCCTGAGCAGAAGCCACTGGGCAGTGCCAGGGGCCTGTTTCCCAGCTCTCACCCCCAGACCCACAGGAGCGGCCGACAAGCGCCCCTGGTGTCCAGGACCAGACACACATCCTGTGACCTGGTGATGAGACCCTCTCAGGGACAGCTCCTGCCCCTGTTCTGTGCACTGTCCCCGCCTTAGGGCCAGGTCAGGTGCCCCTTCTGTGTCCCCTGTGACCTCAAGGCTGTCTGAGGGCTCACCTCAGACCACTCAGGCAAGTCTGTCCACAGCGCCCTAGGCTGCTCAGAGGTCAAGACTGAGGGGTTGTCTGGGACACAAATTCCTTTAAATCAGGATCAAGTCAGGGTCATCCATGACAACCCCATGGATGTAGCTACCTGGCTGTGCAGGGCACTGGATTCTTTCCTCTTCTTTTAGAAGTTAACCAGTGTGACTTACACACACACACACACACACACACACACACGCGCACACTCTCAAGGTCCTTTCCAAGGGACAATGGCATTTTGTTCTTAAATATACTCCCTGATCCAATTGTACTGTTTTCCCGGTCTCCTCTTTCCTATGTGAGCTACATAAAATATTTCCCACTGTTCCCTCTGTATCTGCTTGGGAGTCAGAACCTGTCTTCCTGTGTCAGGCTTACTCTGCCTGCTCCTAGGACACAGAGGAGAAGGTGACCTTGGTGGCACCACCTGTGACGAGGTGCCTGTATCATACTCACTCTCCTGGTCTTCGCCTTCCATCCTAGGAGAGGAGCCCAGAGTCATCAAGGAAATTGAGCAGCTGCGTCTGGAGCCAGAGGGGCAATGGTGGATCTGAGGGTTGGGGACCAGCAGATATCAGTGCTTGGGTTTTCTATGGCACCTGTTGGTGTCTGGGCACATCACATGCCCAGTTTTGTCGCTCTTTCCAGGACAAGAGAACCTGATCGCTAAACTGGATAATGGGCCTAGCTGAGGCAGCACAGACTGTGCAGGGGACCCATGTCGCTGCTGCAGAGCCTGACACTGACTAGACACCTGCACGGTGACGGAACTAGCATCCCTCCTTTGACAACTGAAGGTTCTGCCCCGTCACCTCTGCGCACACCCCCACCACCTTCTCAAAAGATAACACGTAGAAGGAAGCAACGTTATCAGTGATGACGTGCTTTACAATCTGGCTAAGCACTGCTGACATTTCTACTCAGTGTGTCTTGTGAGAAAAATTTTATCACTTGTTTGAATTTCCTTATACGTTCCTTGCTAAATGTTTTCAGTTTTCCTACTGACATGATCAAAGTGTATGCTATCTTTTATTTGGCTGGTACCAGAATATCTTACACTTTGAACTACTTATAAATTTATATAATTTTAAAATTATATACTATTTTAAATAATCGTGATCCTGAATGTTTTTGAAGGAGTACATCAAGGCTGTATATTGTCACCCTGCTTATTTAACATATATGCAGAGTACATCATGAGAAACGCAGGGCTGGGGGAAGCACAAGCTGGAGTCAAGATTGCTGGGAGAAATATCAACAGCCTCAGATATGCAGATGACACCACCCTTATGCCAGAAAGTGAAGAAGAACTAAAGAGCCTCTTGATGAAAGTGAAAGAGGAGAGTGAAAAAGGTGGCTTAAAACTCAACATTCAGAAAACTAAGATCAATGCATCTGGTCCCATCAGTTAGTTAGTTAGTTAGTTCAGTCACTCAGTCATGTCCGACTCTTTGTGACCCCATGAATCGCAGCACACCAGGCCTCCCTGTCCTTCATCGACTCCCAGAGTTCACTCAGACTCATGTCCATCGAGTCCGTGATGCCATCCAGCCATCTCATCCTCAGTCATCCCCTTCTCCTCCTGCCCCCAATCCCTCCCAGCATCAGGGTCTTTTCCAATGAGTCAGCTCTTCCAATGAGGTGGCCAAAGTACTGGAGCTTCAGCTTTAGCATCATTCCTTCCAAAGAAATTCCAGGGCTGATCTCCTTCAGAATGGACTGGTTGGATCTCCTTGCAGTCCAAGGGACTCTCAAGAGTCTTCTCCAACACCACAATTCAAAAGCATCAATTATTCGGCGCTCAGCCTTCTTCACAATCCAACTCTCACATCCATACTTGACCACAGGAAAACCATAGCCTTGACTAGACGGACCTTAGTCGGCAAAGTAATGTCTCTGTTTTGAATATACTATCTAGGTTGGTCATACCTTTTCTTCCAAGGAGTAAGTGTCTTTTAATTTCATGGCTGCAGTCACCATCTGCAGTGATTTTGGAGCCCCCCAAAATAAAGTCTGACACTGTTTCCCCAACTATTTCCCATGAAGTGATGGGACCGGATGCCATGATCTGTGTTTTCTGAATATTGAGCGTTAAGCCAGGTTTTTCGCTCTCCTCTTTTACTTTCATTGAGAGGCTTTTTAGCTCCTCTTCACATTCTGCCGTAAGGGTGATATCATCTGCATATCTGAGGTGATTGATATTGCTCCCGGCCATCTTGATTCCAGCTTGTGTTTCTTCCAGTCCATCGTTTCTCATGATGTACTCCTCATAGAAGTTAAATAAGCAGGGTGACAATATACAGCCTTGACGTACTCCTTTTCCTATTCGGAACCAGTCTGTCATTCCATGTCCAGTTCTAACTGTTGCTTCCTGACCTGCATACAGATTTCTCAAGAGGCAGGTCACATCACTTATGGAAAATAGATGGGGAAAGAGTGGAAACAGTGGCTGACTTTATTTTTCTGGGCTCCAAAATCACTGCAGATGGTGACTGCAAGCCATGAAATTAAAAGACGCTTACTCCTTGGAAGGAAAGTTATGACCAACCTAGAAAGCATATGGAAAAGCAGAGACATTACTTTGTCAACACAGATCCGTCTAGTCAAGGCTATGGTTTTTCCAGTGGTCATGTATGGATGTGAGAGTTGGAGTATAAAGAAAGCTGAGTGCTGAAGAATTGATGCTTTTGCACTGTGATGTTGGAGAAGACTCTTTAGAGTCCCTTGGACTGCAAGGAGATCCAACCAGTCCATCCTAAAGGAAATCAGTTGTGAATATTCATGGGAAGGACTGATGCTGAAGCTGAAACTCCAATACTTTGGCCACCTCATGTGAAGAGCTGACTCATTTGAAAAGACCCTGATGCTGGGAAAGATTGAAGGCGGGAGAGGGGGACGACAGAGGATGAGATGGTTGATGGCATCAGCGACTCAAAGGACATGGATTTGGGTCAACTCCAAGAGTTGCTGATGGACAGGGAGGCCTGATGTGCTGAGGTTCATGGAGTTGCAAAGAGTCAGACACAACTGAGTGACTGAAATGAACTGAACTGAACTGAACTGAACTGAAGTGTCCCACTCTTGCAACTCGGTGGTCTGTAGCCCACCAGGCTCCTCTGTCCATGGGATTCTCCAGGCAAGAACACTGGAGAGAGTTGCCATTTCCTTCTCCAGCAGATCTTCCAGACCCAGGAATCGAACCTGGGTCTTCCTGGAGCCAGCGTGAGGAATTCCACCCGTGACAAGGTCATGCGGCAGAGCTCTGATGGCAAGGCTAATCACACCTCAGGTTTTCCCCCTGGAATTTCCTGAGCATCCACCCCCCAAAAAATAAGAATCTGCCTGCTTTTCCACTCTTCTAATATTCTCTGGAAAAAAGTCAAATCAGGGCTTTAGTCTTCTGCATTTGAAAGGGATGTTTCAGTTAAACCCTCTCTGATAGCTCTCTAGCTTGCCTAACAGGTTCCCCGGACCTCTTACAGCTTGTGAATTGCTTACAGCCCCCCAACCGCGAGAGGCACAGAGCTTAAAGCATCTTAAGATACAGAGCCTTTTCAAAGAGCTAAAAATCATATTGGTGATGGGTTTTCACTGTTGACTCAATGATTGCCTCCAGACCTCCATATTCTTTATCTTTTAGGCACCTGGGAGGATGTTAATCAATGTAAAAGGGATGTGGAAAAAGATATATAGTAGTTTTGATGTTAGCAACACTAGACTTTTGAGTTAATTACTTTTCTCTTTGTTATGTATCACTGCACTCCTCTTGTGTCCTTGCTATGTAAGAATGTAACTTTATTTAGTACTTTCTGAGAGGGGCACCAGACTTTGGGAAGGTCAACACAAATAAGTCTTCTAGTTAACAAACCCTTATCAGAAAAAAGGCTGTAAAATATTAATTAGCCCTTTTTGGCCAGAAGATGATGTAAATCACCTAAGACTTGTGTATACAATTAGGTATGCAGAGAGAAAAGCCTGGTTTTGATAAGAGTCTGGACTGTTAACGCTGCATAACTTGGTGTTACCCATTGATCTCCATGTTTTATCAAAAGTATAAAAGGCCTTCTGAACAATAGAGGACGGGGCCAGTCACTGGACTGGTTTCCCCTGTGTCTCCTCTCTAATTTTGGCTGAATTCCCATCTGGGGCGTGGAGGCTCACCATGTATACTTACCTGCCCTGGCTTTTAAGATCCACGTGAGGGGGAGCCCAAGGCGGGGCATCCCCCGATATTCAAGAGGATGCCGGTGGCCTAACGTAGATGGTGCAAGCTCCTTGTCTGGAACTTTATTGGCTTCCCACGTAAAACAAGCTATTCAGCCTTCTTTCTCCACTTAATTTTCCTACTACACTATTTCTGCCTAATCTAATCTTATATTAATAAATAAATAAGTTTTCCTCGCCAACGCCATCCCCACTTCGAATTCCCTGGATCCCCCGGGGCTGGACCCCGGCAGGGTCTCCTGCATTGCAGGTGGATTCCTGAATTGCAGGAGGATTCCTTTCCGACTGAGCTATGATGGAAGCCCCTCTTTGTTCTTGTAACTGTATTTTTTCCATTTATTTCCTTTTCCCTTTTCCCCAAAAGTGCTTGTACTTGCTCACCAAATAGATTTGACTGTTGTTCACTAAACATGCCTGTCACCTGATTTCCCCATCTGAGTCGTCTCAGCATTGACGCCTGTGGTCTCTTTAGCCAGCATTACTTATTTTTTCAGTTGTTGGTATCAGTGATTTTTTTTTACTAGATATTGGACTTTGAGGAGAGTACATGAAGAAACTGTGATTGCCATTTCCTGTTCCTTTAATCAGGAGCACCTCCTGCCGCAGCAGGTCAGGGGTGTGTGTTCACTACCACTGGCCCAGCAAGAGGGGCACTGACCCCTGTTCTCTGACCTGCTGACTGACCTGGGAACACAGGGAGACGACTGTCAGCAGCTCCTTCCATCCGGGCAGGTGTGAAGCCCCGCTGTGCTGGGCTGCTGTCCTCAGGGAGGGGACTCAGGCTGAGGGGGCTGCTGTGCCGCAGTGGGTGGACTCTCAGCCCCCTGGGCTCCCTGGCCTCAGTCACCAGAAAGGGAGCGGGTGACTGCAGGGCCAACCACCTGTGCCCACCTGGTATTCAGTACTGTTGACCCGGGGAAGGGGGGGGGGCGGGTCAAGCTCATGTCCATGGATGAGTTTAGGGAATCGGGGTGAGGCGGGGAGACTCAGAGTTTGCCCCCCAGGAGGGACCAGGAGGAAGCATCTCCCGGCATCCACAGTGACCTGTGAGCAGGGACCCAGGCCAGGCCAGAGAGGACACCCTGCTGAGTGCCCATCACACACAGAGACCCATTCATCCAGACCTAGTAGTTGGTGGGGGCGGGAGTCACACAGCAGGCGCTGCCCACAGTGCAGACCCTGGGGAGACCCACAGCGCCTCTTATAATCCCCACAGACCCCATCTCTTGGTGGAAGTGGTACTGGACCGAGGCTGATGCCGGCTCGCTGTCAGCCCAGGAACATATGCAGCCATGCCCTGTGCTATGAGCACAGCAGAGATAGACACTGGCTGTCCAGCTTCTCAGGGAGCAACACTTTCCAAAATCAAATATGCATACATACATGCATACATACATATACACATGTGTATGTACATTTAAAAGTCTACCAATATGGCCATCAATAAAATTCACAGACATTTAATACGGCATTTTAAAATAGCAAAACCATGTCAGATTGATTAAGTGAAGACCCAAATGAAAAAGGCCTAGAAGTCTTCTGGGAAAAGACTTTCAGAGAGCAGGCGCTGTCTGGGACAATATCAGACTTGCAGGCTTTCAAAGCTTCTCTTCCATGATTAGCTTCAGTGCGATGACTGTGAGCACGTGGTGTATAATCACATCAGCTCGTGTTCTGTGGATCAGGCTATTGCACACATGTAAAGAAATGTACAAGTGTTACTTTATTCTGTGCCGGGAGCCAGTGTGAGGAATCCCGCCCATGACAAGGTCATGAGGAAGGAAGCTGACATACGCAAGGCATGCTCAGACTTCAGGGACCCCTCTGGAAATTCCTAAGCATGTACCCCAACAAAAATCTGCCGGCTTTTGTGCTCTGCTCTTCCACTCTTCTGACATTTTCTGAAAAAGTCAATTCAGGGCTTTAGTCTTCTGCATTTGAAAGAGTGTTTCAATCCAAAAAACCCTCTGATGGCTTTCTAGCCTGCCTGCAGGACTCGTACAGCTGCACATGTGATTGTTTGAGGCCTCCTGACCGCAGGAGGCACAGGAAGCTTAAAACATCCTAGGAATGCAGGGGCTTCCGAAGAGTCAAAATCTTTAGAATAGGACTGATTAAAAGTTTCATTTGTTGAGTCAATGCTTGCTGCCAAATTTTCATATCCTTTATTTTTAGATACAGTTGGTATATAGAAAAACAAGTAGTAGACCTTGTATTAGCAACATTAGCTCTTTGAGTTAAGTACCTTCTTTGTTATATCCCACTGCACCTTTGTTCTATAGAGATGTAACTTTAGTGCTTTAAGGAGATGCAGATTAAAGAAAAACACTTTAGGGGAAACAAAATTAACATTCATTAAGGAAGAGAACCAAAAAGTGTTAACAAGCCTCTTGGCCAGAAAATACTGTAAATCACCTGAGACCTTTTGTATACAAAATGATGTATAGAAAGAGTCTGGGCTGCGAACACCACATAATTTTTTGTTACCCATTGATCTCCATTTTTTATCAAAAGTATAAAAGGCCTTCTGAACAATAAAGGATTGGACCAGTTTCTCGAACCAGCTTCTCGGACCAGTTTCTGGGACTAGTCTCTCGGCCTGGTTTCTTGGGAATCTGGCTCCCCCGTGTCTCTCTCTCTCTCTTTTTCTCTCCTTTTCCCTCTCTCTGCTCTTTACTTTAATTTCAGGCTGAATCTCCACCTGGGGCGCGGAGGCTCGCCAGGTCTACTTACTTGCCCTGGCTGTTAAGACGCGCGCAAAAGGGAGCCCAAGGCAAGGCACCCTTAGATATTCAAGTGAGCGCCGGTGGCCCAACGTAGATGGTGCAAATTCCTTGTCTGGAATTTGATTGGTCTTCCGCGTAAACCAAGCTATTCAGCCCTCTTCCTCCACTTAATCTTCCTACTATGCTATAGTTTCTTAATCTAATCTTATATCAATCAATAAACAAGTCTTTCCACGCCAACACCGTCCACCCTTCGAATCCCCTGGATCCACCAGGGCTGGACCCCGGCAATTCTGCGTCATCAAGTTAATGAAAGTGAGTACGTCTCTTAAAACTCTTTGAACAAGAAGGGTCGTGCTGGCTGTTGGGGGTCTCTGAGTCTCAATGTTGTTGATAAAATGGGCACCTGAGGCCCCCTTCCCATCATTATGGGCTGAGGGGTCCTCTTGGAGACCTGGACACACCCGGGGAGAGACTGAAAGAGGCACGGGGCCGTGAACCACGGGACAGGAGATGGATCCGGAGCCTCCTTCCCCATAGGGGTGCTGACCACTTCCACCCTCTCCTGCCTCTAAAGGCTGACCCTCCGGGCACATGGGCAGGGCTGAGTAGCACTTCCCCATGGGCTCCCACCACTGTGCAGCTGTACCTACCGCTGCCCTGGTCCAGCAAGCAGTGATCGTCAGCCTCGTCCTTGGGCTGGGCCCCCGTGATGGTGAGGGTGGCTTTGTTCCCAGAGATGGAGGCAGAGAAGCGATCAGGGACCCCAGAGGCATGGGTATTTGTGTTGTAGATAACATTTCTGGGAGCCTGGCCTGGGGTCTGCTGGTACCAGCTGGGTTCGTTGTAAGTAGTGACTGACCCAGAGCTCAGTGCACAGGTGAGGGTGACCGTCCCTCCTGGAGACACTAACAGTGACGGTTCCTGGATCACAGTCTGAGCTTCTACCCCTAAGAGAGACAGCAGAGAGAAGGTGGTTGTTATGGAGGTGAGGTGCCCTGAGACCCTGCGTGGAGGTGCCCCAAGGGTGCCCAGTCCCAGCCCCTGACCTGAGCCACAAGCAAGCAGCCCGAGCAGAAGCACAGTCCAGGCCACAGTGGGGACCCTTCCAGGACGTGGCCTCCTCACCTCCTGGGCTGCAGGTGGGGTCCTGGGCCTTTTCATGCCGCCAGCCCGTCAGGAGGAGGGGGCGCCTCACGCAAATCCCTTCCTCCTCTCCCTGCCCAGGTCACCTGAGGGCCCTGGGATGGGGGGACTTGAAGGAGGCAGATGCTGGACCTCACGCAGAGTGGGGACAGCTCGGGGAGGAGCCCCTGAGAGATGGGGCAACATCTTTCAGCAATTGTGCCCCTGTGACCTGGTGACCTCGGTCCTGTATCTCCTCCCCGGATTGTCTGAGGCTGAAGGAGGAGTTTGCAAGTCTGTCTCTCTTGCCACAATAATCCAGCCTTTCCCAAACCTGAGCCCGTCTTTAGAACACTCTCTGTCTTCTCAGGGAACCCTGAGTCCCGTCTGGGCGGTGCTGTCCTTCCTCCTCCAGCCCTGAGCCGAGCAGGAGATCCCGGAGCCTGTGTCTGCTGTGAAGGGTGAGCAGTCACCCTGGACACAGTCTTGTAAAGTGTCTCTAGTCCCGGCGGTGGGGGGGACCAGGACAGGGGTGGTGACATGCAGAGCCACACGGCCAGTCTAGGAGTGACAGCCTCCTGTGTGTAAAAAGATATAACAGTGTGGTCTAGCTTCAGTAGAAATGTAGATTTAAGGGTAAAAACGTCACCATTTCATCATGCAATTATGATAGCTGGCATGTTCACTTCCAGCAAAGTTGGAACACATGTCTCATCGTCAGAAATAGAAAAACACGGTGTGTGAACAGGTGGGTGTGGTGAGCACCGTGGACCTTGTAAAACTCCCTTCCCTGTGGTTCTGGGTGGAGCCGATGGACGCGGGACGGAGGAGGGGTGTGGGGGCAACGAGGAGGAGAAGGGGCTCAGACGTCTCGTGTTCAGGTGTGTGGAAGAGACGGGAAAGGTCTTGTTCATCTCTTGCTGCTTTCACATAAAAACGTAAATACTCTTCTTATTTTGTATTCGTGTTAGATTTGCTGCTAAAGCATCTGTTTAATGAAATCCATCTGATCTCTGTCAGAGGCGCTTGAAAAGCTCAGCTCATAGAGGTGGAGATATGTATTCCTCCTTAACTCTCTTCTTATTATACGAACATGCTGATGACAGTTGGCGGAGCTCCTGAGTTCATATATTTCATGTCACAAGTGTCAACATAAAGGGAAGGGACGAGGAATGAAGCCACATAAACTGACACAGTCCCAGTTTCCAGGCTTCACTCCAAATGCTGAAACTGCCAAATAACACAGCAGGGGACACTTTTAAATGACAGGCATGGTGACAGAGGGCTCTTGCCTGCGTCCCTCCTCCACTGGGAATACCCGGGGTGCTCTGCGGGCAATGGGGCAGCCTCTGCAGGGTCTCACCCCTGTCCAGGTGTCCCTGGAGGGCGAGGTTCCTGAAGGAAGTCCATTTTCGTTGTATGACCGGCCCTCTGTCCTTGGGTGGATGTCAGGTCTGGGCACTGACCCCACGACAGAGCAGCAGGAACTGAGAGGCGAGCCTGTGGCTCTGAGCTGAGAGCTGCCATGTCCCCTGGGGGCCCAGGTGTAGGACGTCACCCTCCAGTGAGGACCCTGCTGCCCACGTGGGCAAGAGCCAAGGGAGGAGGTGCCAGCCTGCCTGGCCAGGACCCTGCGCTCTCAGGACCAGACCCACAGCGCCCCCTGCTGGACTCAGGCCTCCTTCTCCCCACTTCACACCACAGCCTCTAGGAAGGGCTTTCTCACACTTGCAGCTGGGTCTTCCTGACGTCACCGCCCAGGGCAATAGAATGAGCCCCCTTCGTCTAGTCTGGGCCTGGTCATTGAGTTTTCCAGGTGCCTAATGACCTCAGACCCCTGAATGGCATGCTGATAAACTAATGAAGTTCAGGATTCCCTGATGTCTCAGCTCGCTCCGCCTAGCTCGTGGGTTCACTGCCAGAACACAGCCACCGGAACCTGAGTTTCCAGGTTCAAACTCCCAGCATGCCCGTGGGTCATGCCTGCTCATGGTTCTGTGTGAGCTTCCTTCCCAGGTTGACAGGTAGTCAGGGCTGAATGTACAGGGCCTCCCGGGACCTTCCCAGCCCAGACTGCATGCCTCTGCTCTTATTTCTCTCTTTGCAAAGAGAATAGGCAGCTCTCAGGTGCAACAGTTCTCTTCTTGGTCACTTCCAGGGCTTCTCACTTACCCTTGATCAAGGTCCTCACAGTACGTCTTTTTGACTCAGATGTTTAAAGATGTTTCTAGTCTAATTTTATAATCTTCCTATATTAAATGTTTGATATAAAATATTATGCCTATAAATGGGTATCGCATCCTTGTCTGGGCTCCTGTTTCATCTCTGGTTGAGAAACCCTTATGACCGTTACCTGATCTTCACTGGACATGGTGAAGTCTAAGGTTCTGACCTTTGATTGTTAGAATCCATAGATTTAATGGAGATGGGTTTATAAGGTCCGTGTCCAAAATAATGACATTTATCCAATATCATCTCAAACAAGGAACCAGGGAGGGAAAAGGGTAGAGACCATGAGGCAAAAGTCGAGGGTATGGGCAAGTGAGGAGTCTGAGAGCCGTGTCCTAAGGGGAAGTGTCTCCTTCACCTGGAGAGGAGGGCTCCTAGGGTGCAGTGTCCAGAGACAGGGAGGCACCCAGTTTCCCTAAGGGTCAGGGTTCAGGGCAGAGCATGAAGCCTGGAGCAGGAGAGGGATGTGCGGGGGTGGGAGAGGCCCCTGGGGTCCAGGGCACAGATGCCGGGCTTCTGCTTCCTCGACATCCTGCTCAGACCTGTGAGGGACTGCCGGGAGCCAGCACGGGAGATCCCACCCATGACAAGTTCATGCAGGAGTCGAGGGAATCCCTCGAGCAAGGCCTCAGGACTGGACGGACCCTCTGGACCCGCTTGAGCATCTACCCCCGAACCAGAATCTGTCTGTCTTCCTATTTTATGTCTTTCACCAGCTCTTCCGACATTAGCAGGGGGCTGTCCCTGACCAAAAGAGTTAACTTAGGGCTTTAGTTAATAACTATCCTGGGCATGAAAGGAGTGTTTCAAACCCTCTGTTAGCATTCTAGCTTACATGGCAGCTTTATCCATACTCTTGCAACATTTTGAGCCTCTGTAATGCTTGCTGCCAATTTCTCAAATCCCTTATCCATTCTGTTCCTGGGATTGCATATAATCAGGATGTAGAAAAAAACAAGTAATAGCCTTAGCATTAGCAACATTAGACTTTGAGTTAATAAGTTCTTTCTTTGCTGTAACCTGCTGAATCTTTGCTCCATTAAAATGTAACTTTGTACTTTAAGGGTGACGCAGGCTAAGAATTTAAGAAGAAACACTTTAAGGGAAAATCATTGTTCTGGTGCTCTGGCTGACCAACCTTTATCAAAAGGAGGTCATGGAATATCAACAGGCCTCCGGAATAGAAGACGATGTACAGAAAATAAGACTTCTGCAGGAAGGAACCTGATATTGATAAAAGTTGTTACTGATGGAATGTTGAGTTGCCTCTGCATTTCTCACCTTGCTGTATGTATAACTCAGGGTATAAAAGTCCCAAGAAGAATAAAGTCAGGGGCCTCGCTCACCAAAGAAGCTTGGTCACCCCATGTTGTCTCTTTATCTCTATCTCTATCTTTCTTCATTTGCGGATGCCGTCCATCTGGAGGATATCCCTGGACTCTGCTGAAGCTGGACCCCAGCAAGGGACCCTGTGTATCTGGGCACATGGGCATTCTGCTTGTATTTGGAGACCAGAGAGGAAAAGAGACAATTTCACGGACCCCTAATGATGGAGCAGGATGAGGAGATGAGCCTGCCTGGATTTAATAGCACGAGTGACAGCAGAGATCTAAACCAGTACTGGTGACGTCACAGCCAGGGTCAGGCCGTGATGGGGCCGACACGGGAGTACAGGCCAAGCTTTCATCAGACATCCCCATCACACGGGAATTCCTGTGGCTGTGGTTAGTGATGAGCTGTGTGACACTGATGACCAGCCTCCTCATCAGGATGGGGTCCAGAGTGATCCAGGAGGGCGAGAGGACCCACCAGGAGCCAGAGAACAGGGCTGAAACCCTCAGTGTCCCTCACCTCTGTACAGGTTCACAAATGCAGGGATTTTGCCAGGAATCCCTTGTCATCATTGCCATGGTGATCCCCGCTTCCCCGCTGTTCCTTCTACAGGACGTGGGGCCCTTGAATCTGAACTCATCATGGGTGTCACAAGCAGAGGGACCCGGGAACATCTTGGGGAACCCCTGCTCCTCACAGTCCACAGACCACCCCAGCCCTGAAGGAGGAAATGCTCCAGTGGGGTGGAGATGAGAGGAGCAGAGGGCAGCACAGAGCCAGCACCTGTGGGTCAGGAGAGCCACTCCCGGGGCTCCCTGCCGCCTGCGATGTATCCCCGGTGCCCCTCACTCCTCACGCTCTCTGCTCTGGCCCTTCAGGAGCAGAGTTCACACCCTGGGGGACGATCTGCCTGCTGGGATGGTCCACAGACTCTGCTGGAGGCGCACCTGGGAAAGCCTCCTGCTCCTGATCTCAAGTGAGGGAGCTCAGCTCCACGGCTCCCGTGATCACACGGATGACCAGGGTGCACTTCAGTGGAATCAGAAATTGTTTACATTTTCTGAGATTTCAGCAAAACTGACTGTACAATTGGGAGGAGACATATTATGAACCAGAACGTACCTCAGTAATACGTTGGTTCTGGGGTATTATTTAAGATTTGACGGTTCTCTAAGAACAAGCCTCTGACAGGCTGAGGCTCTCATCCCAGTTTCCCGTCTACCTGTGTCGCTGTGAGGAGCCCTGTTGCACCAGCCTGCACGGTCAGAGTCAGCCTCGTCCTCAGGCTGCAGCCCAGAGACGAGCAGGAGCCCTGCGTTGGCTGAGACATCCTTGGATCCAGGAAACCCGCGGGAACCCCGGAGCCTGGTTCTTCCTGGAGTCTGAGTGGTAGGACCAGAGTACTGAGGAGGGCTCACTGGCTTCTGCTGGTTCCAGTAAGAGCAGAGCGGCAGACACTGATGTCGCTGCTCAGGGTGCAGGGAGCCACTGAGTCACCTGTGATCTCTCTGGGGTCATGGGTCTCCCCACACACAGGCCCTGAAACCATTGCCGGTCTTAGCAGTCCAGGGCCTCAGGGCTGCAGTGTGGTCACTCACAGCAGCACCAGCTCTAGGGGCTTAGAGAAACCAACAGTAAACAGGTGTAGAATTAATATACCTGCAACCTTATCGAAGAAAGTTAACAATAAAGCCATTAAATTGAGATTCTTCTAAAATATCAGTTGACAATAATAAGAACACACTACTCAAGATTAGAAATTAAAATGATAATGTTTGAACAAGTAGGTTTGAACATGGTGGAGTATTCCAAATTCCCTTTGCCCTAAATGGTCTTACATGGAGCAGGACTGGGAAGAGCAGCTGAGGGCGTTTTGGCTGAAAACATGCAGTGAGTTGTGAGTACAACCACACATTCTTGTTCTCACATGCGCAAAGAAAAACGATTTCATGTCCATTTCAGAGCTGCTGCTCCAGTGTCTGCTTGGACAGAGATGCTTCAGCCCCGGGAGTCCCGTGTCTTGGGGAGAGCAGGTTTTCGTCTCACTTCCCCGCTGGCCTGGAGCACTGTGCCAGTATAGCTACTGCTGTCACCAGCTGCACAGTAATAATCGGCCTCGTCCTCAGCCTGGAGCGAGCTGATGGTCAGGGTGGCCGTGTTGCCAGACCTGGAGCAGGAGAATCGGTCCGAGGACTCCAAGGCTCCACTGGTAGTACAACAGATGAGTTTGGGGGCCGATCCTGGGAGCTGTTGGTACCAACATACACCATAGCTACCGATGTTGCTGCTGCTTCCAGAGCAGGTGATGGAGACCCTCTGGCCTGGGGACCCGGACACAGAGGGTGGCTGAGTCGGCACAGCCTGGGCCCAGGATCCTGGAAGGGGGAGAGACAGAGATGGTGACTTGGGGGTCCAGGCATAATAGCAGAGAGCAAGGCTGTGAGGCTTCCCAGGGCCCTTCCCCTGTCCCCCATCCAGTCACCTGTGCAGAGAGCGACCAGGGTGAGGAGCAGAGGGGACCAGGCCATGGTGGACACGGTCAGGGCGTCCCGTGGTCTGCGGCCCCACAGCTGAGCAGAGCGTCCCCACACCGCTCCTTCCCCTCTTCATAGCCTGAGAGGGGGCGGGGCCTTTCATGCAAATGACCATCCTCCCCGCCCCGCCCCCACAATGCTCTGATGACCTCTGGGACCTGGGTCAGCTCCCTGTGCCTGAGGGAGGCCAGTGTGTGATCAGGGGCGGGGTTGCTTGGGGCTTGGGGGTGGGAGGTCACAGCTGGGAGCCCTGAGCAGGAAGCACCAGGGAGCACCAGGGGGCTGGGCTCTGCTCTCACCCCTCCAGACACTCAGGAAAGGCCTCGGAGCGCCCCCTGGTGTCCGGACCAAGACACACATCCTGACCTGCTGATAGAGCTCTTAGAGTCAGCTTTCCCCAAATTGCTTTTGAAATTCTACCCTTCAGGATGTGTTTGGATGGACAACAACAGCCAACTGTAGCTTACCCTGTAGCGCATGTGAATGTTACACTGTGGATGTGTGACTCTGAGATTTTAAATGAACCCAAATGTGTTCATGGATTAGTAAAAATCTAAGGTCATCACTTAAAACAGATGCCTACATTGAACTGAAGGAGATGCTGTTGTTAGGTCGCTAGGCTGTGTCCACTCCGGCTCTGTTTTAGTTCTGCATTGCCATGGTACTATTTCTAAAACATCATTTTCCTTGTAGCCTCTGTTCTCTAAATAAGATAATTTTAAAGACTTTCTGACAGGTACGGCATCTCCACTGGGGGATTTTATGTCGTAGCAGGACGTTCTCTCTGTGACACAGGGCACGCTGAGTTATCAGAGCCATGGGTCGGTCTCAGATCTGAGATGAGACACAGGACAGGACAAGGCAGATCAGCTGTTCTGGGGAATCTCAGACGTGGCCATAGACATGGTCAGACAGAGCAGCAGCGCCGGCCCTGGGGGCAGAGCCCCAGGACAGGGCTGCTTTCCCAGCCCAGGGCCTCGCAGCTTCCCCAGGCTCACTGTGCATAAAGCCAGTCCCACAGCAGCTGAGCACAGACACTCCTCAGGCAGGAATCATCTCCAGGTCTCAGGACCAGGGCTCTCTCCCGACCTGATTCCTCTCTCGATGGGCACACAGGACAGAGTGTGAGGTTTCAGGGGATAAATCAGCTACTAGAAGGGTTCATGGATCCCCTGGGAAATGAGGGGATCCTGGGGAGGAAGAGGGAGGGGACGACCTGGGGTCACAGGTTGCCGGGGTCCAGCCCCGGTGGATCCAGGGTGATTCGAAGGTGGGGACGGAGTCGGCGTCTTTGGAAAAATACATATTTAATCACAGATATAGAGAGATTAGAAATGGATAGTATAGTAGGAAGATTAGTGGAGAAAAAGAGGCTGAATAACTTGGATTACGTGGAATAGCATCCATGCTCCAGATGGGAATTCAGCCAGAAAAACGGGAGTAAAAAAGAAGCGACATGGGGGAATCAGTCATTCCGGAAACTGATCCGATTTCTTTATTTTTGGGTTTGCTTATATACCTTTTGTTACACATAGGGATGAATACAGAGTCACACGGGGGTCAGCAGTCCTGACCTTTATCAAAATCAGGTGCTTCACATAAATGTATAAAAAAAAGGTACATCATCTTCTGGCCATGAGTGAGACCTGCTGACATTTTATGATCCTTTCTTTCTGATAACCAAAAACTTATTTCTTCCAAGGGTGTTTTTTCTTAAACCAGGAACCACCCTCCAAATAAAGTTGCATTCCTATAGGGTGAGGGTGTAGTGAGTTACAATCAAGAAAGGAATTTATTTAACCCAAGGTTAACATGATTAGTCTTAAAGGTTAATACTTATTTCTCCTATATGCTTAAAGGTTAATACTTATTTCTTCTGTATGTTAGTTATATTCATTATAAGGGTAGGGAACATGGAGATTTAGCAGCAAACATCAGCCCAACAAATGAAAATCCTTTCACCAATGCTCCCCTTAAGATCTATTTAGTCTTAAGATAGTGATAAAGTTACATTTTTGCATAGCAAGGACACAGTGATTTATAACAAAGCACAGTGATCTATTACAAAAGAGAAAATCCATTAACTCAAAAAGTCTAGTATTGCTAACATCAAACTACTATATTTCCTTTTCTATAGTCCAAATACATTGATTAATATATTCCCAAGTGCCTAAGGATATGGAGGCCTGGCGGCAATCATTGACTCAACAAAAAGAAAAAGCCCTATGCTAATTAAGACTCTCAAAATACTCCAAAACTCTCTGTGCTGTTTATGGTTGAGAGGTAGTAAACAATCATGTGGCAGGAGTATGGATAATCCTGTCACACAAGCTAGTCTGTCAGCAGAGAGGTTTGACCTGAGACATCCTTGTCCCACCCAGAGCAGGGAATTAGCAGCAATTATTGGCACAACAAATGAAGAACCCTTCACCAATATAATTCCTAACCAACACACTATACTAATAATTTCCAACTCCCCAAAAGATTTTGCCTTTAGTAAGTCTAAAACATCTCGTGCCTCTCAGGTTGGGAGGCTGTAAACAATCACATGTGGCCGGACGAACCTATACAGGTGGGCTAGATAACCTTCAGAGGAGTCCCTAAGCTGAAACACTCTTGTCACGCCCAGGAATTTTTATTGCCTTGGAGCTGCACGTTTACTCCTTCTCCGAGAGAAACGGTTATGGGGAGAGCCCCCCGTAAAGTCAGAGGTGTAGGTGAGAGCATAAAACAGACTCTGGTTTTGGGGTTAGATGCTCGGGAACAGGGGGTTTCCTGAGGCTTGATCACGCCTTTGCGTATGCCAAGCCTCCTTCCTCATGACCTTTGGCATGGGCGGAGCTCCTCACGCTGGCCCCCGGCAACAGCTGAGTGCCAGGGATCTGAGGCTTCTTGGGAAGGAAGGGTTAGGCAGGCTCAAGGAGGGGCCGAGGAAGTGAGTGTTTCAGGAAGATCTGGAGACACGGCCATGATCTTCCGACAGAGGGAGCTGGCTCTTGACCATGGAGATCATGGTCTACAGACCTACACGGTCACGGGAGGACTGTAGAAAGAGAGAGGCCAGGACTGGGAGGAGAGTCGTGAGTGAGGGGAGCGGGAGGGCAGGCTCTGAGCAGAGATGAGGAGAGCTGGAGGGGTGCACGGGGTGGGCTCTAGGGGCTCCTCCCTTCCTCTCTTTCTGGGAAGAGGGTGGGGACTGATGACCCCCTGACCCCTTCACCCTCCAATTCTGGGTGCTCGGCCCCAGGTGCAGCTTCAGTCCCAGGAGGAGGCCTGGGGGCCGCGGCTCTGAGTCTGTCCCCTGAGAGGAAGCACCTGCTGTCCAGGCCAAGTCAGGCCGCTGAGCCCGGGGGCAGAGCCAGCTCAGTGGACCATGCGGGTGTGTTGATGTTTTGCCAACTCTGAGCGGTAGACATCGCCTCCTCGTGACGCGCTCGGGGAACGTTCACAGTGATGAGATTGTGAGCAAGGTGCTGCTCAGCTGCTTGGTTCTCAATCCTGTCTGACTCTTTTGCGACCCCGTGGACTCTAGCCCACCAGGCCCGTCTGTCCATGGGATTCTCTAGACAAGAACACTGAAGTGGGCTGCCGTTTCCTGCTCCAGAGGATCTTCCCACCCAGGGACAGAACCCACATCTCTTATGCCTTTTGCACTGGTAGGCGGTTCTTTACCCCTCATGACTCCTGGGAAGCCTTTGAGGAAGGAGGGGCTGCCTTTTCCCCTGTCACCAAATACCTTATCAATGAACAAATAAATGAATCAAATAATAAATGTTACATGTCTTTGATAGCATACACAGAACTTCTTTATTCTCACCTATCGTATTTTCAGGTTATTCTTGTTCTCATAATTCAGACTATCTTGTTCTCATGATTCTTTTGTTTTTCCCCCCGTACATTTATCTCCTTTTCCTTTGGACCCAAGAGTGTTTGTATTTGTTAATCAAATAGATCTGATGTCTGTCCCTAAAAACATCTGTCACCTGACTTCATCTCAGGCACCTCACCGTTGATGTCTATGCCGTCTCACTTCCCTTCAGTATTTAGTTTCCTGGTTCTTCATATAAGTGTCAGTTTTTACTGGATCCTGGACTGTGTGGAAATTGTTTGAAGAAACTCTGGGTTCCATTTCCTTTTCCTTTAACAGGAGATGCTTCTGTGGCGGAAGCTCAGGGATGTGCGTTCGCTGCCCAGGGACCCAGCAAGGGCGGCACTGACCCCCTGCTCTGTGCTGCCGACTCCGACCTGGGAACCAGGGGCGCCTGTGTGAGCAGCTCCGTCATCCAGGGGCGTGTGCCCACCCCCTGTGTGCCGCTGCCCTCGGGAGGGGAGTCGGGCTGAGGGGACAGCTGGGCTGCACTCAGGGGACACCTATTCTGCTGGGTTCCATGGCCTCAGGGCCTCCAGGAAGGGAGGGGCAGACGCCTTGCCCGGGGCGCCCCGTGGCTGTGGGGGATGCAGGCCTTTGTCTCCTTTTGCTCTGGCCTGAAGCACTGTGCAAACTTCCAAGCCGTCAGCCCATGAGAAACAGCAATAATCAGCGTCGTCCTCAGCATGAACTGAGGTGGTCAGAGAGGCCGAGCTGCCAGACTTGGAGCCAGAGAACCGATCCGGGACCCCTGAGGATCTTTAGCCATTTCCATAGGTCAGGAGTCTGGGGGCCCATCCTGGGAGCTGTTGGTACCAGCTCACATAATAACCCCCGATTATGTTGCTGCTTCCAGTACAAGAGATGGTGACCCTCTGGCCCAATATCCCGGAAAAGGAGGGCAGCTGAGTCAGCCCAGCCTGGGCCCAGGATCCTGGGAGGCGGAGAGACAGAGATGGTGACTCGGGGGTCCAGACACGAGTGCAGGGAGCAGGGCCTGTGAATCTTCCCAGGGGCCCTCCTCTGTTCTCCCATCCAGTCACCTGTGCAGAGAGCGCCCAGGTTGAGGAGCAGAGGGGACCCGGCCATGGTGGACACGGTCAGGGCGTCCTGCCATCTCTGGCCCCACAGCTGAGCAGAGCGTCCCCACACCGCTCCTTCCCCTCTTCATGCCCTCAGAGGGAGGGTCCATTCATTCAAATGAGTCCCACCCATCCGTCCCTGGGCACTGGCTCAGGCCCCTGTGCCTGAGGGTGGCCAGTGGGTGGGCTGGGGCGGGGCTGTATGTGGCCCTGGGGTGGGAGGTCACAGCTGGGAGCCACCGGCAGAGGCCACCAGGCAGCACCAGGGTCCCAGCTCGCATCCTCTTAACCACCTCACGATCGGCCCCCGAGCGCCCCCTGGGGTCCAGGCCCAGACACACATCCTGTGACCTGGGAACCAGCCCCCTCAGGGAAGCCCCTGACCTGCTCTGTCCTCTGTCTCCTTCTTGCCTTCAGGCCGGGAGCCCATTCTGTGTCCCCTGTGACCTCAGGGCCGTCTGTGGGCTCCCCTCCGACCCTCAGGGTCAGTCTGTACACGGCGCGCTTGGCAGCTCAGGGGTCAGGACTGAGGGGGCGTCGGGGACACGTATTCCTTTAAATCAGGCTCAGGTCAGGACAGTGGCGACCCCGAGGATGCAGCCTCCCGACTGTGCAGGAGGCGAGCGCTTTCTCCTTCATTAGAAATGAAGCAGTGCCTTACACACGCACACAAGCACACACAGCTTGCTTCGAGGTCCTTTCCCAGTGGAGAATAAGCATTTTGTTTTGAAATATGCTCCGTGACCCCACTGTACTGGTTCCTGGTCTCGTCTTTCCTACCTAAGTTAAACAAAGCACTTGCCACGTGTTCACTCCCTGTTGGCTTGGGAAGCAGAAGCCGCCTTTCTGAGTGAGGCTAACTCTGCTCCCAACTCCCGGGACAGAGAAGGCAAGGTGACTGTGGTGGCACCACCTGTGTCCAGGTGCCCAGATCACCATCACCGCCGTCCTCCTCCTCTTTCATCCAAGGATAGGAGCCCCCAGTGGTCAAGGAACCTGAGTGACTGCGGCTGGAGCCAAAGGACCAGTCGCGGCTCCTGAGGACTGGGGGCCCGCAGGCATCATGGTTTGGGGTCTCTGGCTGGGACCTGTTGGTTCCCGGACACCTCACACCGCCAGCTCTGCCGCTCTTTCTGGGACTAGAGGACCTGAGCACTGGGCTGGACAGTGGGCCCGGCTGAGACAGTCCAGACTGTGCTCCGGACTCTGTGCTCAGCGGGGAGGGGGCAGGTGGCATGTCACTGCTGCAGAGCCTGACTCCGAGCAGGCACAGCGACCCTTGAGTGGTGTCAGGAACCAGCATCTTTCCCTCTGACATCTAAGGGCTCCGCCCCGTCCCCACTGCTCACACCCCCTCCAGCTTCTCAAGGGAAGCAGGTGTAAGGAAGCCACACTGTAAACAATGCAGGGACCCACAGCCCGGCTGCTGAGTGTTTTCCTGGAAGAAACTGTTTCACTCCTGTTCAAGTTTTCTTTTGTATTTCTACTGAAAGTTTATTGTTATCATACAAATATGGTCAAAGTTTATGCTTTTAATTTTATGACTGGAAACAGATTCAGAAACACTTTGAACTGCTTTTCAGTTCAGTTCAGTCACTCAGTTGTGTCTGACTCTTCGTGACCCCATGAATCACAGCGCGCAAGTCCTCCCTGTCCATCACCAACTCCCAGAGTCTACCCAAACTCAAGTCCATTGAGTCGGTGATGCCATCCAGCCATCTCCTCCCCTGTCGTCCCCTTCTCCTCCTGCCCCCAATCCCTCCCAGCATCAGGGTCTTTTCCAATGAGTCAACTCTTCACATGAGGTGGCCAAAGTATTGGAGTTTCAGCTTCAGCACCAGTCCTTCCAATGAACACCCAGGACTGGTCTCCTTTAGGATGGACTGGTTGGATCTCGTTGCAGTCCAAGGGACTCTCAAGAGTCTTCTCCAACACCACACTTCAAAAGCATCAGTTCTTCGGCACTCAGCTTTCTTCACAGTCCAACTCTCACATCCATACATGACCACTGGAAAAACCATAGCCTTGACTTAGACGGACCTTTGTTGGCAAAGTAATGTCTCTGCTTTTGAACATGCTATCTAGGTTGGTCACAACTTTCCTTCCAAGGAGTAAGCGTCTTTTAAATCATGCTGCAATCACCATCTGCAGTGATTTTGGTTTATATCATTTTAAAATTCTATAGTATTTTTAATAATGTGGACTTGAATATTTTTGTATTCATTCTCAGTAATTTACAGCACAGTAATTCTCATATTAATTCTTCATATCAAAATAATTTCACATAACTTTTGACTTTTATTATTGGTTTGAAAACTTACATGGAAGTGAAGGTCTGGGAAGAACACTCCCCCACCCAGTGCATCCGTGACTCCACATATCCCCGCTGGATCTGGCTGTCAGCACCCTCCATGTTTCAGGGCACCTTCACTTTCTGGGACCAGCCAGGGCAGCTGTGGGGAAAATCTGTGAGTGCGTGTGTGATTGGTGAGGGGTCTGTGGTGGGGGGTGGCCTTTGTATTTTGTATTCAGAGTTCACAGATGTAGGTTCCATTTTCAAAGCCTTGGAGATACCACCCTGAATTTCAGGAGCCCTGAAATCACGCTGACACCCTCTTCTGTTAGAGCACTCGGGTCATAATTCTCACCAGCAGGTTGTGGGTCACAAAGGCGCTCCTGGTGGAGAGGTGACCCCAGGTGCCCACCGCAGGGGAACCTCAGGACTCCTGTATTCCTGGAGTTCAAGGACCCCTGCTGCACCTTCCCTTCCTCAGACATATCAGCTCATCTGGGACTAGAGGAAATTGGTTCCAGGGCTGTTTTATCCTCTATGTCTTTCCTCACAGTTTCCATTTCTTTGCTAAAACTTCCTACCTTGTGCTTCATGGCAGGTAAAGACCGTGTTTGCAGGGAGATTTGTGATCCATTTGGGAATGATTGTTATCTTTTTATTGCAGTATAGTTGCTTTACAATGATACTGTGGTGTTGGAGGAGAGTCTTGAGAGTCCCTTGGACAGCAAGGAGAGCAAACCAGTCAATCTTTAAGAAAATCAACCCTGAATACTCATGGAAGGACAATGATAAAGCTGAGGCTGCAATGCTGAACAGCCGACTCCTTGGGAAAAACCTTGATGCTGGGAAAGATAGAGGGCAGGAGAAGGGGATGACAGAGGAGGAGATGGTTGGATGGCATCACTGATTCACTGGACTTGGACTTGGGCAAATACCAGGAGATGGTGAGGGACAGAAAGCCTTGCGTGCTACAGTTCATGGGTTCACAAAGAGTGACACATGACTTTGTGACTGTACAACAAGCTGCTTTACAAGGCTGTGATATTTTCAATGACTGTTATCTTAGTGACACTCTGTTTTGAACTACAAACCTGGAGTATCTATTCACTGTGTCTTTAATTTCTTTAAGTGTTTTATATTGATTGTATCATACATGTTAGTGGTTTTATTTTTAGAAACTGGAGATTTATTCAGTTCCGTTCAGACACTCAGTCATGTCTGACTCTTTGCAGCCTCATGGACTGCAGCACGCCAGGCCTCTCTGTCCACCACCAACTCGCAGACCATACTCAAACTCATGCCCCTTGGGTCAGTGGTGCCATCCTGTTGGGAGCCGAGTTAGGCATTACTGACAAAATAGAGGCATGGCCCTAAACCCCTTCCCTTTGTTCCATAGGCACCGGCCCGGAATCAAGGAGTTAGGCTTCGTGATTCTGACTTGTGTTTTCCTTTCCTTGGCTGAGTTGACTGAAGAGAATATTAAGGTGCTTATTGTTGAGAGGAGCAAGAGAAGGCATAAAGCCTTCTGCAGCTGTGCTCAAAGAATAATTCATGAAGTTAATCACTGACATTTGTTCAAGGACTTTTACAAGAGAGTGTTCCAGGGTGAGCACAGAGGCCACAGCTTGAGAGGGATTCCTATCGGAAGCCTATGTGTGAGAAAAGTGTTTATGGCAAAGGAGTTTGCTGAATTTAGGGCTTAGGAATAATTAAAATAGTTAGAAGCTAAAGATTTAAGGATTGCTGTGATGTTACAATATTCTCCTATAGCTTATAAAAATTAGGGACATTAGAGATATTATTAGCTAGAAGCCCTTTCTAAGAAACAGTGAGCTTAGGATACTAGGGGCAAACAGGACTTAGAAAGATAAGAACTACACTGAGGAATGTGGTATGCAGCCCAGACATTAGCATGAGTTACAGCATATTCACAAGGACACATGAGAAAAAGTAGATGAGAGAATCGCTGAGGAACTCCTTTTGAGGGGCAACAATGATTTTTGGAGAAAAATAAATCAGGGTCAATGGGATCTAAACATATCAAACCTCTGACCTATGCTTTTTGTAAAAATATAGAAGAGAATCATAAGCTTGAAATAAACAGGCAGTCCAAGAACAATGAGAGGCTGCCTCAGTTTCTCTCGCCGACACTGCCCATCCCTTCAGGTTGAATCCCTGGCTGCTGGAGCTGGACTCCGGCACCATCCAGCCATCTCATCCTCTGTCATCCCTTTCTCCTCCTGCCTGCAATCCTTCCCAGTATCAGGATCTTTTCAAATGAGTCTGCTTTTTGCATCAGGTGGCCAAAGGACTGGAGTTTCAGCTTCAACATAAGTCCTTCCAATGAATATTCAGGACTGATCTCCTTTAGGATGGACCTCCTTGCTGTCCAAGGGACTCTCAAGGGTCTTCTTCAACACCACAGCTCAAAAGCATCAATTCTTCAGCACTCATTCTTCAACTCTCACATCCATACATGACTACTGGAAAAACCATAGCCTTGACTAGGTAGACCTTTGTTGGCAAAGCAATGTCTCTGCTTTTTAATATGTTGTCTAGGTTGATCATACCTTTTCTTCAAAGGAGTAGACGTCTTTTAATTTGATGGCTGCAGTTGCCATCTGAAGTGATTTTGGAACCCCCCAAAATAAAGTTTGCCACTGTTTCCACTCTTTCTCCACCCATTTGCCATGAAGTGATGGGGCCGAATGCCATGATCTTCGTTTTCTGAATGTTGAGCTTTAAGCCACCGTTTTCACTCTCCTCTTTCACTTTCATCAAGATGCTCTTTAGTTTTTCTTCACTTTCTGCCATAAGGGTGGTGTCGTCTGCATGTCTGAGGTTATTGATATTTCTCCCAGCAATCTTGATTCCAGCTTCTGCTCCATCCAGCCCAGCGTTTCTCATGATGATTCATTACTGAACTACAAAATACGATTCATTCCTGCATGTTGACTTTTATATCACAAAATGCCGAGTGAAACACTCACAGAGGCCTGTCTTATTGAGCCCTTGACCCTGAGCTGGGCCTGGCCTGAAACCACCGCTTCTGGGCTCCACCATGGTCTCCACTGAAAGGTTTTTATCTTTGAACAAGCTACATTTGCCCAAGAAAACCTGCATTGAATAAGAGTATCTTAGCAATCTAAAAGCTGAATTGAAGCAAAAGATACATTATAAAATCTGCTGGTTTGAGGAAAATCAGGTGCTTGCCAAATATCTGACAATTGGAAGTCACCCCGAGCTCGACTTCATCCGAGCCACGAGCAGGGGTGAGTGGAGGAGGTTTCTGTCTCGCTTCCTCACTGCTCTGGGGCACCGTGTGGGCATTAGTGTCGCCATGCCACACAGCACAGTGATAGTCGGCCTCGTCCTCGGGCTGCAGCCCAGAGATGAGCAGGAGCCCTGCGTTGGCTGAGGCATCTTTGGATCCAGAGAAGCGGTTGGGGACTCCAGAACTTTGGTTCTTATCGGAGTCTGACTTGACCCTCACGACATACCATGGAGGGCTTCCTGGCTTCTGCTGGAACCAAGATAAGGAGAAATCACCAACACTGTAGCCGCTGCTCAGGGTGCAGGAGAGTCTGGCTGATGCTCCCGGAGAGCCAGAGAGGGAGGCCGGCTGAGTCAGCACAGGCTGGAAGAGGGAACCTGCAGACACAGACACAGGGGAGACGGGGCAGGAGCTGCAGGGAAGAGTCCCAGAGTCTGCGCCCCAGGGGCTGATGAGGCTGGGGCTGAGCCCTGGTGCCCGGGGCCCGTGCCTTCCTGTGCAGAGAGAGGAGCACGAGCAGGAGAGGAGTCCAGGCCATGGTGCTCACAGCTTCCTGGTCCCCACAGTGGGCTGGGCTGCCCCAGGCCTCCTGTTCTCCCCCAGCCTCTGCCAGAGGAGGGGCTGCCATGCAAATAGGGGTCCTCTCAGGGCCCACCCTCCCCCTCCTTGAACCCTGGTGGTGGAGCTCAGGTCACGGCTCAGACTAGGGAGCCCCCAGGAGGAAGCCCCTGCTGAGACCACACAGGTCTCTGCTCAGGGGGCTCTGCAGCCAGAGAGGAGGCACCACTGAGTTCCCTCAGGAGCACAGGCCCCTAGGCCAGCTCCTGGAGTGAGTGGTGCTCCCTGAGCAGCTGTGCAGGGACCCCAGGGCACTCCCAGTGCCCCCCTACTGGTTACATGTGAGAAAAAGCTTGCAGAAAAGGGGGGTGAAATTCATACTTTTCTGAACAAGAATAGCACTGGCTCTTGTAGAGAAATATTCAAAAGCAGGCTGAAATGCTTAGAAAAAAATAACATTTTACCATGGAATTACTCCACAAAAAGACACTGTAAGGAAGCATTTAACAGGAGGCTTCCTGTGTGCTGTTTTGGATCTGTCCTGAATCCTCTGTTCCTTATTAATTCCTGAATATTCAGGAATTAAGAGGGGTAAGCAAACGCTCCCGGGGCTGAGGACTGCATGCATTTCCTTCGTTAGTTTTTCCGTATGGTGGTAAGTAACTATTTACGACCCTCTTCCTTTTATGAACCATACGGTAAAAGTGATTATTTATAACCCTCTCTCTTTGGTATGGATTGCCTTATGTTTCCTTGATAATTTGTAAGTCTGGACTTTTGATCTTTATCTTTGCTGAACAAAGCTACCTTGTAAGACAGTATATAGACCCACACTATGTTAAATAAAACACCTTTGCTCCATCAGAGCTTGGGTCCCCGAGTCTCTCTCTAATTCTCCGGAGTATAGAAACCTGTTGTGCTCACTCTCCTGCCTGGGCTCCTAAGACCCTCTCGAGAAGGTGCACTGTGCCTTCACCCCCTCGAGAGGGCGCCCGGTGCCTTCATGAGCGACGCAAGCCCTGTATCAAGGGCTTTATTGGTTTGCTGCTTAAACCAAGGAATATCCGCTTATTTCTCTCTCTCTCTTACTTTCTTAATGTTGATTCCGGACCACCAGGTTCTGGTCCATTAAAGGACCTCAACAAGACACAATGTATCCTTATTTACCATATGTGACATACTTCAGCAATTACTTGCTTCCCACTGATTTTTTTGTATACATTTTTTGTAACATTGAAAAACATGAAAAATTTTGTGGTTCTTTGAGGAAGTAGTTTAAGTGTCATACATACAACTCATACATAAAACAGATAAAAGGGCAATTTACAGGGCTTCCCTTGCGGTCCATTGTTTACGGTTCTACTTGCCAATGGAGGAGATATGGGTTCAGTACCTGGTCCAGGAAGATTCCACAATTCTCAGAACAACTAAGCCCCAGAGCCCCAACTACGGACGGTTGCTCACCTGGAGCCTGTGCTCTGCATCAAAAGGAGCCACCTCAATGAAAGGCTGCATACCGAATGAAGAGCAGCTACAGCTCCCTGCCACCGGAGAAAGCTGGGGAGCAATGAAGACCCAGCCCAGTCATTAATACACAAATACATTACATTTTAAATAAGGAGAAAACAGACAATATTATTGTCAACTACAAGCTGGCACTTTCTACAAACCCGTATTTGCTAATTCCTGAAAAACAACAACTAGGGCCTTTGCCAGCTGCCTCTGCAGCTGCGCTTGCTACGCTTCGCCCCTGCATGAAAGGAGTTCAGGGTGGAGAGCGAGGCACTCGGTGCTCCAGGGAAGCCAGTGGAACAGGTCTCTAGGCAGTTAGATATTTTCAGGAACGAATTTCATGATCCCAATGCTTGCATCTCTTCATATCTAGAAAATCACTACACTCCTTCTCTGCAGGCCACAGGCCCTTCCTCTATCTCCTGGGATGTCCCAGCCCCCAGCAGACTGCCCATTGGACAGCAGGCTTGCAGATGGCACCCCCAGGAGAGTGGGCTGAGGGGCCTTTCTAGGTCCTCCCTGGGCACAGGGATGCTCTCACACTGGGACTCTTGTTTCCGTGGAAACCGACCATATTCCACAATGCGCATCTCTGTTAGCTGTGACCCCACAGTCCAGCCCCACCTACTGTGCGGACCCTGCACGTGTGTGTGTCAGGCCACTGACGGGGAGCAGCAGGACACATACCTGGTGACATGTGGTGCTCTGCGACCCCACGTGGGGGTGGGGCCAGGAGCTCAGGGCTCGGGGCTGTCTTCCCCCTGGCCTGTAGCCCCAGTTTGCCGCTGGACTGCCCTCCCACCTGAGTGAGAACAATCAGCTTCGTCCTTGGCGCTAAGTGCCCTAGAGCCTCTCTGAGACCCCGCGGGCTGGTCGTGACTCCTGTAGTCAGGGGTCTGTGGACCCTGCCCAGTTGTTGCTGCAGCCAAGCTGCCCCCTTGGTGCCTACACTCTTGCTCGTCCCAGTGCGGGTGAGTGTGGCTCAGTGTCCATGGACAGAGTCACTGACCCTGACTGAGTCCACCCTGACGTTTCCCCGGATGCCTTGAGAGGACAGAGAAAGCAGAGAGCAAGACCTGCTCCCTGTGCAGGAGAGAGCAGTGAGGGGGAGAGTGGGGCTACCCAGGTCTGAAATGCCCTCAGACGGATCCCCCACCTCGGACCCTGAGAATAGAACAGTCGGACCGTATGTCCCCAGTGACGGGAGACAGATTTTCTCTTTCCTTCGAGACCCTGTCCTGGGAACAGGCTGCTGGAGGGACTTTGAGGACAGAGGGGAGAGGAGGAGCCTCCATGCACAGGCAGACCCCCGATGTCCTGGACCCAGGGTGGGGCAGCAGCAGCAGCAGGTCCAGCCAAAGCCTGAGCAGGAAGCCGCTGCACAGCCCCATCTCCCCAGAGGGAAAGGAGTCCTGGTCTAGTTCCCGCAGGCCTGGAGCTCTGGGGGAGCCTGAGAGGCTGTCACAGGAAAGGCAGGAGCAGCAGCCTGGGCCTCAGCTCAGCCCACCGATGGCCATGGAGCCCCAACTGCAGCCTTGAGACCAAGAAACGGAGCAGGGATCCCCACGGGTCCACCACTAGCATCGGAGAGGACGAGGGCTGTTGGGACCAGGACACGTACTGGACAGTGATGCCTCCTGAATCAGACCCAGCTCCACTGTTTCTCTGCTTCTGACCTGAACCATCATGGACTCTGACCCCAGGGCCTCGGGCATTCAGGACTTTGTGCGCAGTTTTAGATAATCAATGGCAACCCACTCCAGTATTCTTGCCTGGAGAATCCCATGGATGGGGGAGCCTCGTGGCTCCTACAGTCCATGGGGTCACAAAGAGTCGGACACGACTGAGTGATTTCACTTTCACTTAGATAATCAAACACCATGTGGTTGCCGTAGAAAAGCCTTGATGATGGGGCAGAATTAAGATGATCTGAACAGATTTCCAGGACCAAGTTCCTGGTGTGGGGCTCAGACCTCCGTTTTAAATCAAAGAAACAACAGAAGTGTCTGCATCGGCAGAAGATGCTTCAGCCCAGGAGGCCCGTCACTTGGGGGAGAGCAGGTTTTTGTCTCGCTTCCCCCCTGGCCTGGAGCACTGTGCCATTGCTGCTACTACTATCATAAGCGGCACAGTAATAATCCGCCTCGTCCTCAGCCTGGAGCGAGCTGATGGTCAGGGTGGCTGTGTTCCCAGACCTGGAGCCAGAGAATCGGTCGGGGACCCCCGAGGCTCGACTGGTTGCACCATAGATGAGGAGTTTGGGGGCTGATCCTGGGACCTGTTGGTACCAGCTACCATAACCACGCCCGATGTTGCTGCTGCTTCCAGAGCAGGTGATGGAGACCCTCTGGCCCAGGGACCCGGACACGGAGGACGGCTGAGTCAGCACAGCCTGGGCCCAGGATCCTGGAAGGGAGAGAGACAGAGATGGTGACTCTGGGGTCCAGACACGAGAGCACGGAGCAGGGTCTGTGAGTCTTCCCAGGCCCCATCCCCTGTCCCCGCATCCAGTCACCTGTGCAGAGAGCAACCAGGGTGAGGAGCAGAGGGGACCAGGCCATGGTGGACATGTCGGCGTCCTGCCGTCTGCGGCCCCACAGCTGAGCAGAGCGTCCGCACACCGCTCCTGCCCCTCTTCATAGCCGGAGAGGGGGCGGGGCCTCGCATGCAAATCACGCCCCCCCCCCCCCAGCTCTCTGCTGCCTCCCTGGGCCCCGGTCAGGTCCCTGTGCCTGAGGGAAGCTAGGGCCGGGCAGGGCCGGGGCTGTGGGCCGCCCGTGGGTGGGAGGTCACGGCTCGGCGCCCTGAGCAGAGGCCGCCAGGCAGTCAGCCCCGGGCCGGCTCGCAGCCCCGACGGTCAGGAGCGGCCGCCGCGCGCCCCCTGGTGTCCAGGCGCAGACACACATCCTGCGGCCGGGCAGCAGAGCGCTTCAGGGCCGGCTCCTGCCCTCTGCTCTGTGCGCTGTCCCCGCCTCGGGTTCAGGCCAGGCGCCCCTTCTGGGTCCCTGTGACCTCAGGGCCAACCGTAGGCTCTCCTCAGACCCTTCATGTCGAGTGTGTCCGCTTTTCTCCCGGCTGCTCAGGGATTAGGGGTGAGGGGACGTCTGGGACACGAATTCGCCTCAGATCAGGATCTGATCAGGGCCGTTCTGCTCCCAGGGAGGCCCGTCCCTGTCTGTGCAGGACAGGGGTCCCTTCTCTTCGGGCCTCCTCCCTGATGGCCAGAGCCCTGCTTCCTCTGGGTGTCCCCTCAGCCCTGAGGAGGACGGGGCTCTTCCCTGTGGAGGGCAGGAGGGTGCGGGGAGAGGCCCTGGAACCGAAATGCCTGGGTCTTTCCTGTGCACGAGCCTCTCCACACATGGGACCCCGTGCCGCTGTCCTGTCTCATGAGGGACACCTCCTGGGCGTCTCTCCTGCCGGCACAGGGCACCGGCTGCAGGGAGCAGGGCTGGTGATGCTCCCGGCAGTTTCTATTGAGACTCTGAAGGGCTCTGAGTGGCTTTTGTTCCCAGGGAGTCTGATACGTGATGGCTGTTAGGATCAAAGAGTGGGTTTGAGAAGGTACAGTTCAGGGACTGTTTGATCGGAAAAGGCCAGCTGACTGTACTTTGCCCTGCACTGCGTGTGTGTGTTACACTGCGGATGTGTGACTGTGAGATTTTAAATGAACCAAAACGTGTAAATGGATTGCCGAAAATCTAAGGTCAGCACTTAAAACAGCTGCATGAAGTTTCTGAGGAAAATCATATGCTCTGTTTTAATTTTGCATTGACAGCGGTACCCTTCTTGTTTGGTCGCTGAGTCGTGTCCGATTCTTCAGGACCCGATGCACTGTAGCCCGCCGGGCTCCTCGTCTATGGGTTGCCCTAAGCAAGAATACTGGCGTGGGTTTCCATCATTATTTGGGGGAGTTCTCTCCTTTTACTAAGAACATTTTAATTCAATGACACAGCATGTATCCTATGAAACTTTATTTCTTAACAGATGATGTATAACTCTTACAAAGATATTTGCATTCTTAAGGTTTTTTTTGGTGTCTGAGTGAGGCAGGGCTGGAACCAGCCTCTTTCTGCCACTTATTACAGTTCCACTGGGATATTTTTATCTCTGGGCAGGGATTTCTGTCTGTAAACAGAGAGGGCTGAGGTATCTGAACCATCAGTCAGTCTCAGATCTGAGAAGAGGGACAGTACATGACAGGTCAGATCTGTTGTTCTCGGGAAGCCCAGAAGTGACCGCAGGAGGTTAATCAGAGTTAACCGTGGTCCAGACAGAGCAGCAGGGATGGCCCCACGGGGAGGGCACAGGGGAGGTTTTAGTCTCACTTCCTTGTGTGTTTGGAGCACCTTGTTAGTATCAGTGCTGCTGTGACGGTCTGAACAGTATTGGCCAGCCTCGTCCTCAGCTGCAGCCCCGAGGTGAGCAGGATCCCTGCACTGGATGAGGCAGCCTTAGATCCAGAAAAACGTCTGGACCCTGGAGCCTTGATACTTATTGGAGTCTGAGTAGAACCTCAGGAGTTACTGAGGAGACCCCTGACTTCTGTTGGCATAGGCGCCAACACAATACCCACTGCTCAGGGTGCAGATGAGTCTGGCTGATTCTCCCAGAGACGCAGAGAGGGAGGTCAGCTGAGTCAGCACGGGCTGGGAGAGGGAACCCGCAGACACAGACACAGGGGAGATGGGGCAGGAGCTGCAGGAAAGTTTCCCAGAGTCTGCGCCCCAGGGGCTGATGAGGCTGGGGGCTGAGCCCTGGTGCCCGGGGCCCGCCCCTACCTGTGCAGAGAGAGAGGAGCACCAGCAGGAGAGGAGTCCAGGCCACGGTGCTCACAAGACCCTGGTCCCCACAGTGGGCTGGGCTGCCCCAGGCCGCCTTTTCTGCCCCTGCCTCTGCCAGAGGAGGGGCTGCTGTGCAAATGGGGTCCATCCAGGACCTACCCAGCCCCTCCTTGAGCCCTGGTGCTGGAGAGCAACTCACAGGTCAGACTCAGGGAGAGGTGGGGGCTACCCACTTTGATCCCCTGGGAGGAAGCACCTGCTCAGGGCACTCTGCACGCAGAGAGGACACACTGCTGACTGCCCCCAGAAGCACAGACCCTGCCCCAGCCCAGCTCCTGGAGTGGAGTGGTGCTTCCTGAGCAATTGTGATGGGACCCCAGGGCAGTCCCAAAGCGCCCCCTGCCTGGAACATGTGGAAAATGTTGCAGAAAAAGAGATGAAATTCATACCTTTATAAGAAGGTACAACATTGGCTCTACTAGAGAAAATTTTAAAAAACATTAAAATACTTAGAAAAATAGAAAATTTTATCATGGAATTACTACACAAAAAGGCAATGTATCCTTATTTACTGGAAATATGTAACAGTTCAGCTCAGTTCAGTTCAGTCGCTCAGCCACGTCCAAGTATTTGCAACCCCGTGGAGCACCACAGCCGGGCCTCCCTGTACATCACCAGCTCCCAGAGTTTACCCAAACTAATTTCCATCGAGTCAGTGATGCCATCCAACCATCTCATCCTCTGTCGTCCCCTTCTCCTCCTGTCCTCAATCTTTCCCAGCATCACGGTCTTTTCAAATGAGTCAGCTCTTCGCATCATGTGGCCAAAGTATTGGAGTTTCAGCTTCAAAATCAGTTCTTTCAATGAACATTCAGGACTGACCCCCTTTAGGATGGACTGGTTGGATCTCCTTGCAGTTCAAGGGACTCTCAAGAGTCTTCTCCAACACCACGGTTCAAAAGCATCAGTTCTTCGGTGCTCAGCTTTTTTATACTCTAACTCTCATATCCATTCGTGACTACTGCAAAAACCATAACCTCAACTGGATGGACCTTGTTGGTGAAATAATGAATAATGTCTCTGCTTTTCAATATGCTGTCTAGGTTGGTCATAACTTTCCTTCCAAGGAGTAAGCATCTTTTAATTTCATGGCTGCAGTCACCATCTGCAGTGATTTTGGAGCCTCCCAAAAGAGTCAGCCACTGTTTCCACTGTTTCCCCATCTGTTTGCCATGAAGTGATGGGACCAGATGCCATGATCTTTGTTTTCTGAATGTGGAGCTTTAAGCCAACTTTTCACTCTCCTCTTCCACTTTCATCCAGAGGCTCTTTAGTTATTCTTCACCTTCTGACATGAGTGGTGTCATCTGCATATCTGAGGTTATTGATATTTCTCCCAGCAATCTTGATTCCAGCTTGTGCTTCATCAAGCCCAGCGTTTCTCATGATGTACTCTGCATAGAAGTTAAACAAGCAGGGTGACAATATACCGCCTTGCGTACTCCTTTCCCACATTGGAAACAGTCTGTTGTTACATCTCTGGTTCTAACTGTGGCTTCCTGACTTGCATACAGACTTCTTAAGAGGCAGGTCAGGAGATCTGATATTTCAACTTCTTTCAGAATTGTCCACAGTTTATTGTGATCCCCACAGTCAAAGGCTTTGGCATAGTCAATCAAGCAGAAATAGATGTTTTTCTGGAACTCGCTGGCTTTTTCGATGATCCAGCGGATGTTGGAAATTTCATCTCTAGTTCCTCTGCCTTTTCTAAAACCAGCTTGAACATCCGGAAGTTCACAGTTCATGTATTGCTGAAACCTGGCTTGGAGGATTTTGAGCATTACTTTACTAGCATGTGAGATGAGTGCAATTGTGCGGTAGTTTGAGCATTCTTTGGCATTGCCTTTCTTTGGGATTGGAATGAAGACTGACCTTTTCCCGTCCTGTGGCCACTGCTGAGTTTTCCAAATTTGCTGGCATATCGAGTGCAGCACTTTCACAGCATCATCTTTCAGGATTTGAAACAGCTCCACTGGAATTCCATCACCTCCACTAGCTTTGTTTGTAGTGATGCTTTCTAAGGCCCACTTGACTTCACATTCCAGGATGTCTAGCTCTAGGTGAGTGATCACACCATCGTGATTATCTGGGTCATGAAAATGTCTTTTTGTACAGTTCTTCTGTGTATTCTTGCCACCTCTTCTTAATATCTTCTGCTTCTGTTAGGTCCATACCATTTCTGTCCTTAATTGAGCCTATCTTTCCTTGAAATGTTCCCTTGGTATTTCTAATTTTCTTGAAGAGATCTCTAGACTTTCCCATTCTATTGTTTTCCTCTACTTCTTTGCACTGATCACTGACAAAGGCTTTCTTATCTCTCCTTGCTATTCTTTGGAACTCTGCATTCAAATGGGTATATCTTTCCTTCTCTCCTTTGCTTTTCACTTCTCTTTTCACAGCTATTTGGAAGGCCTCCTCAGGCATTTTGCTTTTTTGTATTTGTTTTTCTTGGGGATGGTCTTGATCCCTGTCTCCTCCACAATGTCACGAACCTCTGTCCATAGTTCATCAGGCACTCTATCAGATCTAGTCCCTTAAATCTATTTCTCACTTCCACTGTATAATCATAAGGGTTTTGATTTAGGTCATACCTGAATGGTCTAGTGGTTTTCTCTACTTTCTTCAATTTAAGTCTGAATTTGGCAATAAGGAGTTCATGATCTGAGCCATAGTCAGCTCCCGGTCTTGTTTTTGCTGACTGTATAGAGCTTCTCCATCTTTAGCTGCAAAGAATATAATCAATCTGATTTTGGTATTGACCTTCTGGTGATGTCCATGTGTAGAGGTTTCCCTTGTCTTGTTGGAAGAGAGTGTTTGCTATGACCAGTGTGTTCTCTTGGAAAAACTCTGTTAGCCTTTGCCCTGCTTCATTCTGTACTCCAAGGCCAAATCTGCCTGTTACTCCAGGTGTTTCTTGACTTCCTACTTTTGCATTCCAATCCCCTATAATTAAAAGAAGATCTCTTTTAGGTGTTAGTTCTAAAAGGTCTTATAAGTCTTCATAGAACCGTTCAACTTCAGCTTCTTCAGCGTTGCTGATCAGGGTATGCACTTGGATTACAGTGATATGGAATGGTTTGCCTTGGAAACAAACAGAGATCATTCTGTCCTTTTTGATGTATCCAAGTCCTGCATTTTGGACTCTTTTGTTGACTAGGATGGCTACTCCATTTCTTCTAAGGGATTCCCGCCCACAGTATTAGACATAATGGTCGTCTGAGTTAAATTCACCCATTCCAGTCCATTCGCTGATTCCTAGAATGTCGACGTTCACTTTTGCCCTCTCCTGTTTGACCACTTCCGATCTGCCTTGATTCGTGGACCTAACATTCCTAACGTTCTAACTTGTGATAAAAGCAAGGTCCAATGCTGTACAGGTCCAATACTTCATAGGAACAAACTTCAGCAATTCCAGGCTCCCCATAGACATGCTCTCTTTATATATATATAATACTGAAAAGTACAAAAACTTTGTGGTTTTGATGAAGCAAAGTGTTGTACCTACAACTGTTACACAAAACATAAAAGGGGTGTTGGCACAATTTCCCTCGTGGTCCATGTCTAAGGTTGCCAGTGGAGGAGATGTGGCTTCAGTACCCGGTCCGTAAAGATGCCGCATTTTGAGGGACAGCTAAGCCACAGAGCCCCAGCTACCGAAGCCCGGCACCTGGAACCTGTGCTCTGCGTTAAGAGAAGCCACCACAATGAAAAGCCTGCAAACCGAATGAAGAGTAGCTAGAGCTCCCTGCTGCCCGAGAAAGCTCATGAGCCATGAAGACCCCATGGAGTCATAAAGAAACAAATAAAGTAATAAAGCTCTAAGAAAGAACAGGAAAATGGGACTATTACTGTCAACTGCAAACTGCCACTTGTCAAGAGCATTTGCCAACAGCTGAACAACAACTAGAGCACGTGCCAACGGCCTGAGCAGCTGTACCTGCTGACCTTCGACACTGCATGCAAGGAGTCCAGGGAGGAGAGCGAGGCACTCGGTGCTCAAGGGAAACCAGTGGAACAGGTCTATAGGTAGTTAGATGTTTTCAGGAACTGATTTCATGATCCCAGTGCTTGCATTTCTTCAAATCTAGAAAATCACTAAATTCCTTCATGGGGACATCAGCTGCTTGTGACTAGCAGAAAGCCTCTTGTAAAGTAAGCTCCTGATTGCACTGAACTCCGCCCCGCCACCTTGCCTTCTCCACAATGTTAGATATTGGCTGCTTTGACAGGGGATGGTTCAGGCCCAGGAGGCCCATGACTGTCGGGAGGAGAGGTTTTTGTCTCACTTCCCCCCTGGTCTGGAGCTCTGTGCCAGCACTGATGCTGCTGTCATAAGCTGAACAGTAATAATCCGCCTCGTCCTCAGCCTGGAGCGAGCTGATGGTCAGGGTGGCTGTGCTGCCCGACTTGGAGCCAGAGAATCGGTCGGGGACGCCTGTCGGTCGTTTGCTGTTTTGATAGATGAGGGTTCTGGGGGCCGATCCTGGGAGCTGCTGGCACCAGCCCACATAATAACCACCCCCGATGTTGCTGCTGCTTCCAGAGCAGGTGATGGAGACACTCTGGCCCAGGGACCTGGACACAGAGGACGGCTGAGTCAGCACAGCCTGGGCCCAGGATCCTGGAAGGGGGAGAGACAGAGATGGTGACTCGGGGGTCCAGACAACAGAGGAGGCAGCAGGGCCTGTGTGTCTTCCCAAGACCCTTCCCCTGTCCCCACATCCAGTCACCTGTGCAGAGAGCGACCAGGGTGAGGAGCAGAGGCGACCAGGCCATGGTGGACACGGTCAGGGCGTCCTGCCGTCTGTGACCCCACGAGCGTCCCCACACCGCTCCTTCCCGTCTTCATATCCTGAGAGGGGGAGGGGCCTTTCATGCAAATCACGCTGCCCCCACCCCAGCTCCCTGACCCTCCCTGGGCCCCGGGTCAGGTCCCTGTGCTGGCGGGTGACCTGGGCGTAGGCAGGGGCGGGGCTGCTGGGGGCCCACCAGTCGGAGGTCACAGCTGGTGAGCTCAGCCCCACGGCCCTGCCCCTGCGGACCCACTGGCCACCCTCCAGCACAGGGACCTGAACCTGGGCTGATCCCAGCTCTCACCCCTCCAGATCCGCATAAACAGCCCCCAAGCCCCCCCCGGTGTCCAGGCCCGGACACACATCCTATGACCTGCCGATCAGAACCTCGCAGGAACAGCTCCTGGCCCCGCTCTGTGCACTGTCCCCTCCTTAAGGCCAGGTCAGGCGCCCCTTCTGTGTGCTCCATGACCTCATGGCCATCTGGGGCTCACCTCAAGACTCACCTCAGACCCTCAGGGAAGTCTGTCCACAGCACCCTTGGCTGCTCAGAAGTCAGGATACAGGGGGCATCTGTGACACAAATTTCTTTAAATCATGATCAAGTCAGGGTCGTCCATGACGACCCCATGCATGTAGCTACCTGGCTGCGCAGGCGGTCAGATTCTTTGCTTTTTTTAGAAATGAATCAGTGTGTCTTCCGCACACACACACACACACACACACACACACTACTCAGGGTGCTTCTCCAGTGGGTTATAGGCATTTTGCTCTTAAATACGCTCCCTGATCCAACTCTACCATCCTCCTGGTCTCCTCTTTCTTATTCAGTTAAATGAAATACATCCCACCCTTCCTTCTGTATCTGCTTGGGAGTCAGAAGCTGCCTTCAGGAGTCAGGCTTACTCTGCTCCCAGCTCCCAGGACACAGAGGAGAAGGTGACCTTGGTGGCACCGCCTGTGACCAGGTGCCCATTTCATACTCACTCTCCTGGTCTTCGCCTTCCATCCTAGGACAGGGGCCCAGAGTCGTCAAGGAAATTGAGTGGCCACGTCTGGAGCCAGAGGAGCAATGGTGGCTCTGAGGGTTGGGGGCCAGCAGGCATCAGGGTGTGGGTTTTCTGCGGGGCCTGTTGGTGCACAGATGCATCACCTCCCCAGCTCTGCTGCCCTTTCAGGACAAGAGGACCTGAACGGCAAAGCAGACGATGGCCCGGCGGAGGTAGCGCAGACTGAGCAGGGGACCCTGGGGGACAGGCGGCATGTCACTGCTGCAGAGCCCGACACTGAGAAGGCAGCAGGGCCCCCCGGCATGGTGTGGGAACTAGCGTCTCTCCTCGTGATGGCTGAAGGCGCTACCTTGGACCTCTGCTCTCACCCCTCCACCTTCTCAGGAGATAACACGTGACTCATGTGGTCAAAGTGTATACTATCTTTTAGTCAGCTGGCACCAGAATATCACACACTTTGAACTACTCATACATGGATATAATCTTTAACATTATATGCTCTTTCTAATTCTTGTTATCCTAAATGCTCTTGCATTCATTCTGAGCAGTTGTCCGTATAATCTCTAGCCCTAAAGGTATTGATTCTTCATTTCAAAATATTTTCTTATATGTTTTCATCTCTAATACTGACTTGACAGAGTCGTGGGGAAGCCAAGGTCCATTACAAGACTCTCCCCCTTACATGTGTGCCACTCTCCACAGAAACACACAGGACCGGCAGTCAGCACCCCGTTTGTTGCCGGCATCTTCACCCTCTTTCTGGGACGGACAAAACAGCTGTGGAGAAAATCTCTGTTTCTGTGTGGCTGGTGGGACGTGAGGAGTGGCCTTTAGATTTTCTTTTCAGGGTTCACGGGTGCAGGTTCCGTGTTAAGCCCTGGATATACTGACAGAAGCCCTGAGATCACGCTGGCGCCCTCTTCTGTTTAGAGTCGCTGAATCCTAATTCTCATCAACAGGTTTCAGGTCACACAAGTGTTCCTGGGGGTGAGGCGGCCCCAGGTGCCCACTGCAGGTGGAGCTCAGGGCACCCCAGCGGCCCCCAGCCAGCCACTGCACCCGCACTGCCCTGCCCCCCAGGTCTGGGCCGCACCCAGGACTCAAGCTGTCCTGCGGGCCTCACCAGGATTTCCCAGAGCAAAACACATTTGCTGGAGTTCAAGCTCCAATCCAGCGCCTCCCCCTCCTCACAAATATCAGGTCATGTGGGACTAAAGGAGGATGGTTCCAGGGCTGTTTCATCCTCTGTGTCTTTTCTCACAATTTCCACCTTTTTTGGTAGAACTTCCTACCTCATGCTTTGTGGCAAGTGAAGACCGTGTTAGCTGGGAAATTTTGAACAATTTGGGAATAATTGTTGTAGTTTTAAAAAATTTGTTGGCGTATAGTTGCTTGACAATGTTATTTTCAGTGATTGTTATCTTAGTGGCATTTAGCTTTGAACTAAAAGGAGGAGTATTTGTTTTGGTGGGGGTAGGAGGAAGTTTTATTTCTTGTTCATATAGATAAGTCACCAGTTCCTTTAATACCAAAAATCACAGTGATCTATCATCAAAGATAACTTTTAAGTTTGGTCTGTTTGATCCATACTTTAGGCCACAATCCCAGTGATATGTCACAAAAATTTATTTTTGCCATTTTAAATTACATCCCATTTTAAATTGGCAATAACAAAGACTAGAATGTACCTGATTTGAAAAATGATTTAAATCGATTGTTCATTCTGCAATACCAAAGTATTCATCACAATATGTTTTAAGCATGAATTATGATAAAAAAGAATTTAATACAAAAATATTTTATTAGAGAGTAATAGCATTTTGATTTTTATAATCCTTTTGGACATATTGAGTTAAATAGTACACCTCCACATAAAAGAATAATATGAATAATTGAAAGATATTAGTATGTGTTTCTTAAGTTTTATTTTTTTCTTTTGGTTTACATCTCAGATACTGAGAAAGTGTGGACAATAATAACTGGGCAATAAATCATTTTTCTCTTCCTTTTAAAAAATATTTGTCTTACAACATATTTGAATTTTCAGTCCAAAGAATTCCAGCTTTTCTCACAGTTATCTTTAAGCATTTTCTATTTATCATATTACAGGTGATACTAACTTTCTTTTAGAAACTGGAGGCCCATTGCTCATCAACAGAATATAATGAATTTCTGCATGTTTGCTTTTATATCACAAAACCCCAAGTGAAATACACAGAAGCCTGTCCTAGTGATCCCTCGACCCTGACCTGAGCCTGGCTTGACCCCACCTTTTCTGGGCTCCTCCAGTATCTCCACTGAGAGGTGTTTTATCTCTTAACAAACCAACGTTTGAACAATGAAACCTACACTGAATAAGACAATACTAGCAATCTAAAAGTTGAGGTGAAGACAAAGATACAATATTATCAAATGTGCTGTTTTGAGAAAACTCAGGTGCTTGTCTGACAACTGGCGATTGAAGTCACCCACTGAGCTAGACTTCATCTGAGCCACGAGAAGGGGTGAGTGGAGGTCTTTGTTTCCCTTCCTCACTGGTCTGGAGCACCGGGTAAGCATTAGTGTCGTCATGCTGTAGAGCATGGTAATAGTCAGTGTCCTCCTCCGGCTGCGGCCCAGAGATGAGCAGGAACCCTACATTTGCCGAGGCTTCTTTGGATCCAGGGACACGGCTGGGAACCCAGAGTCCTGGTGCTCACTGGATTCTGAGTAGAAGAAACTCAGGAGGTACTGAAGAGGGGTCCCTGGCTTCTACTGCTATCAGTAAATCCTATATTCACCAACAATGTACCCACTGCTCAGGGTGCAGGTGAGTCTGGCTGATGCTCCCGGAGACGCAGAGAGGGAGGCCAGCTGAGTTAGGAGAGGCTGGGAGAGGGAACCCGCAGACACAGACACAGGGGAGATGGGGCAGGAGCTGCAGGAAAGGTTCCCAGAGTCTGCGCCCCAGGGGCTGATGAGGCTGGGGGCTGAGCCCTGGTGCCCGGGGCCCGCCCCTACCTGTGCAGAGAGAGAGGAGCACCAGCAGGAGAGGAGTCCAGGCCACGGTGCTCACAAGACCCTGGTCCCCACAGTGGGGCTGGGCTGCCCCAGGCCTCCTTTTCTCCCTCAGCCTCTGCCAGAGGAGGGGCTGCCATGCAAATGAGGGTCCACCCAGGGCCCGCCCAGTCCCTCCCTGAGTCCTGCTCCTGGAGCTCCTCTCACAACCCAGACTCAGAGGTAGAAGAGGCTTCCCCTCTAGAGAGCCCCTGGGAGGAAGCCCCTGCTGAACCACACAGGTCCCTGCGCAGGGGGCTGTGCAGCCGGAGAGGACACAGGGCTGAGTCCCCGCGGGAGCTCAGGCCCCGCCCCCAGCCCAGCTCCTGCAGTGAGTGATGCTCCCTGAGCAGCTGTGCAGGGACTCCCAAGGCAGTCCCACAGCGCCCCCTGCCGGTAACGTGTGGGGAAAAGCTTGCAGTGAAAGGGGATAAAATTCATACTTTTCTAAAAAGGTACAGCATTGGCTCTAGTAGAGAAAAAATGTAAAAACAGATTAAAATATTTAGAAAAACATAGAACATTTCATCATGAAATTACTCCACAAATAGAAACAATGCATCTTTATTTACCATATGTAACATACTTCAGCAATAGATTTTCTGCATACATATTTTTTAACATGAAAAACATGAAAAATTTGTAGTTCTTTGAGGAAGCAGTTAAAGTGCTGTACATACAACTCACACACAAAACACACAAAAGGGAAATTTCCAGGTCTTCCCTGTGGTCCAGTGTTTAAGGTTCTACTTGCCAGTGGAGGAGACATGACTTTAGTACCGGGTCCGGGAAGATTCCACATTTCGTGGAACAGCCAAGCCCCAGAGCCCCAACTACAGAAACTCAGTCACCTGGAGCCTGCGCTCGGCAAAAAGATAAGCTACCTCAAGGAACAGCCTGCAAACCGAATGAGGGGTAGCTAGAGCTCCTGCCACCAGAGAAAGCTGGAGAGCAACGGAGACCCAGCAAAGTAAAAAATAAATAAAGTAATTACAAATTTAAAAAGACCAGGAAAATAGACAATATTATTGTCAGATACAACCTGGCGCTTGCCAAGAGCATTTGCCAAGGACTGAATAGCAGCCAGGACACGTGCCGACTGCCTCTGCCGCTGCACCAGCTGAGCTTCCACACTGCAGGACAGTTCAGGGTGGACAGCGAGGCACTCGGTGCTCCAGGGAAACCAGGGGAACAGGTCCCTAGGCAGTTAGATATTTTCAAGGACTGATTTCATGATCCTAATGCTTGCGTCTTTTCATGTCTGGAAAATTACTAAATTCCTTCCCTGCTGGCCACGGGCCTCTCCTCCAACCCCTGAGATGTCCAGGCCCCATGCAGAGTAGACCATTGGACAGCAGGCCTGCAGATGGCGCCCCCAGGAGAGTGGGCTGAGGGGCCTTTCTAGGTCGTCCCTGGGCACAGGGATGCTCTCACACTGGGACTCTTGTCTCTACGGAAACCGACCATATTCCACAATGTGCATTTCTGTTAACTGTGGCCCCACGGTCCAGCCCCGCCTGCTGTGCAGACCCTGCACGTGTGTGCAGGGGCACTGACAGGGAGCAGCCGGGCACACACGTGGTGACATGCGGTGCTCTGCGACCCCACGTGGGGGTGAGGCCAGGAGCTCAGGGCTCGGGGTCACTTCCTCCTGGCCCTCTGAAGCCCCCGTGAGCGGCAGGGCTGCCCTCCCAGCTGAGCAAGAACAATCAGCCTCGTCCTCGGGCTGGAGCCCAGAGATGGTCAGGGGGCCCTGCCTGACCCAGAGCCCGAGAGCCTCGCTGAGACTCGGGGGGCCAGTTGTGGCTCCTGCGGTCAGGGCTTTGTGGACCCCCCAGTTGCTGCTGCAGCCAAGCTGCTGCCCAGCAGTACTGGGCTTTCCAGTGCAGGTGAGTGCGGCTCGCTGTCTGTGGGCAGAGTCCTGGGCAGGTGGACCGACCCTGGCTGAGTCCCCTCTGGCTGGGCCCTGGACACCCTGCCTGTGAGGGGACAGAGGAGGCTGAGAGCAGGACCTGCTCCCTGTGCAGGAGAGAGCGCAGAGGGCAGTGTGGGCCTCCCAGGGCTGAGAAAAGCTCAGGCAGATCCCCCAGCTCAGACCCTCAGATTAAGACAAAGAGACCCTAGTCCCCAGTGATGGGGAGACACTTTCTGTTTCCTTTGAGACCATCTCATTGGAATGTGCTGCTGGCAAGATTTTGAGGACAGAAAGGAAAGAGGAGCCTCCACGCCCAGAAGGCACCGCCCCACCCCACATGACCTGGGCTCAAGGTGGGCCAGCAGCAGAAGGTCCAGCAGAGCCTGAGCAGGAAGCCCCTGGGCTGCCCCGGCTCCCCCAGTGACGCAGGAGTCCTGGTCTAGTCCCCGCAGGCCTGGAGCCCTGGGGGAGCCTGAGAGGCGGTCACAGGAGAGGCAGGAGCGGCAGGCGGGGCCTCAGCTCAGCCAGGGACAGCCGAGGAGCTGAGGGTCCTGAGGCAGACACAGCTGGACGCTGCCTCTCTGGTTCTGACCCGACCATCATGGACTCTGTCCACCAGGCCCCGCCTCTGGCATTCAGGGCCTTCTGCTCAACTTCAGATTTTCATATAAAATGTGGTTGTGAGAAGCAAAGTGTTGGTGAGGGAGTAGAATGAAGAAGATCTGAAAATATTTCCTGGACCAAATCCTTCGTGTCGGGCTCAGACCAGTTTTAAATCAAACAGACCACAGAAGTGGCTGCTGGGGCACAGGCCCATGTCTGAGGAGAGCAGGATTTTGTCTCACTTCCCCCTGGCCTGGAGCACTGTGCTATGACTGTAACCACTCTGATAAGATGAACAGTAATAATCCGCCTCGTCCTCAGCCTGGAGCGAGCTGATGGTCAGGGTGGCTGTGTTCCCAGACCTGGAGCCGGAGAATCGGTCGGGGACCCCCGAGGCTCGACTGGTTGCACCATAGATGAGGGTTCTGAGGCCCGATCCTGGGACCTGTTGGTACCAGCCCACATAATTACCATATCCAACGTTGCTGCTGCTTCCAGAGCAGGTGATGGAGACCCTCTGTCCCAGGGACCCAGACACGGAGGACGGCTGAGTCAGCACAGCCTGAGCCCAGGATCCTGGAAGGGGGAGAGACAGAGATGGTGACTCGGGGGTCCAGGCATGATAGCGGGGAGCAAGGCCCGTGAGTCTTCCCAGGGCCCTTCCCCTGTTCCCCCATCCAGTCACCTGTGCAGAGAGTGACGAGGGTGAGGAGCAGAGGGGACCAGGCCATGGTGGACACGGTCAGGGCGTCCTGCCTTCAGTGGCCCCACAGCTGAGCAGAGCGTCCCCACCCCGCTCCTTCCCCTCTTCATACCCTGAGAGGGGGCGGGGCCTTTCATGCAAATGACCCCCCCAACCCCCACAATGCTCTGATGACCTCTGGGACCTGGCTCAGCTTCCTGTGCCTGAGGGAGGCCAGTGTGTGATCAGGGGCGGGGTTGCCTGGGGTTTGGGTGTAAGATGTAAAAGCTGGAAATCCTGATCTTAAGGCACCAGAATGTACCACGGGGCTGGTCTCTGCTCTCACGATCCCCAACCCCCCCACCCCCACACACACTTAGGAAAGGCCTTGGAACATCCCCTGGTGTCCTTGCCCAAGCACACATCCTGACCTGGTGATAGAGCTCTTAGAGTCAACTTTCCCCAAAGTGGTTTTGTAATTATACTCCTCAGGATGTGTTTGGATGGACAACAACAGCCAACTGTAGCTACCCCGTAGCGCATGTGAATGTTACACTGCGGATGTGTGACTCTGAGATTTTAAATGAACCAAAATGTGTTCATGGATCAGTAAAAATCTAAGGTCGTCACTTAAAACAGATGCCTACATTGAACTGAAGAAGATGCTGTTGTTAGGTCGATAGGCTGTGTCCACTCCGGCTCTGTGTTAGCTCCGCATTGCCATGGCACTATTTCCAAAACATCATTTCCCCTGTAGCCTCTGTTCTCTAAGGTAATTTTACAGACTTTCTGACACGTACGGCTTCTCCACTGGGGGATTTTTATGTCATAGCAGGACGGTCTCTCTGTGAAACAGGGCAGGCTGAGTTATCAGAGCCATGGGTGGGCTCAGATCTGAGATGAGACACAGGACAGGACAAGGCAGATCAGCTGTTCTCGGGAATCTCAGACGGGACCATGGGGAGCAAACCTGACTTAGGCGTGGTCCTGACAGAGCAGCAGTGCCGGCCCCGGGGGCAGAGCCCCACAACAGCGTTGCTTTCCCAGCCCAGGGCTCACTGTGCATAAAGTCAGCCCCACAGCAGCTGAGCACAGACTCTCCTCAGCCAGGAGTCATCTCCAGGTCTCAGGACCAGGGCTCTCTCCCCTCCTGAGTCCTCACTGGATGGGCACACAGGATGGAGTGTGAGGATTCAGGGGATAAATCAGCTACTAGAGGGGTTCATGGATCCCCTGGGAAACCAGGGGACCCCGGGGAGGAGCACAGATCAGACGAGTACGGGTCACAGCTGAGTGCCAGGGATCTGAGGCTTCTCCGGAAGGAAGGGTTAGACAGGCTCAAGGAGGGGGATGAGGAAGTGAATGTTTCAGGTAGATCTGGAAACTGTTCATGATCTTCTAAGAGCATGAGCTGGGTCATCACTGTGGAGGTCAACAGTGTATGTTTGTAGAAAGAGAGAGGCCCAGGACTGGGAGGAGAGTCGTGAGTGAGGGGAGCGGGAGGGCAGGCTCTGAGCAGAGATGAGGAGAGCTGGAGCGGTGGTCGGGGTGGGCTCGGGGGCTCCTCCCCTCCTCTATTTCTGGGAAGAGGGTGGGGACTCATGACCCCCTGACCCCTTCACCCTCCAATTCTGGGTGCTCGGCCCCGGGTGCAGCTTCACTCCCAGGAGGAGGCCTGGGGGCCGCGGCTCTGAGTCTGTCCCCTGAGAGGAAGCACCTGCTGTTCCGTCCAAGTCAGGCCGCTGAGCCCGGGGGCAGGGCCAGCTCAGGGGACCATGTCGGAGTGTTTCTGCTGCTGCTAAGTCGGTTCAGTCGAGTCCGACCCTGTGCGACCCCATAGACGGCAGCCCACCAGGCTCCCCGTCCCTGGGATTCTCCAGGCAAGAACACCGGAGTGGGTTGCCATTTCCTCCTCCAATGCGTGAAAAGTGAAAGTGAAGTCGCTCAGTCGTGTCCGACTCTTCAAGACCCCATGGACTGCAGCCCACCAGGCTCCCCGTCCCTGGGATTCTCCAGGCAAGAGTCCTGGAGTGGGGTGCCATTGCCTTCTCTGGTGCGTTTGTTGAGGGGTTGCCCGTTCCCACAGGTGCACAGCGCCCCCTGGTGACGCACTCGGGGAACGGTCACGGTGGTGGCGTGATGAGCAAGCGGCTGCTCAGTTGCTTGGTTCTCAATCCTGTCTTGACTCTTTTGCGACCCCATGGACTGCAGCCCACCAGGCCCGTCTGTCCACGGGCTTCTCCAGGCAGGAACACTGGAGTGGGCTGCCGTTTCTTGCTGCAGAGGATCTCCCCACCCCAGGGACAGCGCCCACATCGCCTACGTCCCTTGCATGGGCAAGTGGGTCTTCACCACTCGTGAAAACGGGGACGCCTTTGAAGAAGGAGGGGCTGCCTTTTTCTTCTGTCACCAAATACTTTGTCAGAGACCAAAACATGGATCAAATAATAAATATTGCGAGTCTTTGATAGTGTACAGAGGATTCTCTCTTATTTTCCCCCATTCCATTTTCAAGCGATTCTGACTATCTTGTTCCCATGATCCATTTTTTTCCCTTCCATTTATCTCCTTCTCCTTTGGACCCAAAAGGGTTTGTATGTGCTCATCAAATAGATCTGATGACTTGTCCCTAAAAATATCTGCCACCTGATTTCATCATCTGAGGCATCTCACCATTGATGTCTGTGCCGTCTCATTTCCCTTCAACACTTAGTTTTCTGGTTCTTGATAAAAGTGACAGTTTTTACTCGATCCTGGACTGTGTGGAAATTGCTTGAGGAAACTGTGGGTTCCATTTCCTTTTCCTTTAACAGGAGATGCTTCTGTGGCGGAATCTCAGGGATGTGCGTTTGCTGCCCAGGGACCCAGCAAGGGCGGCACTGACCCCCTGCTCTGTGCTGCCGACTCCGACCTGGGAACCGGGGGCACCTGTGTGAGCAGCTCCGTCATCCAGGGGCGTGTGCCCACCCCCTGTGCGCCGCTGCCCTCGGGAGGGGAGTCGGGCTGAGGGGGCAGCTGGGCTGCACTCAGGGGACACCCAGTCCGCTGGGTTCCGAGGCCTCAGGGCCTCCAGGAAGGGAGGGGCAGACCCCTCGCCCGGGGCGCCCCGTGGCTGTGGGGGATGCAGGTCTTTGTCTCCCGCTCTGGCCGGAAGCACTGGGCAAACTTCCAAGCCGCCAGCCCGTGAGAAGCAGCAATAATCAGCGTCGTCCTCAGCATGAACTGAGGTGGTCAGAGAGGCCGAGCTGCCAGACTTGGAGACAGAGAACCGATCCGGGACCCCTGAGGGTCTTTAGCCATTTCCATAGGTCAGGAGTCTGGGGCCCATCCTGGGAGCTGTTGGAACCAGCTCACATGATAACCCCCGGTTGTGTTGCTGCTTCCCGTGCAGGAGATGGTCACCCTCTGACCCAAAGTTCAGGAAACAGGGTGGCTGAGTCAGCACAGCCTGGGCCCAGGATCCTGGAAGAGGGAGAGACAGACATGGTGACTCTGGGGTCCAGACTCAAGAGCAGGGAGCAGGGCCCGTGTGTCTTCCCAGGGCCCCTCCCCTGTCCCCACATCCAGTCACCTGTGCAGAGAGCACCCAGGGTGAGGAGCAGAGGGGACCAGGCCATGGTGGACATGTCAGGGCGTCCTGCCGTCTGTGGCCCCACAGCTGAGCAGAGCGGCCCCACACCGCTCCTTCCCCTCTTCATACCCTGAGAGGGAGGGTCCATTCATTCAAAGGATCCTGTGCATCACACTGACCCCTCCCGGGCCCTGAGGGTGGCCGGAGGGTTGTCAGGGGTGGGGCTCTGTGGGTCTCAGGAGTGGGAGGTCACAGCTGGGAGCCCTGAGCAGAGGCCACCAGGCCTTGTCAGGGAGCTCTGTCGGGGGGCCCAGCTCTGCCTCCCTCCACCCACCTTCAGGAATGGACCCCGAGCACCCCCCGCCCCTTGTCCAGGCCCAGACACACATCCTGTGACCTGGAGACCAGAGCCCTCAGGGACAGGCCCCGTCCCCTGCTCCGTGCGCTGTCTCCTCCTTAGCATCAGGCCAGGTGCCCCTTCTGTGTCCCCCTGAGCTCAGGGCCATCGTGGGCTCCCCTCAAATCCTCAGGCGAGTCTGTCCACGGCTTCCACCACTGCTCAGGGCTCAGGACCGAGGGCCGTCTGAGATACAAATTCCTCTCAGATCGGGACCAGGTCAGGGCAGTGCCGGCCCCGGAGCGGGAAGGTGGGTCTCCTTCGGGGCAGGACAACAGGGTCCCTCCTCTGTGGGCCTCCTCCCTGGTGGGCAGAGCCCTCCTTCCTCTGTGCGTCCCCTCAGCCCTGAGGAAGAGGCGGCGCTTCTCTGAGGAGGGGTGAAGGTGTGGAGAGAGGCCTGAGATGGGACTCTGCATTCCTAAATGCTGCATCTTTCCTGGGTGTGTGAACTAAAGAGCCTCTTGCTGAAAGTGAAAGAGGAGAGTGAAAAAGTTGGATCAAACCCAACATTAGGAAAACTGAGGTCACGGCACCCGGTCCCATCACTTCATGGCAGATAGGTGGGGAAACGGAAACTGTAATAGACTTGACTCTTGGGCTCCAGAATCACTGCAGATGGTGACTGCAGCCATGAAACTGAAAGGTGCTTGCTCCTTGGAAGAAAAGCTATGGCCAACCTAGACAGCATATTAAAAAGCAGAGACATTACTTTGCCAATAAAGGTCTGTCTAGGCTAAACTATGGTTTTCCTGTAGTCATGGAACAGTTGAGAGTTGGACTATAAAGATAGCTGAGCGCCGAAGAAATGTTGCTTTTGAAGTCTGGTGTTGGAGAAGACTTTTGAGAGGCTCTTGGACTGCAAGGAGATCGAACCAGTCCATCCTAAAGGAAATCAGTCCTGAATATTCATTAGAAGGACTGATACTGAAGTTGAAGCTCCAATACTTTGGCCACCTGATGCGAAGAACTGACTCATTGAAAAATACCCTGATGCTGGGAAAGATTGAGGGCAGGAGGAGAAGGGGACGACAGAGGATGAGATGGTTGGATGGCATCACCATCTCAATGGACATGAGTTTGAGTAAACTCTGGGAGTTGGTGATGGACAGGGAGGGCTGGCGTGCTGCAGTCCATGGGGTCACACAGAGGCGGACACGACCGAGCTACTGAACTGAACAGAACTTACTGTGTATGAAGATTTCCACATGCTGGACCCTGTGCCCATGTCCTGCTTATGAAGTGACCCCTCCTGGGCATCTCTCCTGCAGGCACAGGGCACCGGCTGCAGGGAGCAGGCCTAGGGATGCTCCTGGCAGTTGTTACTGAGACTCTGAAGGGCTCTGAGCAGCGTGTGTCCCTAGGGATCCTGACGCAGAATAGCTCTTCGGACCAACCATCCCAAATAGCAGGTTAGAGAAGGTAGAGGTCGAAGTGATTGGTTGGAAAAGAATGGTTGACTGTAGCTTGCCCTGCACTGGTAAGGTGTTACGTTCTGGGTGCGTGAGATTTTAAGTGAACCAAAATGTGGTAATGGATCAGTGAAAATCTACAGTCATTCCTTAAAATCTGTGCATGAGTTAAACTGCTGGAAAATCTATGTTCTCTCTTAATTGTTCGTTCACAAGGGCACAGTTTTGGAAAACTAATTATCATTGTAAGTTCTTTTTTTATTAAAAAATTCTTTTGAAATGACTTCTTAGGTATCCTAGGAAATTTTAAATATTACCCAGTAAAAATATTTTTACGAAGATATTTGCATTCTTAACTCTTTTGGACTTTGAGTGAGGCAGGGCTAGAACCAGCTCCTTCTGCCACATATTGGGTCTCCCCTGGGGAGTGCTTATCTCTGAGCAGCCTGGGAAAACAGGGCAGGCTGGGGTATGGGAGCCATAGGTCCCCCTCAGAGCTGAGCTGAGGGAACGTGCGTGACAGGTCAGGTCTGCTGACCTCGGACCCTCAGAAGTGACCATAGGAAGATAAGCTGAGATAAAGGGGGTCCAGGCAAGGCAGCAGTGACAGCCCTGGCCGGGAGGGGATGAGCTGGGGTCACCCTGGAGTCTGGAGACCTGAGGCTTCTCTGGTGGGAGGGCTACAGGGGCTGCAAGGGAGGACAAGGGGTGAGCGTCTGGTCAGGGAAGACGGGAAACCGCCCCACGACCTGAGAGTGACGCTGGTCTGGAGGAGGAGGTCGCTGGTGAAGGGTTGTAGAGAGGAGCCCAGGACTGGGGAGGAAAGTCACGGATCAGAGGGGTGCTCTTAGGAAAGAGCAGGGGAGGAGCAGAGGAGGCCGCGGGGAGCGGGAGGGGTGCAAGGGGTGGGCTTGGGGGCCACTGGCCTCCTCTGCTCCTGGGGAAGAAGGTGGGGCCGGATGATGCCCTGAGCCCATCACCCTCCACCTGTGAGCCCTGGGCCCCGTGTGCAGCTTCACTCCCAGCAGGAGGCCGGGGGTTCCGGGCTCTCGGTTTGTCCCCTGAGAGGAAGCACCTGCTGTCACGTCCAGCTCAGTCCAGGGAGCCCTGGTGCAGGGTCAGGGGACCATCCGGTGTGTTCCGGGCCGGCCAGTTCTGAGCAGGTGCACAGCGCCCCCTGGTGATGCGCTCGGGGAATGGTCATGGTGGGGAAAGTGAGGAAGGAAGGGCTGGCCTCTATTCTTTCATTGGCAGGACTGATGCTGAAGCTGAAACTCCAGTACTTTGGGCACCTCATGCGAAGAGCTGACTCATTGGAAAAGACCCTGATGCTGGGAGGGATTGGGGGCAGGAGGAGAAGGGGACGACAGAAGAAGCGATGGCTGGATGGCATCACCGACTCGATGGACGTGAGTTTGAGTGAACTCCGGGAGTTGGTGATGGACAGGGAGGCCTGGCGTGCTGCGATTCACGGGGTCGCAAAGAGTCAGACACGACTGAGCGACGGAACTGAACTGAGCTGACGAAACTGAAATAACCCCAGGCTGCATCCACGACTTATGGGGGAAGGAATGGCATGGAACACGTCTTTTTTTTTTTTTTTTCATTTTAAGAAAAAAGTCATCAATGTGTCAAGACCTTAGCATGTTATATTGTAAAAGCACCAACTATTCTCATATTGGAGTCTGGTGACAATAATTTGTGGAAACCCCACAAATCAGGAACAAAGTGAATGTAATCTCCATAACAAGATTCAACATCATGTGGCAAGTGTTACACAAAGATATTGAACGGGAAGAATCAATGGTGGATCTTAGCTGTGAGGGCCATGGAGAGGCAGTAGTTCCAAAAGACCCGAATGGAAGACGCACCTTAGATGCTCCCGTGTTGGTGCAGCAGTAACCGAAGTAATCTCCCCTGTGAAGAAAAAGCACACGCGTTCACGTTGAGGGCCGATGAGAGGGGTCAGAGCTCTAGAAACCCCCGGCAATGGGCAGATGCCCCAGTGATGGAGATTAAAGGCTCCCGAGTCAGAGTTCAGGTCTGAGATGACCTCAGTCAGACCCCAGCCTCAGCCCCTGAGCTTCAGGGCAAAGAGACACTGTGTCGCTAGTGATGGGGACACGAACTTCCTGTTTCCTTTGAGACCTTCTCCTGGGATGGGCTGCTGGAGGGACTTTAAGGACAGAGGGGACAGGAAGAGGCTCCACACCAGGCAGAGCCCCTGGATGACCCAGAGTCAGGGTGATAGCAGCAGCAGCAGCAGGTCAGGCCAGACACTGAGCAGGAAGCCGCTGGGCAGCCCCACCTCCCCAGATGGAAAGGAGTCCTGGTCTAGTTCCACAAGCCTGGAGCTCTGGGGGAGCCTGAGAGGCTGTCACAGAAAAGGAGGGAGCAGCATCCTGGGCCTCAGCTCAGCCCATAGACGGCCAAGGAGCCCCAGCTTCAGATTTGAGACCTGGAAAATGAGCAGAGACCCCCGAGACCTGAAATGGAGCAGGGATCCCCAAGGGTCCACGACTAGCATCAGAGAGAAGGAGAGCTGTTGGGACCAGCACACATACTGGACACTCTGATGAGTCCAGAATCAGACAGGACTGTCCTGTGTTTCTCTGGTTCTGGCCTGACCCATGGAGGACTCTATCCCCAGGGCACCCGCCCTTGGCACTGGGGATTTCTGCTCAAGTTGAGAAAATCAGACAATGTGTTGCTGCCAAAGAAAGCTGCAGAAGGGGTGAATTAAGAAAGATGTGAAGAGATTTTTCTGGATCAAGTTCCCTGGTGTGACTCTGGACCCAGTCTTAGGCCAAACAGACAAATGAAACAGCTGCCTTTGCAGAGGATGTTTCTGCCCCCAGAGCCCCGATCTGAGAGGACAGCAGGTTTTCGTCTCACTTCCCCGCTGGCCTGGAGCACTGTGCCATTATTGCTACTGCTGTCATAAGATGCACAGTAATAATCGGCCTCGTCCTCAGCCTGGAGCGAGCTGATGGTCAGAGTCGCTGTGTTGCCAGACCTGGAGCCGGAGAATCGGTCGGGGACCCCCGAGGCTCGACTGGTTGCACCATAGATGAGGAGTTTGGGGGCTGATCCTGGGACCTGTTGGAACCAGCTCACATAATTACCATATCCAACGTTGCTGCTGCTTCCAGAGCAGGTGATGGAGACACTCTGGCCCAGGGACTTGGACACGGAGGACGGCTGAGTCAGCACAGCCTGGGCCCAGGATCCTGGAAGGGAGAGACAGAGATGGTGACTCTGGGGGCCACACAGGAAAGCAGGGAGCAGGGCCCATGTATCTTCTCAAAACCCTTCCCCTGTCCCCGCATCCAGTCACCTGTGCAGAGAGCGACCAGGGTGAGGAGCAGAGGGGACCAGGCCATGGTGAACACGGTCAGGGCGTCCCGCCGTCTGTGGCCCCACAGCTGAGCAGAGCGTCCCCACACCGCTCCTGCCCCTCTTCATACCCTGAGAGGGGGCGGGGCCTCCCATGGAAATGACCGTCCTCCCCCAACCCCCACAGTGCTCTGATGACCTCTGGGACCTGGCTCAGCTTCCTGTGCCTGAGGGAGACCTTGGGTGATCAGAGGCGGGGTCGTGTGGGCCTTGGGGGTGGGAGGTCACAGCTGGGAACCCTGAGCAGTAAGCACCAGGAAGCACCAGGGGACTCATCTCAGCTCAGAGCTGCAGACCCACAGGAATGGATTGGCACCGCCCCCTGGTGTCCTGGCCCACACATACATCCTGTGACCTAGTGATCAGAGCTCTTAGAGTCAACTTTCCCCAAACTGGCTTTGAAGTTACGCAGTTCAGGAAGTGTTGTGTTGGACAAAGAGATCCAGGTGTCAGTTACCCTGTAGTGCATGTGAGTGTTACACAGCAGATGTGTGACTTTGAGATTTCAAATCAAGCAAAATGGGACCGTGGATTAGTAAAAGTCTAAGGTCATCCCTTAAAATAGATGCCTGAACTTCACTGGAGAAAATGCTGTGGTTCAGTCACTAAGTTGTGTCCGACTCTGGCTCTGTTTTAATTTTACCTTGCCACGGTACTATTTCCAAAACACCATTTTCCTTGTCGATTCTGTTCTTTAAATAAGATCATTTTAAAGCCTTTCTGACACAGCATCTCCACTGAAGGATTTTCATGTCTTAGCAGGACGTCCTATCTGTGAAACAAGGCAGGCTGAGTTATCAGAGCCATGGGTGGTCTCAGATCTGAGATCAGCAACAGGACAGGACAAGGCAGGTCAGCTGTTCTCAGGAATCCCAGACGGGACCATGGGGAGCAAACCTGACTTAGGCGTGGTCCAGACAGAGCAGCAGTCAGGGCCCCGGGGGCAGAGCCCCACGACAGGGTCTGCTTTCCCAGCCCAGGGCACCCGCAGCTTCACCCGGGCTCACTGTGCATAAAGTCAGTCCCACAGCAGCTGAGCACAGATGCTCCTCAGCCAGGAATCATTTCCCAGGTCTCAGGAGCAGGGTTTCTCTCCCCTCCTGACTCCTCACTCGATGGGCACACAGGACACCGTGTGAGTGTTCACGGGATAAATCAGCTGCTGGGGGGCATCACTGGATCCCCTGGGAAATGAGGAGGAACCAGGGGTGAAACAGGGAGGGGTCGACCTGGGGTCACAGCTGAGAGGAGGGGCGACCTGGGATCACAGCTGAGAGCCGGAAACCTGAGGCTTCCTGGGAAGGAAGGGTTAGACAGGCTCAAGGAGGGGGATGAGGAGGTGAATGTTTCAGGAAGATCTGGAAACTCGTTCATGACCTTCTAAGAGCATGAGCTGGGTCATCACTGTGGAGGTCAACAGTGTATGTTTGTAGAAAGAGAGAGGCCCAGGACTGGGAGGAGAGTCGTGAGTGAGGGGAGCGGGAGGGCAGGCTCTGAGCAGAGATGAGGAGGAGCGGGCGCAGGCTGAGGAGAGCTGGAGGGGTGCACGGGGTGGGCTCTGGGGGCTCCTCCCCTCCTCTCTTTCTGGGAAGAGGGTGGGGACTGATGACCCCCTGACCCCTTCACCCTCCAATTCTGGGTGCTCGGCCCCGTGTGCTACTTCAGTCTCAGGAGGAGGCCTGGGGGCCGCGGCTCTGAGTCTGTCCCCTGAGAGGACTCACCTGCTGTCCGGTCCAACTCAGGCCGCTGAGCCCGGGGGCAGGGCCAGCTCAGGGGACCATGGGGATGTGTTGAGATGTTGCCGGTTCTGAGCGGTGCACAGCGCCCCCTGGTGACGCAGCCGGGGAACTTCACGGCATTGAGAGTGGGAGCAATGTTCTGCTCAATTACTTGGTTCTCAATCCTGTCTGATTGTTTTGCGACCCCGTGGACTGTAGCCCACCAGGCTTGTCTGTCCATGGGATTCTCCAGGCAGGAATACTGGAGTGGGTTCCCGTTTCTTGCTCCAGAGGACCTTCCCACCCCAGGCACAGAACCCATATCTCTTATGCCCCTTGCATTGGCAGGCGGTTCTTTACCTCTAGTGACACCAACCTAGGTTATGACCAACCTAGATAGAATATTCAAAAGCAGAGACATTACTTTGCCAACAAATGTCCATCCAGTCAAGGGTATGGTTTTTCCAGTGGTCATGTATGGATGTGAGAGTTGGACTGTGAAGAAGGCTGAGCACCAAAGAATTGATGCTTTGAACTGTGGTGTTGGAGAAGACTCTTGAGAGTCCCTTGGACTGCAAGGAGGTCCAACCAGTCCATTCTAAAAGAGATCAGCCCTGGGTATTCATTGGAAGGACTGTTGCTTAAGCTGAAACTCCAATACTTTGGTCACCTAATGCAAGGAGTTGACTTATTGGGAAAGACTCTGATGCTGGGAGGGATTGGGGGCAGGAGGAGAAGGGGACAACAGAGGATGAGATGGCTGGAATGTATCACCCAGTCGATGGACATGAATTAAGTAAATTCCGGGAGATGGTGATGGACAGGGAGGCCTGGCTTGCTGCGATTCATGGGGTCGCAAAGAGTTGGACATGACTGAGTGACTGAACTGAACTGAACTGAATTGAACTGGACTGCAAGGAGATCCAGCTAATCCATCCTAAAGGAAATCAGTCCTGAAGATTGATTGAAAGGACTGATGCTGATGCAGAAACTCCAATCCTTTAGCCACTTGATAGTGAAGAGCTGACTCATTTGAAGGGACCCTGATGCTGGGAAAGATTGAAGGCGGGAGGAAAAGGGGCCAACAGAGGATGAGATGGTTGGATGGCACCACTGATTTAATGGACTTGAACTTGGGCAAACTCCAGGACATAGTGAAAGACAGGGAAGCCTGATGTGCTGCAGCCCACGGGGTCACAAAGAATCAGACATGACTTAGTGACTGAACAAGAACAAGCGGCTTTACAATGTAGTGCTAATTTCAATGACCGGTATCTCAGTGACAGTCAGTGTTTTGAACTATAAACCAGGAGCACCTGTTCATTCTTTTTTTAAGTTCTCTGGTATGTATGTGGCTTTTAGTTCACAGGCTTTTAATATTCCTCAGAGTTCTTTTAAGTGTTTTATATTGATTACGTATTACATGTTACTATTTTTATTTTTAGGAGATTCGTTACTCGACTACCGAATACAATTCATTTCTGCATGTTGGCATTTATTAAAAAACCCAAGTGAAACACTCACAGCAGCATGTCTTATTGTACCCTCAACCCTGAGCTGGGCTTGGCCTGAAACCACCTCTTCATCATCGAAAGGTCCTTTTATTTCTGAACAAGCAATATTGGCCACAAAATACACCCACCTGCATTGGATAAGAGTATTTTCGCCGTCTAAAAGATGAACTGAAGTAAAAGATATGGTATTATCAAATCTGCTGGCTCTAGGAAACTCAGCTGCTTGCCTAAATTCTGATGATTTAAGTCACCCCTGAGCTCGACTTCATCCGAGCCACGAGCAGGGGTGAGTGGAGGAGGTTTCTGTCTCGCTTCCTCACTGCTCTGGGGCACCGTGTGAGCATTAGTGTCGTCATGCCACACAGCACAGTGATAGTCGGCCTCGTCCTCGGGCTGCAGCCCAGAGATGAGCAGGAGCCCTGCGTTGGTCGAGGCATCTTTGGATCCAGAGAAGCGGCTGGGGACCCCGGAGCCCTGGTGCTTATCCGAGTCTGACTTGAACCTCAGGAGGTACCGGGGAGGGCTCCCTGCCTTCTACTGATACCAGTATATGGTATAACTGCCAACACTGTAGCCACTGCTCAGGGTGCAGGAGAGTCTGGCTGATGCTCCTGGAGATGCAGAGAGGGAGGCCGGCTGAGTCAGCAGAGGCTGGGAGAGGGAACCTGCAGACACAGACACAGGGGAGTGGGGCAGGAGCTGCAGTGCCGAGGTGCAGCCTCAGCAGGGTCCAGGGATATCCTCAGGATGGACGACGTCGGCGAATGAAGAAAGATAGAGATAGAGATAAGAAAAGAACGACACGGGGTGAACAAGCTTCAGTGAGTGAGGCCCGTTTACTTTATTTTCCTCGGGGCTTTTATACCCTGAGTTGTACATACAGCAAGGTGAAAAATGCAGAGTCAACTCAACATTCCATCAGTATTATCTTTTATCAATACCAGGTTCTTTTCTGCAAGAGTCTTATTTTTTGTACATCATCTTTTGTCCCGGAGGCCTGTTGATATTCCATGACCTCTTTTTGATAAATGTTGGTCAGCCAGAACAATAATCTTCCTTTAAAGTGTTTCTTCCTACATTCTTAGCCTGTGTCACCCTTAAAGTATAGAGTTACTTTTATATGGAACAAAGATTCAGTGGGTTACATCAAAGAAAGAACTTACCAACTCAGCATCTACTGTTGCTAATGTTAAAGAGGCTGCTTGCTATTTCTATATCTTAACTATATGTACTCCCAGGAACACAATGGATAAGGGATGTGAGACCTTGGCAGCAAGCATAGGCTCAACAATGTTGCAAGAGGCTGGCTAAATCTGCCAAGTAAGCTAGAATGCTAACAGAGGGTTTGAAATACTCCTTTCATGCCCAGGAGATTGATCAACTAGAGCCCTAAGTTAACTCTTTTAGTCAGAGACAGCCCCCTGCTACTGTCAGGAGAGCTGGTGAAAGACATAAAATAGGAAGACAGACAGATTCTGGTTCGGGGGTAGATGCTTGAGCAGGTCCAGGGGGTCCGTCGAGTCCTGAGGCCTTGCTCATCTGGACTCTTCCGCATGACCTTGTCATGGTTCGGATGGCCCAGGGATTCCCTCAAGTCCTGCATGACCTTGTCATGGGTGGGATCTCTGTACAGGCTCCCAGCACTGCAGGAAAGGTTCCCAAGTCTCAGCACCAGGGGCTGATGTGTGGGGGCTGAGCCCTGGTGCCCGGGGCCTGTGCCTACCTATGCAGAGAGAGAGGAACACGAGCAGGAGAGGAGTCCAGGCCATGGTGCTCACAGAACCCTGGTCCCCACAGTGGGCTGGGCTGCTCCAGGCCTGCTTTTCTGCCTCTGCCTCTGCCAGAGGAGGGGCTGAGATGCAAATGAGGGTCCACCTAGGACCTGCCCAGCCCCTCCCTGAACCCTGGTGCTGGATCTCAGCTCACAGCCCAGACTCACAGGTGGAAGGGGCTTCCTCCTTGGAACCCAGTGGGAGGAAGCAACTGCTGAGACCACACAGGTCCCTGCTCAGGGGACTCTGCAGCCAGAGCGGACACACGGCTGAGTCCCCCCAGGAGCTCAGGCCCCGCCCCCAGCCCAACTGCTATAGTGTGTGATGCTCCCTGAATGCCCAGGCAGGGTCCCCAGGGCAGCACTGCAGCTGCCCCTGTAGGTGACATGCGGAAAATTATAAATGGAAAAACACATAGAAAACAAGAGATAAAATTCATGCTTTTTGGCAAGTTACAATGCTGGCTCTATTAGAGAAAATATGTAAACAGACTAAACTGCTTTCCAGAGTAAACATATTTCTTGCACTTCTCTGTTGGTTCGGTGGTTAAGAATCCGCCTGCCATTGTAGGGGAGGGAGGTTCAAGCCCTGGACAGGGAGGATTCCACACGCCGCAGAGCACCTGAGCCCTGCAGCCACAGCTGCTGAGCCTGCATCCCAGAGCCCGTGCCCCACAAGGAGAGAAGTCCCTTCTTGCCACAACTACGACAGCCCGCTTGCAGCAATGAAACATGTTTTTACCGAATCTCTTTCGGAAAGACATGATGTATGCACTTTCGGGAATATCTACAAAACCAGCAGTGGTCCCGTGGTTCCAATAGATCTGCTTTGTGTATTATTGCAAAACATGAAGAAAATGTAAATTTTCCTAGTTCTTTGGTAAAACAATTAAACCAGTTATACATGCACCTAATACATTAAACTTCAGATGGAAATTGACGAACAACTATCAATGATCAGCCATCTAATTATTCTTAAAAAATCAATATAGAAATTCCTATACCAGATAAGCAAATTGATACTATTACTACATGCCTTTTCTCAAGCAAAAACCTTGTGTTTTTCTTAGGATATGAAGCCATAAATTAACCGTTCAAAATAGAAAGCACCACACACATCTGTAATGTGCTGATACACCCTTTTCACATACCTCACCCCACACACGTCACCCTGCGGGGCCTCTGCCCACAGCTGTATCTTCTCCTCTGTACAGACTCTCCCAGGAGCCACCTCCTCCTTGGAGACATCTTCCGACTTCTCGCCTTCCAGCATCCCCTCCCTGACCCAGACTCCACCACAACCCCACGTGGACCAGGATGAGGGACCCGAATCTGAGCTGCGTGGGGATGGACCAGGAGCTCCAGTGGATGGGCCTCACAATTCCGAGGGTCCCCATAAGAAAGGACAGTTTCCCCAGCGCCCAGTGTTTGCCCTGTTGTCTGGCCCAGAACCCCTTGTGGGACTCTGCACTGCACCCCCTGCTGGCCACAGGCACCTCCTCCAGCTCCTGGGATGTCCCAGCCCCCATGCAGAGTGGCCCCTGTTCAGCAGGCATTGAGGATGGCACTCCTGGGAGAGAGGGCTGAGGGGCCTTGGTAGGTCCTCCCTGTGCACAGGGATGCCCTCACACTGGGACTCTCATCTCCATGGAAACCGACCATACTCCGCAGTGTGCATCTGTGTTAATGGTCCGGCCCCGCCTGCTCTGCAGACCCTGCAGGTGTGTGTGACAGGGCACTGATGGGGAGCAGCAGGGCACACGCCTGGAGACCTGTCTCATGTGCTGCTTGTGCCATGATCCGGTTAGGCTCAAAGGGGCCTGAAGAAAGCTTGCTCGGTTGGAATGTGAGGAGGAGTCACACATCTCCCTGCAGAGACAGGAAGCATCCGGGGCAGTGGGTCAGGGGGTCAGGGCACGTGTCCAGAGAAGGGGAGGCGGGTGACCCTGGTGATCGGCCATTCTAGGTCAGAGAGCTGGGCGCTCTGAACTTAGGACTCAGCTCTTCCAAATAGAGCAGACAGGAAAGGCTAGGGAAAACAACATCATCTTGCTGAAACCCCTAAAGCACTTTTTGAAAATAGTATTTATTTTGGCGGCGTGTGTCTTTGTTGGTGCCCGTGGCCTGGCTCTAGATGCAGAGAGTGAGGGCTACTCTCTATTTACGGGGCAAGGGCTTCTCCTTGCAGTGGCTTCGCTTGTTACGGCGTCTGGTCTCTGTGGCAAGCGCGCTTCAGTCACTGTGGCTTAGGATTTTGTTGCCCCAGGCATGTGGGATCCTTCTGGAGCAGGAATCAAACATGTCTCCCCTGCATTTGGAGGCCAATTTTTCACCTTGGAACCACCAAGGAAGTCACTGAAAGCCTTTTATTTTTCTGCTTCTTATTTTAGTCTCTGTGAAGGTACGTGTGTTTCTACATCCTCAAATCCAATCACAGCGATGTTGACTACATTACTGTGTTTAATCCCCTGCCTAGCACCCAGCGGTGCCAGAGGCACCCAGCCTGCTCTCGTGGGACAGCAGGCAGGGCTGTGTGAGCCCCAAGTGCTGGACTCGTCTCCCTGTTGCTGCACAGACCCACTGATGTGGACTGAACTTTGTCCCTCAAACTCTGTGTCGAAACCCTCATTCTTGAGTGACTGGCTTTCAGGTAAGACAATGAAGGCGGGACCTGGGGTGACTGAGGTCTTAGGAAGACGCCCTAAGACACAGAGCTGCTGCCCCTGTAAGAACAGGGGAACTCCCAGAACGTCACACGGAGAAAAGCCTGGGTGAGGCCAGTCAGGACACAGGTGTCTGCAAGCCAAGCAGAGAGGCCTCAGGGGGAACCAGGCCTGCCTCACCTGGACCTTGGGCCTCAGCCTGCGTGGCCCGAAGACACCGTCTGTTGGCTGACCCACCCCATCTGTGTGCTGTGACAGCAGCCGTGACAGGTATCAGCCTCAGCCTCATGCACTGTGTTCCCACGGCAGCCTCGCCAACACCCGGGATGTCACGCAGGCTGAGAGCATCTGCCACCAAGGACAGGCTTTGGGGGCAGATTTTGAGAGGAGGACACATTGTCCTGACAAAGTCCCCTGGTGTGGGTCTAGACCCCACTTTTAGGTCAAACAAAAACAGAGGCCGTTGACCTGCCCGAGGATGGCTCTGCCTCGGGACCCCCAGGGCTGTGGGGAAAGCAGGCTTTGGTCTCACTTCCCCCCTGGCCTGGAGCACCGTGGGGCCATTCAAGCTGTCATCCATGATAAACAGTAATAACCAGCCTCCTCCTCCGCCTGGAGTGAGGCGATGGTCATGGAGGCCGAATTTCCAGACTTGGAGCCAGAGAACCACTCTGGGCCCCCCGAGGGTCGATTGCTATCACCATAGATCGGGGTTTTGGGGGCCGTTCCTGGGAGCTGCTGGCACCAGCCCACAAAATTACCCCCAGTGTTGCTGCTGCTTCCAGAGCAGGTGATGGTGACCCTCTGGCCCAGGGACCCGGACACGGAGGATGGCTGAGTCACCACAGCCTGGGCCCGGGATCCTGGAAGGGGGAGAGACAGAGATGGTGACTCGGGGATCCAGACACGAGAGCAGGGAGCAGGGCCCATGAGTCTTCCCAGGGTCCTTCCCCTGTCCCCGCATCCAGTCACCTGTGCAGAGAGCACCCAGGATGAGGAGCAGAGGGGACCAGGCCATGGTGGACACGGTCAGGGCATCCCGCCGTCTGTGGCCCCACAGCTGAGCAGAGCGTCCCCACCTGGCTCCTTCCCCTCGTCATAGCCTGAGAGGGGGCGGGGCCTCGCATGCAAATGACCTCCTCCCCGCCCCGCCCCCACAATGCTCTGATCCCCTCTGGGCCCTGGCTCAGCTTCCTGGGCCTGAGGGAGGCCAGTGTGTGATCAGGGGCGGGGTTGCGTGGGCCTTGGGGTGGGAGGTCACAGCTGGGAGCCCTGAGCAGAAGCCAAGATGCAGTGCCAGGAGACTGGGTCCGGCTCTCACAACCCACCAACCCTCAGGACCGGCCCCCGCGCACCCCCTGCGGTCCAGGCCTGGACCCTCGTCCTGTGACCTGGTGGCCTGGGCCCTCAGGGACAGCCCCGCCCCTGTTCAGCGCACTGCCCCCTCCTTAGGGAAAAACTGCACTTCTGTCCCCTGTGCCTCAGGGCTTTCTGGGAGCTCCCCTCAGACCCTTCGGGAGGGTCAGTTATGGCGCCCTGTCGGCTCAGGGGTCAGGAGTGAGAGGCATCTAGGACACAAACTCCTCTCAGCTCAGGATCAGGTCAGGGCAGTGACATCCCAGGGGGTCCCGTCCCCCGCTGTGCAGGACAGAGGTCCCCCCTCTGAGGGTTCCCTGTCAGTGGGGAGTGTCCTCCTTCCTCTGTGTGTCCCCTCAGCCCTGAGGAGGACGGGGCTCTTCCCTCTGGAGGGAGGGAGGGTGTGGGGACAGGCCTGGGGTGTGACCCTGGACCCCTAAATGCCTGGATCTTTGCTGTGTGAGTCTTTCCACACACCAGACCCTGTCCTGTGTCCTGTCCTATGAAGGGACCCATGCTGGGTGACTCTCCTGCAGGCACAGGGCACAAGAGGCTATGATCTTCTGACAGACGGACCTTGCTCATGATGGAGGCCATCTCATACAGGGGTTGAGGAATAAAGAGGAGCCCGGGATTCGGTAGGAAAGTCATGAATCCTAAGAGGAGGGGAGGAGCCTTTAGGAAAGAAACAGTTGAGGAGCCAGAGGAGGCAGGGCGGAGCTGAGGGAGGCAGGCCGGAGCTGAGGGGTGCAGGGGGGAACTGAGGGGTGCAGGGCGGAGCTGAGGGGTGCAGGGGGCTCGGCTCTGGGAGCTCCTCCCCTCTCTGCTCCTGGGGAAGCGGGTAGGGTCTGATGACCCTGAAGAGGACACCCTCTCATTCTGGGTCCTTAATCCTGTTTGAAGCTTCACCCCCAGAGCTTGAGGGGTCACGGCTCTAAGTCTGTCTCCTGAGAGGAAGCACCTGCTGAGACCTCCAACTCGGTCCACTGAGCCCGGGGACAAGCCCAGGTCAGGGGACCGTCTGGTGCGCTCAGGTTCCCCCAGCTCCGGGAGGGTGCACGGCGCCCCCTGGTGATGCACTCGGGGAATGTCCGCGGTGGGAAAATGTGAGGAAGGAAGGAGCTGCCCATTCATTTTCTTTTTTTTTCTTTATTTTTTTTATTTTTTTTTAATTTATTTCTTTTTTTATTTTTTATTTTTTTTTAAATTTTAAAATCTTTAATTCTTACATGTATTCCCAAACATGAACCCCCCTCCCACCTCCCTCCCCATAACATTTTTCTGGGTCATCCCCATGCACCAGCCCCAAGCATGCTGCATCCTGCGTCAGACATAGACTGGCGATTCAATTCACATGATAGTATACATGTTAGAATGGCATTCTCCCAAATCATCCCACCCTCTCCCTCTCCCTCTGAGTCCAAAAGTCCGTTATACACATCTGTGTCTCTTTCCCTATCTTGCATACAGGGTCGTCATTGCCATCTTCCTAAATTCCATATATATGTGTTAGTATACTGTATTGGTGTTTTTCTTTCTGGCTTACTTCACTCTGTATAATCGGCTCCAGTTTCATCCATCTCAACAGAACTGATTCAAATGAATTCTTTTTAACGGCTGAGTAATACTCCATTGTGTATATGTACCACAGCTTTCTTATCCATTCATCTGCTGATGGACATCTAGGTTGTTTCCATGTCCTGGCTATTATAAACAGTGCTGCGATGAACATTGGGGTACATGTGTCTCTTTCAATTCTGGTTTCCTTGGTGTGTATGCCCAGCAGTGGGATTGCTGGGTCATAAGGTAGTTCTATTTGCAATTTTTTAAGGAATCTCCACACTGTTCTCCAAAGTGGCTGTACTAGTTTGCATTCCCACCAACAGTGTAGGAGGGTTCCCTTTTCTCCACACCCTCTCCAGCATTTATTGCTTGCAGATTTTTGGACTGCAGCCATTCTGACTGGTGTGAAGTGGTACCTCATTGTGGTTTTGATTTGCATTTCTCTAATAATGAGTGATGTTGAGCATCTTTTCATGTTTTTGTTAGCCATCCGTATGTCTTCTTTGGAGAAATGTCTATTTAGTTCTTTGGCCCATTTTTTGATTGGGTCGTTTATTTTTCTGGAGTTGAGCTGCATAAGTTGCTTGTATATTTTTGAGATGAGTTGTTTGTCAGTTGCTTCATTTGCTATTATTTTCTCCCATTCAGAAGGCTGTCTTTTCACCTTGCTTATATTTTCCTTTGTTGTGCAGAAGCTTTTAATTTTAATTAGATCCCATTTGTTTATTTTTGCTTTTATTTCCAGAATTCTGGGAGGTGGATCATAGAGGATCCTGCTGTGATTTATGTCAGAGAGTGTTTTGCCTATGTTCTCCTCTAGGAGTTTTATAGTTTCTGATCTTACATTTAGATCTTTAATCCATTTTGAGTTTATTTTTGTGTGCGGTGTTAGAAAGTGATCTAGTTTCATTCTTTTACAAGTGGTTGACCAGTTTTCCCAGCACCACTTGTTAAAGAGATTGTCTTTACTCCATTGTATATTTTTGCCTCCTTTGTCAAAGATAAGGTGTCCATAGGTGTGTGGATTTATCTCTGGGCTTTCTATTTTGTTCCATTGATCTATATGTCTGTCTTTGTGCCAGTACCATACTGTCTTGATGACTGTGGCTTTGTAGTAGAGCCTGAAGTCAGGCAAGTTGATTCCTCCAGTTCCATTCTTCTTTCTCAAGATTGCTTTTGGCTATTCGAGGTTTTTGTATTTCCATACAAATCTTGAAATGATTTGTTCTAGTTCTGTGAAAAATGTGGCTGGTAGCTTGATAGGGATTGCATTGAATTTGTAAATTGCTTTGGGTAGTATACTCATTTTCACTATATTGATTCTTCCAATCCATGAACATGGTATATTTCTCCATCTATTAGTGTCCTCTTTGATTTCTTTCATCAGTGTTTTATAGTTTTCTATATATAGGTCTTTAGTTTCTTTAGGAAGATATATTCCTAAGTATTTTATTCTTTTCGTTGCAATGGTGAATGGAATTGTTTCCTTAATTTCTTTTCTACTTTCTCATTATTAGTGTATAGGAATGCAAGGGATTTCTGTGTGTTGATTTTATATCCTGCAACTTTACTATATTCATTGATGAGCTCTAGTAATTTTCTGGTGGAGGCTTTAGGGTTTTCCATGTAGAGGATCATGTCATCTGCAAACAGTGAGAGTTTTACTTCTTCTTTTCCAATTTGGATTCCTTTTATTTCTTTTTCTGCTCTGATTGCTGTGGCCAAAACTTCCAGAACTATGTTGAATAGTAGCGGTGAAAGTGGACACCCTTGTCTTGTTCCTGACTTTAGGGGAAATGCTTTCAATTTTTCACCATTGAGGATAATGTTTGCTGTGGGTTTGTCATAGATAGCTTTTATTATGTTGAGGTATGTTCCTTCTATTCCTGCTTTCTGGAGAGTTTTTATCATAAATGGATGTTGAATTTTGTCAAAGGCCTTCTCTGCATCTATTGAGATAATCATATGGTTTTTATTTTTCAATTTGTTAATGTGGTGAATTACATTGATTGATTTGCGGATATTGAAGAATCCTTGCATCCCTGGGATAAAGCCCACTTGGTCATGGTGTATGATCTTTTTAATGTGTTGTTGGATTCTGATTGCTAGAATTTTGTTGAGGATTTTTGCATCTATGTTCATCAGAGATATTGGCCTGTAGTTTTCTTTTTTTGTGACATCTTTGTCAGGTTTTGGTATTAGGGTGATGGTGGCCTCATAGAATGAGTTTGGAAGTTTACCTTCCTCTGCAATTTTCTGGAAGAGTTTGAGTAGGATAGGTGTTAGCTCTTCTCGAAATTTTTGGTAGAATTCAGCTGTGAAGCCATCTGGACCTGGGCTTTTGTTTGCTGGAAGATTTCTGATTACAGTATCAATTTCCGTGCTTGTGATGGGTCTGTTAAGATTTTCTATTTCTTCCTGGTTCGGTTTTGGAAAATTGTACTTTTCTAAGAATTTGTCCATTTCTTCCACGTTGTCCATTTTATTGGCATATAACTGCTGATAGTAGTCTCTTATGATCCTTTGTATTTCTGTGTTGTCTGTTGTGATCTCTCCATTTTCATTTCTAATTTTATGGATTTGATTTTTCTCTCTTTGCTTCTTGATGAGTCTGGCTAATGGTTTGTCAATTTTATTTATCCTTTCAAAGAACCAGCTTTTGGCTTTGTTGATTTTTGCTATGGTCTCTTTTGTTTCTTTTGCATTTATTTCTGCCCTAATTTTTAAGATTTCTTTCCTTCTACTACCTCTGGGGTTCTCCAACTCTTCCTTTTCTAGTTGCTTTAGTTGTAGAGTTAGGTTATTTATTTGACTTTTTTCTTGTTTCTTGAGGTATGCCTGTATTGCTATGAACTTTCCTCTTAGCACTGCTTTTATAGTGTCCCACAGGTTTTGGGTTGTTGTGTTTTCATTTTCATTCGTTTCTATGCATATTTTTATTTCTTTTTTGATTTCTTCTGTGATTTGTTGGTTATTTAGAAGTGTGTTGTTCAACCTCCATATGTTGGAATTTTTAATAGTTTTTCTCCTGTAATTGAGATCTAATCTTAATGCATTATGGTCAGAAAAGATGCTTGGAATGATTTCGATTTTTTTGAATTTATCAAGTTTAGATTTATGGCCCAGGATGTGATCTATCCTGGAGAAGGTTCCATGAGCACTTGAAAAAAAGGTGAAATTCGTTGTTTTGGGGTGAAATGTCCTATAGATATCAATTAGGTCTAACTGATCTAATGTATCATTTAAAGTTTGCGTTTCTTTGTTAATTTTCTGTTTAGTTGATCTGTCCATAGGTGTGAGTGGGGTATTAAAGTCTCCCAATATTATTGTGTTATTGTTGATTTCCCCTTTCATACTTGTTAGCATTTGTCTTACATATTGTGGTGCTCCTATATTGGGTGCATATATAGTTATAATTGTTATATCTTCTTCTTGGATTGTTCCTTTGATCATTATGTAGTGGCCTTCTTTGTCTCTTTTCACAGCCTTTGTTTTAAAGTCTATTTTATCGGAGATGAGTATTGCCACTCCTGCTTTCTTTTGGTCTCTATTCGCGTGGTATATCTTTTCCAGCCCTTCACTTTCAGTCTGTATGTGTCCCTTGTTTTGAGGTGGGTCTCTTGTAAGCAGCATATAGAGGGGTCTTGTTTTGTATCCATTCTGCCAGTCTTTGTCTTTTGGTTGGGGTGTTCAACCCATTTACGTTTAAGGTAATTATTGATAAGTATGATCCCGTTGCCATTTACATTATTGTTTTGGGTTCGGGTTTATACACCCTTTCGTGTTTCCTGTCTAGAGGATATCCTTTAGAATTTGTTGGAGAGCTGGTTTGGTGGTGCTGAATTCTCTCAGCTTTTGCTTGTCTGTAAAGCTTTTGATTTCTCCTTCGTATTTGAATGAGATCCTTGCTGGGTACAGTAATCTGGGCTGTAGGTTATTGTCTTTCATCACTTTAAGTATGTCTTGCCATTCCCTCCTGGCCTGAAGAGTTTCTATTGAAAGATCAGCTGTTATCCTTATGGGAATCCCCTTGTGTGTTATTTGTTGTTTTTCCCTTGCTGCTTTTAATATTTGTTCTTTGTGTTTGATCTTTGTTAATTTGATTAATATGTGTCTTGGGGTGTTTCGCCTTGGGTTTATCCTATTTGGGACTCTCTGTGTTTCTTGGACTTGGGTGATTATTTCCTTCCCCATTTTGGGAAGTTTTCAACTATTATCTCCTCAAGGATTTTCTCATGATCTTTCTTTCTGTCTTCTTCTTCTGGGACTCCTATAATTCGAATGTTGGAGCATTTCATATTGTCCTGGAGGTCTCTGAGATTGTCCTCGTTTCTTTTAATTCGTTTTTCTTGTTTCCTCTCTGATTCATTTATTTCTACCATTCTATCTTCTATTTCACTAATCCTATCTTCTGCCTCCGTTATTCTACTATTTGTTGCCTCCAGAGTGTTTCTGATCTCATTTATTGTGTTATTCATTATATTTTGACTCTTTTTTATTTCTTCTAGGTCCTTGTTAAACCTTTCTTGCATCTTCTCAATCCTTGTCTCTAGGCTATTTATCTGTGTTTTCATTTTGATTTCAAGATTTTGGATCATTTTCACTATCAATATTCGGAATTCCTTCTCCGGTAGATTCCCTACTTCTTCCTCTTTTGTTTGGTTTGGTGAGCAACTCTCCTGTTCCTTTACCTGCTGAGTATTCCTCTGTCTCTTCATCTTGGTTATATTGCTGCGTTTGGGGTGGCCTTTTTATATTCTGATAATTTGTGGAGTTCTCTTTATTATGGAGCTTCCTCACTTTGGGTGGGGTTCTATCAGTGGCTTTTCAAGGTTTCCTGGTTAGGGAGGCTTGTGTTGGCGTTTTGGTGGGTGGAGCTGGGTTTCTTCTCTCTGGAGTGCAGTGGAGTGACCCGTAATGGGTTATGAGACATCAAAGGTTTTGGGATAATTTTGATCTGCCTGTATATTGAGGCTCAGGGGAGTGTTCCTGTGTTGCTGGAGAATTTGGGTGGTATGTCTTGTTTTGGAACTTGTTGGCCCTTGGGTGGAGCTTGGTTTCAGTGTAGGTATGAAGGCATTTGATGAGCTCCTATTGCTTAATGTTCCCTGAATTCAAGAGTTCTCTAATGTTTTCAGGCTTTGGGTTTAAGCTTCCTGCTTCTGGTTTTCAGTTTTATTTTTACAGTAGCCTCTAGACTTCTCCATCTATACAGCACTGATGATAAAACATCTAGGTTACAGATGAAAAGTTTCTCCACATTGAGGGACACTCAGAGAGGTTCCCTGAGTTACAAGGAGAAGAGAAGATGGAGGGGGTAGTTAGAGGTAACTGGAATGAGATGCGGTGAGATCAAGAGAGGAGAGAGCAAGCTAGCCAGTAGTCACTTCCTTATGTGCGCTCTATACTCTGGACTGCTCAGAGGTATTTACAGAGTTATACAGGGAAGAGGAGAGGGAGGAAGTAGACAGAGGTGACCAGGAGGATAAGAGAGAGGAATGAGTAGGAGAGAGACAAATCCTGCCAGTAACCAGTTCCTTAGGTGTTCTCTACCGTCTGGAACACACAGAGATTCACAGAGTTGGATAGAGAAGAGATGGGGGAGAAAAGAGACAGAGGCCACCTGGTGGAGAAAAAGGAGAGGCCAGAGGAGGAGAGAGTGGTCAAGCCAATAATCTCGCTCTCAGGTAAACTTGGGTAGTGAAGTTTGGGTTTTTAAATGTACAAAATTGACAACGAAAACCTAAGAGCAAAGATTAAAAATCTGGAGTAGAGGTTGGATTTTCAAAGATACAATATTAAAGAAAAGCAGAAGGAAAAAGGAAGAAAGAGAAAAAGAAAAGAATTATTAAAAAACAAATAAACATAAAACAAAACAAAACAAAACAAAACACCAACAACCATCCAAAGAGTATATATGGTGTTTGCCTTAAAAAAAAAAAAAAGTCTTTTTTTTTTAAACAGTAATACTAGGTTATAGAAATAAAAATTAGAGGAGAAATAGAAGACTTAACAATTTAAAAAAAGCTCGGAAAAAATGAAAAAAAAAGCAAAAAGCAAAAAAAAAAAAGAATGATTTTAAAAATATTAAAAAATTAAAAATATATCTGGCTCTTCTCTGATGTTATGGGCCGTGTGGGCTCACTTCCAAGGTGGTTCCCTCTGTTTAACTTCTTCTGTTTGCTGGTTTTTAGGCTCACTAGTTCAGTCGCGCTGTGGGGAGGGGGGATGCTGCAAACAAATAGCACTGTCGTGTGCACACAGTATTTCTGCCCCGCTTGACCTGTCCTTTCTCACGGCGCACAAACCGCTCCGGCTCTACGATGCTTAGCCGGGAACCGCCTGGGGCCGGCCCTAGGCTGCGTGCACTTCCTCGGTCCAAGCCGCTCAGGTTCGGCCCTCAGGCAGCCCTCAGAGGCACAAATGCGGCTGGGACTGCGCTTTGTGCCCTTCCCAGGTCCGAGTAGCTCAGGAGTTTGGCGAGTGAGATCGCTGCAGCTTGTCACCTTTTCTGCCGCTGCCGCTCAGCTCTCTGGGTGGACCGCTGGCGCACCCCGTGAGGCAGACTGTGACTGTCCAGCACCCCCAGAAGTCTTAGCAAAGGAGCCTGCTTGCAGTTAGGTAAGTAAAGTCTCTCCGGGTCTGCAATTGCCCCTTTCCAGTCCTTACTGCTCTGGCTGCCTGTCCCCGGCGGGGAATGGTCTGCAGCTGGCTTTTTCCACTCCGTCCTTTGTTCTGTGCTCGGTCCTGGCGGTGTCTTATGTTCGAGCTTTTCGCGTGGTAGCTATCCCACAGTCTGATTTGCTAGCCCAAGTTAGATCGTTCTGGTTGCGCGTGGGGCGTTCCTGCCTGATTCTTACAAAGCTCTGCAGCCCGCGCCTCCCGCGCGTCCCTGCCCTGCCCCCACTTCCCAATGGCGGATGCAGGCGTCTGTGCTGCTTTTCCGCTGGGGGAGTTACTGGTGGGCTTGTAATCTCTTGGTTTTAATTATTTATCTATTTTTCCTTCCTGTTATGTTGCCCTCTGTGTTTCCAAGGCTCGCCACAGACTCGGCAGGGAGAGTGTTTCCTGGTGTTTGGAAACCTCTCTTCTTAAAATTCCCTTCCCGGGACGGGCTTCCCTTCCCGGGACGGAGCTCCCTCCCCACCTCCTTTGTCTCCTTTTTCGTCTTTTATATTTTTTCCTACCTGTTTTTGAAGACAATGGTCTGCTTTTCTGGTTGCCTGATGTCCTCTGCCAGCCTACAGAAGTTGTTTTGTGGAGTTTGCTCGGCGTTGAAATGTTCTTTTGAGGAATTTGTGAGGGAGAACGTGATCTTCCCGTCCTATTCCTCCGCCATCTTTCCCTCCCTCCTGCCCATTCATTTTCCAACTAAGAGCCCATCAGCGAGGGGTGTGCATCCTCTGCCCACTGACCCAGCAACCGGGTGCCCTGACCCCACTGCTCTGTGTCTGACGCTGACCTGGGCACCTGGGGCAACTCCTGTCAGCAGCTCCTTCCACCCAGGGGTTTGAGACCACTCCTTGTTGGCCAGGCTGAGGGGGCTGCGGTGCTACACAGCGTGACGCTCAGCTCCCTGGACTCTGAGGACTTGGGACACCAGGAAGGGAGGGGGCGATCGCAGGGCCAACCACCGGCCCCCATCTCACAGTCAGCACTGACGACCCGGGTGGGGTCAGGCCCAGGCCTTCCTGGCCCCACAGTCACCAGCAGAGGGGACGGGGGTGCACACGAGCCTGCTTTCCCACTCGCTCGGTCTCCCCTTGTTGCTGCTCCGTCTCCCCGCGCACTGTTTACGGGGCGGGGCCTGGGGGCAGTCCACGTGCTGAGGAGCCCGGCCATGACCTGGCATCCGGGCCCCCAGGGAGTCACCGAGAGTGTGGGGATTTGGGGAGCCAGTTCTGAGTAAGGTTCTTCCAGGAGCATAAGTCCTCCCATGAACCTCGAGGTGTGTCCTTAGACGGCACAGGTTTGCGGAAATTCCTCCCAACTTCGAGTCGTATGTTTAAATACAGACACAGTTTTCCCCATGGCCTCAGATGTGAATTGTGTTTCTGGGGTTTTGGATTTTGACCGTGACCTGAGAGTGAATGTGTTATGGGGAATTGACATGCCTGGACTGATTTGTAAGACAATTCTCAGGGGTTATTTCCAGATAACAGACAAAGACATACATCTGGAAATTTGATGTTCCTAAATATTTGGGGAGAGGGGGCCGTTTCCTGTTAACCACAGATTCCTGCCACCAACAAAAGGCTGTGATTCAGGAGCTCCAGTTGGGAAACTGCACTCTAGAAAACTCCACGGGTGGTGCCCCTTCGGGTAAATGGAATATTAATTTGTCTCCAAGGCCAAGTTCATGATGCTGTGCATCTCTTAGTGTGACTTGAATGACAAGAGGCCTAATGGCAGTGGTGGGGGTCTGAGTTTCCCTGTGGAGCCAAGCCTCCTTTCCAACAACATGGGCAGAGAGGGGTCCCCCTGGAGAGATGGACGCACCCCAGGGAGAGCAGGGATGAGACACGCGGCCACGAATCACTGGACAGGAGACGGGCCCAGAGCCTCCCTCCCGTGGGGACCCTGACCTGCCCCACCCCCTCCCTGCCTCTCCTGCCACTAAGCGCCGAGCCCTCTGAGCACAAGGGCAGGTTTTGGTAGCACTTCCGCGTGGGCTTACATCACTGCGGCACTGAAACGACTAGTTCCCAGATCACAGTAATAGTTGGCTTTGTCCTCGGGCTGGGCCCCGGTGACGGTGAGGGTGGCTTTGTTTCCAGAGATGGAGCCAGAGAAGGAATCAGGGGCCCCAGAATATCAGCTGCTTGTGCTGTAGATAAGCAGTCAGGGAGCCTGGCCTGGGGTCTGCTGGAACCAGCTGGGGTAGTTACTGGTAGTGACTGGCCCAGAGCTCAGTCCACAGGTGAGGGTGACCATCCCTCATGGAGACACTGACAGTGCTGGCTCCTGGACCACACTCTGAGCATCCACCCCTAAAAGGAACAAGAGAGAGACAGGGGTTGTTATGGAGACAGGGCCCTCAGACCCTGCTTGGAGGTACCCCAAAGATGCAGAATCTCAGCCCCTGACCTGAGCTGTAAGTGAGGAGCCGGGGCAGAAGAACCATCCAGGCCATGGTGAGGACCCTCCCAGGATGCGGCCTCCTCAGCCTCCTGGGCTGCAGGTGGGGTCCTGGGCCTTTTCATGCCTCCAGCCTCTCAGGAGGAGGAGGGGCCTCATGCAAATCACTTCCTCCTCTCCCTGCCAAGGTCACCAGAGGTCCCCTGGGGTGGGGGCTCTTGAAGGAGGCAGATGCTGGACCTCACACAGGGCAGGGACAGCTCGGGCAGGAGCCCCTGAGTGATGGGGCGACGTCTTTCAGCAAATGTGCTCCTGTGACCTTGGTGACCTCGGTCCTCTGTCTCCTCCCTGGAGTGTCTGAGGCTTGAGGAGTTTGCACGTCTTCCTCTGCTGCTGCTAAATTGCTTCAGTCATGTCTGACTCTGTGAGATCCCACAGACGGCAGCCCACAAGGCTCCTCCATCCCTGGCACTCTCCAGGCAAGAACGCTGGAGTGGGCTGCCGTTTCCTTCTCCGGTGCATGCACGCATGCATGCTGAGTCGCCAACTCTGTGTGACCCCATGGACAGGCTCCTCTGTCCACATGATTCTCCAGGCAAGAATACTGGGGTGGGCTGCCATTTCCTTCTCCTAAGTCTGTCTCTCTTGTCCCAATAATCCAGCCTTTCCCACACCTGAGCCCATCTTTAGAACACTCTCTGTCTTCTCAGGGAGCCCTGAGTCCCGTCTGTGCGGTGCTGTCCGTCCTCCTCCACCAGCCCTGAGCCAAGCAGGAAATCCCGGAGCCTGTGTCTGCTGTGAAGGGTGAGGGGTGGCCCTTGAAGCACTCTTTTAAACTGTCTCTAGTCCCAGCGGTGGGGAGACCAGATGGGAGGTGGGGAGTGACATGCAGAGCCGCGTGGGCAGGCTCAGGGTGACGGCGTCCTGTGCTGTAAACAGCCATGACCATGCGGAGCACCTTCCACAGAACTGCGGATCTTACGGGTAAAGGTCACCGTCTCATCATGCAATGACGACAGCGGGCAAGTTCAGTTCCAACAAAGTTGGGACACATGTCTCATCATCAGAAATAGAAAAACCCCGTGTGTAAGAGGTAGGTGTGGTGAGCGTCGTGGACCTTGTAAAACTCCCTTCCCTGTGGTTCTGCTGTGGAGCCGGATGGACGCGGGACGGAGGAGGGGTGTGAGGGCAACGAGGAGGAGAAGGGGCTCAGACGTCTCAAGTTAACGTGTGTGGAAGAGACGGGAAAAGTCTTGTTCATCTCTTGCTGCTTTCACATAAAAATGTGAATACTCTTCTTATTTTGTATTCGTGTTAGATTTGCTGCTAAAGCATCTGTTTAATGAAATCCACCTGATTTCGGTCAGAGGTGCTTGAAAAGCTCAGCTCATAGAGGTGGAGATATGTATTCCTCCTTAACTCTCTTCTTATGCGAACGTGCTGATGACAGTTGGCGGAGCTCTGAGTTCATGTATTTCATGTCACAGGTGTCAACATAAAGGGAAGGGATGAGGAATGAAGCCGCATAAACTGACTCAGTCCCGGTTTCCAGGCTTCACTACAGATGCTGAAACTGCCAAATAACACGACAGGGGACACTTTTAAATGACAGGGATGGTGACAGAGGGATCTTGCCTGCATCCCTCTTCCGCTGGGAACACCCGGGCGCTCTGCGGGCAATGGGGCAGCCTCTGCAGGGGTCTCATCCCCTGTCCAGGTGTTCCTGGAGGGCGAGGTTCCTGAAGGAAGTCCATTTTCGTTGTATGACCGGCCCTCTGTCCTTGGGTGGATGTCAGGTCTGGGCACTGACCCCACGACAGAGCAGCAGGAACTGAGAGGCGAGCCTGTGGCTCTGAGCTGAGAGCTGCCATGTCCCCTGGGGGCCCAGGTGCAGGACGTCACCCTCCAGTGAGGACCCTGAGGCCCACGTGGGCAAGAGCCAAGGGAGGAGGTGCCAGCCTGCCTGGCCAGGACCCTGCGCTCTCAGGACCAGACCCACAGCGCCCCCTGCTGGCCTCAGGCCTCCTTCTCCCCACTTCACACCACAGCCTCTAGGAAGGGCTTTCTCACACTTGCAGCTGGGTCTTCCTGATGTCACCGCCCAGGGCAATAGAATGAGCCCCCTTCGTCTAGTCTGGGCCTGGTCATTGAGTTTTCCAGGTGCCTAATGACCTCAGACCCCTGAATGGCATGCTGATAAACTAATGAAGTTCAGGATTCCCTGATGTCTCAGCCCGCTCCGCCTAGCTCGTGGGTTCACTGCCAGAACACAACCACCGGAACCTCAGTTTCCAGGGTTCAGACTCCCAGCATGCCCGTGGGTCGTGCCTGCTCATGGTTGTGTGTGAGCTTCCTTCCCAGGTTGACAGGTGGTCAGGGCTGAATGTGCAGGGCCTCCCGGGACCTTCCCAGCCCAGACTGCATGCCTCTGCTCTTATTTCCCTCTTTGCAAAGAGAATAGGCGGCTCTCAGGTGCAACAGTTCTCTTCTTGGTCACTTTCAGGGGTTCTCACTTACCCTTGATCATGGTCCTCACAGTACGTCTTTTTGACTCAGATATTTAAAGATGTTTCTAGTCTAATTTTATAATCTTTCTATATTAAATGTTTGATATAAAATATTATGCCTATAAATGGGTATCGCATCCTTGTCTGGGCTCCTGTTTCATCTCTGGTTGAGAAACCCTTATGACCGTTACCTGATCTTCACTGGACATGGTGAAGTCTAAGGTTCTAACCTTTGATTGTTAGAATCCGTAGATTTAATGGAGATGGGTTTATAAGGTCCATGTCCAAAATAATGACATTTATCCAATATCATCTCAAACAAGGAACCAGGGAGGGAAAAGGGGTAGAGACCATGAGACAAAAGTCGAGGGTATGGGCAAGTGAGGAGTCTGAGAGCCGTGTCCTAAGGGGAAGTGTCTCCTTCACCTGGAGAGGAGGGCTCCTAGGGTGCAGTGTCCAGAGACAGGGAGGCACCCAGTTTCCCTAAGGGTCAGGGTTCAGGGCAGAGCACCAAGCCTGGAGCAGGAGAGGGACGTGCGTGGGTGGGAGAGGCCCCTGGGGTCCAGGGCACAGATGCCGGGCTTCTGCTTCCTCGACATCCTGCTCAGACCTGTGAGGGACTGCCGGGAGCCAGCACAGGAGATCCCACCCATGACAAGTTCATGCAGGACTCGAGGGAATCCCTGGGCCATCCGACCCATGACAAGGTCATGCGGAAGAGTCCTGATGAGCAAGGCCTCAGGACTCGATGGACCCCCTGGATCTGCTCGAGCATCTACCCCCGAACCAGAATCTGTCTATATTCCTATTTTATGTCTTTCACCAGCTCTTCTGACATTAGCAGGGGGCTGTCCCTGACCAAAAGAGTTAACTTATGGCTTTAGTTAATAACTATCCTGGGCATGAAAGGAGTGTTTCAAACCCTCTGTTAGCATTCTAGCTTACATGGCAGCTTTATCCATACTCTTGCAACATTTTGAGCCTCTGCAATGCTTGCTGCCAATTTCTCAAATCCCTTATCCATTCTGTTCCTGGGATTGCATATAATCAGGATGTAGAAAAAACAAGTAATAGCCTTAGCATTAGCAACATTAGACTTTGAGTTAATAAGTTCTTTCTTTCCTGTAACCTGCTGAATCTTTGCTGCATAAAAATGTAACTTTGTACTTTAAGGGTGATGCAGGCTAAGAATTTAAGAAGAAACACTTTAAGGGAAAATCATTGTTCTGGTGCTCTGGCTGACCAACCTTTATCAAAAGGAGGTCATGGAATATCAACAGGCCTCCGGAATAGAAGACGATGTACAGAAAATAAGACTTCTGCAGGAAGGAACCTGATATTGATAAAAGTTGTTACTGATGAAATGTTGAGTTGCCTCTGCATTTCTCACCTTGCTGTATGTATAACTCAGGGTATAAAAGTCCTGAGAAGAATAAAGTCAGGGACCTCGCTCACCGAAGAAGTTTGGTCACCCCATGTTGTCTCTTTATCTCTATCTCTATCTTTCTTCATTTGCTGATGTCGTCCATCCTGAGGACATCCCTGGACTCTGCTGAAGCTGGACCCAAGCAAGGGACCCTGTGTATCTGGGCACATGGGCACTCTGCTTGTATTTGGAGACCAGAGAGGAAAAGATACAATTTCATGGACCCCTAATGATGGAGCAGGATGAGGAGGTGAGCCTGCCTGGATTTAATAGCACGAGTGACAGCAGAGATCTAAACCAGTACTGGTGACGTCACAGCCAGGGTCAGGCAGTAATGGGGCCGACACGGGAGTACAGGGCAAGCTTTCATCAGACATCCCCATCACACGGGAATTCCCTGTGGCTGTGGTTAGTGATGAGCTGTGTGACACTGATGACCAGCCTCCTCATCAGGATGGGGTCCAGAGTGATCCAGGAGGGCGAGAGGACCCACCAGGAGCCAGAGAACAGGGCTGAAACCCTCAGTGTCCCTCACCTCTGTACAGGGTCACAAACGCAGGGATTTTGCCAGGAATCGCTTGTCATCATTGCCATGGTGATCCCCGCTTCCCCGCTGTTCCTTCTACAGGACATGGGGCCCCTGAATCTGAACTCATCATGGGTGTCACAAGCAGAGGGACCCAGGAACATCTTGGGGAACCCCTGCTCCTCACAGTCCACAGACCACCCCAGCCCTGAAGGAGGAAATGCTCCAGTGGGGTGGAGACAAGAGGAGCAGAGGGCAGGGCAGAGCCAGCACCTGTGGGTCAGGAGAGCCACTCGCGGGGCTCCCTGCCGCCTGTAATGTATCCCCGGTGCCCCTCACTCCTCATGCTCTCTGCTCTGCCCCTTCAGGAGCAGAGTTCTCACCCTGGGGGACGATTTGCCTGCTGGGATGGCCCACGGACTCTGCTGGAGGCGCACCTGGGAAAGCCTCCTGCTCCTGATCTCAAGTGAGGGAGCTCAGCTCCACGGCTCGTGGAGCCGTTCCACCAGAACGTACCTCAGGAATAAGTTGGTTCTGGGGTATTATTTCAGATTTGACGGTTCTCTAAGAACAAGCCCCTGACAGGCTGAGGCTCTCGTCCCGGTTTCCTGTCTACCTGTGTCACTGTGAGGAGCCCTGTTGCACCAGCCTGCACGGTCAGAGTCAGCCTCGTCCTCACGCTGCAACCCAGAGACGAGCAGGAGCCCTGCGTTGGCCGAGGCATCTTTGGATCCAGAAAACCCACGGACCCCAGAGCCTGGTTCTTCCTGGAGTCTGAGTGGTAGGACTGAGGACTGAGGAGGGCTCGCTGGCTTCTGCTGGCTCCAGTAAGAGCAGAGCGGCTGACACTGATGTCACTGCTCAGGGTGCAGGGAGCCACAGAGTCACCTGTGGTCTCTCTGGGGACATGGGTCTCCCCACACACAGGCCCTGAAACCATTGCCGGTCTCAGCAGTCCAGGGCCTCAGGGCTGCAGTGTGGTCACTCACAGCAGTACCAGCTCTGGGGGTTTGGAGAAACCAACAGTAAACAGGTGTAGAATTAATATACCTGCAACCTTATCGAAGAAGGTTAACAATAAAGCCATTAAATTGAGATTCTTCTAAAATATCAGTTGACAATAATAAGAAAACACACTACTCAAAATTAGAAATTAAAATGATAATGTTTGAACAAGTAGGTTTGAATATGGTGGAGTATTCCAAATTCCCTTTGCCCTAAATGGTCTTACATGGATCAGAAAGACTGGGAAGAGCAGCTGAGGGCGTTTTGGGTGAAAACATGCAGTAAGTTGTGAGTACGACCACACATTCTTGTTCTCACCGTGTGCAAAGAAAAATGATTTTATGTCCATTTCAGAGCTGCTGCTCCAGTGTCTGCTTGGACAGAGATGCTTCAGCCCCGGGAGGCCCATGTCGGGAGGAGAGCAGATTTTTGTCTCACTTCCCCCCTGGCCTGGAGCACTGTGCCATTATAGCTACTACTGTCTTCAGCTGCACAGTAATAATTGGCCTCGTCCTCAGCCTGGAGCGAGCTGATGGTCAGGGTGGCCGTGTTGCCAGACCTGGAGCCGGAGAATCGGTCCGGGACCCCCGAGGGTCGACTGCTAGTACCATAGATGATGGTTCTGAGGCCTGATCCTGGGAGTTGTTGGTACCAGCCTACACCATATCTACCAACGTTGCTGCTGCTTCCAGAGCAGGTGATGGAGACCCTCTGGCCCAGGGACCCAGACACGGAGGACGGCTGAGTCAGCACAGCCTGGGCCCAGGATCCTGGAAGGGAGAGAGACAGAGATGGTGACTTGGGGGTCCAGACATGATAGCAGGGAACACAGCATGTGTGTCTTCCCAAGACCCCTCCCCTGCCCCCCCACCCCCATCCAGTCACCTGTGCAGAGAGCGACCAGGGTGAGGAGCAGAGGGGACCAGGCCATGGTGGACACGGTCAGGGCGTCCTGCCGTCTGCGGCCCCACAGCTGAGCAGAGCAGAGCATCCCCACACCGCTCCTTCCCCTCTTCATACCCTGAGAGGGGGCGGGGCCTCTCATGCAAATGACTGTCCTCCCCCAACCCCCACAGTGCTCTGATGACCTCTGGGACCTGGCTCAGCTTCCTGTGCCTGAGGGAGACCAGTGGGTGATCAGAGGCGGGGTCGTGTGGGGCTTTGGGGTGGGAGGTCACAGCTGGGAACCCTGAGTAGTAAGCACCAGGAAGCACCAGGGGACTCATCTTAGGTCTCAGAGCTGCAGACCCACAGGAATGGCTTCGCAACGCCCCTGGTGTCCTGGCCCACACATACATCCTGTGACCTAGTGATCAGAGCTCTTAGAGTCAACTTTCCCCGAACTGGCTTTGAAGTTACGCAGTTCAGGAAGTGTTGTGTTGGAAAAAGAGATCCAGGTGTCAGTTACCCTGTAGTGCATGTGAGTGTTACACAGCAGATGTGTGACTTGGAGATTTTAAATCAACCAAAATGGGATCGCGGATTAGTAAAAGTCTAAGGTCATCCCTTAAAATAGATGCCTGAACTTCACTGGAGAGAATGCTGTGGTTCAGTCACTAAGTTGTGTCCGACTCTGGCTCTGTTTCAATTTTACCTTGCCATGGTGCTATTTCCAAAACACCATTTTCCTTGTCGATTCTGTTCTTTAAATAAGATCATTTTAAAGCCTTTCTGACACAGCATCTCCACTGAGGGGTGCACGGGGTGGGCTCTGGGGGCTCCTCCCCTGCTCTCTTTCTGGGAAGAGGGTGGGGACTGATGACCCCCTGACCCCTTCACCCTCCAATTCTGGGTGCTCGGCACCGGGTGCAGCTTCACTCCCAGGAGGAGGCCTGGGGGCTGCGGCTCTGAGTCTGTCCCCTGAGAGGAAGCACCTGCTGTCCCGTCCAAGTCAGGCCGCTGAGCCCGGGAGCAGGGCCAGCTCAGGGGCAGGGCCAGCTCAGGGGACCATGGGGATGTGTTGAGATGTTGCCAGTTCTGAGCGGTGCACAGCGCCCCCTGGTGACGCAGCCGGGGAACGTTCACGGCGTTGAGAGTGGGAGCAATGTTCTGCTCAATTACTTGGTTCTCAAAGCTGTCTGATTGTTTTGCGACCCCGTGGACTGTATTCCACCAGGCCCGTCTGTCCATGGGATTCTCCAGGCAGGAATACTGGAGTGGGTTCCCGTTTCTTGCTCCAGAGGATCTTCCCACCCCAGGGACAGCGCCCTCATCTCTTATGCCCCTTGCATGGGCAGGCGGTTCTTTAGCTCTAGCGACACCCGGGAAGCCTTATGAGAGGAAACAGGCCCGCTCTTTTATCCTGTCACCAAACACCCTTTCAATAAACGAATGAACTGAACAGCAGTAAGTATTACACGTCTTGGACAGTGTACAGATACTTCTTTTTCATTTCTCCTAAAGTATTTTCAGGTGAGTCTGACTACTTTTTCTCCTGGAACATTGATCTCCTTTTCCTTAGGACCCAAGAGTGTTTGTATGTGCTTATCAAATAGATTTGATGTCTTGTCCCTAAAAATATCTGTCACCTGATTTCATCATCTCAGGCATCTCACCGTTGATGTCTATGCCGTCTCACTTCCCTTCAACACTTAGTTTCCTGGTTCTTCATATAAGTGACAGCTTTTACTCGATCCTGTACTGTGTGGAAATTGCTGTAGAAACTCTGGGTTCCATTTCCTTTTCCTTTAACAGGAGATGCTTCTGTGGCGGAATCTCAGGGATGTGCGTTCGCTGCCCAGTGACCCAGCAAGGGCGGCACTGACCCCCTGCTCTGTGCTGCCGACTCTGACCTGGAAACCGGTGGCAACTGCTGTGAACAACTCTGTCATCCAGGGGCGTGTGACCACCCCCTGTGTGCCGCTGCCCTCGGGAGGGGAGTCGGGCTGAGAGGGCAGCTGGGCTGCACTCAGGGGACACCCAGTCTGCTGGGTTCCGTGGCCTCAGGGCCTCCAGGAAGGGAGGGGCAGACCCCTCACCCTGGGAGCCCCGTGGCTGTGGGGGAAGCTGGCCTTTGTCTCCTTTTGCTCTGGCCTGAAGCACTGTGCAAACTTTCAAGCCGTCAGCCCATGAGAAACAGCAATAATCAGCATCATCCTCAGTCTGAACTGAGATGGTCAGAGAGGCCGAGCTGCCAGACTTGGAGCCAGAGAACCGATCCGGGACCCCTGAGGATCTTTAGCCATTTCATAGATCAGAAGTGTGGGCGCCGATCCTGGGAGCTGTTGGTGCCAGCTCACATAATAACCCCAGTGTTGCTGCTGCTTCCAGTGCGGGAGAGGGTGATCCTCTGGCCCAAAGTCCTGGACACGGAGGGCGGCTGAGTCAGCAGAGCCTGGGCCCAGGATCCTGGAAGAGGGAGAGACAGAGATGGTGACTGTGGGCTTCAGGAAGGAGAGGAGGAAAAGGAACATGTCTTCCTGGGCCTTCCCTGTCCCCGCATCCAGTCACCTGTGCAGAGAGCGCCCAGGGTGAGGAGCAGAGGGACCAGGCCATGGTGGACACGATCAGGGCATCCTGCCTTCTGTCGCCCCACAGCTGAGCAGAGCGTCCCCACACCAGAACATACCTCAGGAATAAGTTGGTTCTGGGGTATTATTTCAGATTTGACGGTTCTCTAAGAACAAGCCCCTGACAGGCTGAGGCTCTCGTCCTGGTGTCCCGTCTACCTGTGTCACTGTGAGGAGCCCTGTTGCACCAGCCTGCACGGTCAGAGTCAGCCTCGTCCTCACGCTGCAGCCCAGAGACGAGCAGGAGCCCTGCGCTGGCCGAGGCATCTTTGGATCCAGAAAACACACGGGGCCCCTGGAGCCTGGTTCTTCCTGGAGTCTGAGTGGCAGGACCGGAGGACTGAGGAGGGTCGCTGGCTTCTGCTGATTCCAGCAACAGCAGAGCCGCCGACACTGATGTCACTGCTGAGGGTGCAGGGAGCCACAGAGTCACCTGAGGTCTCTGAGGGGACAGGGGTCTCCCCACACACAGGCCCTGAAACCATTGCCGGTCTCAGCAGTCCAGGGCCTCAGGGCTGCGGTGTGGTCACTCACAGCAGCACCAGCTCTAGGGGCTAAGCTAGCCTCTCCTCAGAGAAACCATTAACAAATGGGTGGCCTCAATCTACTTGCAACTTTTTAGAAGAAAGTTAACAATACAACCATTAAATTAATTTCTCCCGAAATACCAAATGAAAATATTAGAAACACATGGGAGTTCTGATCAGAACTTGAATGATCCTGTGTCTCCCAAGCCAGTGGGAACGCTGTGGAGTATTCTAGATTCGCTTCCCCTGATGCCCTTACATGGGGCAGAGGAGCAGGAAGAGCAGGGGAGGGGCTTCACGGGGGAAACTGTGCCGTAAGTTGTGCAGTGTGGCCCCTCCATTCTTATTCTCACTGCGTGAAATGGAATACAACTTTATGTCCATTTCTGAGCTGCTGCTCCGTGTCTGCTTCCCACAACGTGTGGTAATTGTGTTCCTTCTCAGGATCTGTGTCTCAGGCCCGATTCACCAGCCAGAGATCGGCTCTGCTTGATGTGGAGCCTATTGAGCAAGGTTCCTCAATACAGTGGAGACTATGTCATTTTGTGTGTATAAAACTGAGGATAAGGCAAACTTAAGGCTTAAGGGAAAAGGGAGAATTAGAAGGAATAATCCACTCAGGTATGACCTAAATCAAATCCCTTATGATTCTACAGTGGAAGTGAGAAATAGATTTAAGGGCCTAAATCTGATAGATAGAGTGCCTGATGAACTATGGAATGAGGTTCGTGACATTGTACAGGAGACAGGGATCAAGACCATCCCCATGGAAAAGAAATGCAAAACAGCAAAATGGCTGTCTGGAGAGGCCTTACAAATAGCTGTGAAAAAAAGAGAGGTGAAAAGCAAAGGAGAAAAGGAAAGATATAAGCATCTGAATGCAGAGTTCCAAGGAATGGCAAGAAGAGACAAGAAAGCCTTCTTCAGTGATCAAGGCAAAGAAATAGAGGAAAACAACAGAATGGAAAGACTAGAGATCTCTTCAAGAAAATTAGAGATACCAAGGGAACATTTCATACAAAGATGGGCTCGATAAAGGACAGAAATGGTCTGGACCTAACAGAAGCAGAAGATATTAAGACAAGGTGGCAAGAATACACGGAAGAACTGTACAAAAAGATCTTCACGACCCAGATAATCATGATGATGTGATCACTAATCTAGAGCCAGACATCTTGGAATGTGAAGTCAAGTGGGCCTTAGAAAGCATCACTACGAACAAAGCTAGTGGAGGTGATGGGATTCCCATAGAGCTATTTCAAATCCTGAAAGATGATGCTGTGAAAGTGCTGCACTCAATATGCCAGCAAATTTGGAAAACTCAGCAGTGGCCACAGGACTGGAAAAGGTCAGTTTTCATTCCAATCCCAAAGAAAGGCAATGTCGAAGAATGCTCAAACTACCGCACAATTGCACTCATCTCACATGCTAGTAAAGTAATGCTGAAAATTCTCCAAGCCAGGCTTCAGCAATACGTGAACCGTGAACTTCCAGATGTTAAAGCTGGTTTTAGAAAGGCAGAGGAATCAGAGATCAAATTGCCAACACACACTGGATCATGGAAAAGCAAGAGTGTTCCAGAAAAACATCTATTTCTGCTTGATTGACTATGCCACAGCCTTTGACTGTGTGGATCACAATAAACTGTCGAAAATTCTGAAAGAGATGGGAATACCAGACCACCTGAGCTGCCTCTTGAGAAACCTGTATGCAGGCCAGGAAGCAGCAGTTAGAACTGGACATGGAACAACAGACTGGTTCCAAAATAGGAAAAGGAGTACATCAAGGCTGTATATTGTCACCCCGCTTATTGAACTTCTATGTAGAGTACATCATGAGAAATGCTGGACTGGAAAAAACACAAGCTAGAATCAAGATTGCTGGAAGAAATATCAATCACCTGAGATATGCAGATGACACCGCCCTTATGGCAGAAAGTGAAGAGGAACTAAAAGCCTCTTGATGAAAGTGAAAGAGGAGAGTGAAAAGTTGGCTTAAAGCTCAACATTCAGAAACTAAGATCATGGCATCCGGTCCCATCACTTCATGGGAAATAGATGGGGAAACAGTGGAAACAGTGTCAGACTGTATTTTTTTTTTTGGCTCCAATATCACTGTAGATGGTGATTGCAGCCATGAAATTAAAAGACACTTACTCCTTGGAAGGAAAGTTATGACCAACCTAGATAGAATATTCAAAAGCAGAGACATTACTTTGCCAACAAATGTCCATCTAGTCAAGGCTATGGTTTTCCAGTGGTCATGTATGGATGTGAGAGTTGGACTGTGAAGAAGTCTGGGTGCCGACAAATTGATGCTTTTGAACTGTGGTGTTGGAGAAGACTGTTGACAGTCCCTTGGACTGCAAGGAGATCCAACCAGTCCATTCTGAAGCAGATCAGTCCTGGGTATTCATTGGAAGGACTGATGCTAAAGCTGAAATTCCAATACTTTGGCCACCTGATGCGAGGAGTTGACTTATTGGGAAAGACTCTGATGCTGGGAGGGATTGGGGGCAGGAGGAGAAGGGGACAACAGAGGATGAGATGGCTGGATGGTATCACCCAGTCGATGGACATGAATTAAGTAAATTCCAGGAGTTGGTGATGGACAGGGAGGCCTGGCATGCTGCACTTCATGGGGTGGCAAAGAGTTGGACACGACTGAGTGACTGAACTGAACTGAATTGAACTGGACTGCAAGGAGATCCAGCTAATCCATCCTAAAGGAAATCAGTCCTGAATACTCATTGAAAGGACTGATGCTGATGCAGAAACTCAATCCTTTAGCCACTTGATAGTGAAGAGCTGACTCATTTGAAGAGACCCTGATGCTGGGAAAGATTGAAGGCGGGAGGAGAAGGGGACAACAGAGGGTGAGATGGTTGGATGGCACCTCTGATTTAATGGACTTGAACTTGGGGAGATAATGAATGACAGGGAAGCCTGATGTGCTGCAGCCCACGGGGTCACAAAGAATCAGACATGACTTAGTGACTGAACAAGAACGAGCGGCTTTACAATGTTGTGCTAATTTCAATGACCGGTATCTCAGTGACACTCAGTGTTTTGAACTATAAACCAGGAGCACCTGTTCATTCTTTTCTTAAGTTCTCTTGTATGTATGTGGCTTTTAGTTCACAGGCTTTTAATATTCCTCAGAGTTCTTTTAAGTGTTTTATATTGATTATGTACTACATGTTACTATTTTTATTTTTAGGAGATTCGTTACTTGACTACAGAATACAATTCATTTCTGCATGTTGGCTTTTATAGAAAAACCCAAGTGAAACACTCACAGCAGCATGTCTTATTGTACCCTCAACCCTGAGCTGGGCCTGCCTGAAACCACCTCTTCATCATCGAAAGGTCCTTTTATTTCTGAACAAGCAATATTGGCCAAAAAATACACACACCTGCATTGGATAAGAGTATTTTCGCCGTCTAAAAGATGAACTGAAGTAAAAGATACGGCATTATCAAATCTGCTGGCTCTAGGAAACTCAGCTGCTTGCCTAAATTCTGATGATTTAAGTCACCCCTGAGCTCGACTTCATCCGAGCCACGAGCAGGGGTGAGTGGAGGAGGTTTCTGTCTCACTTCCTCACTGCTCTGGAGCACCGTGTGAGCATTAGTGTCGCCATGCCACACAGCACAGTGATAGTCGGCCTCGTCCTCGGGCTGCAGCCCAGAGATGAGCAGGAGCCCTGCGTTGGTCGAGGCATCTTTGGATCCAGAGAAGTGGCTTGGAACCCCGGAGCCCTGGTGCTTATCCGAGTCTGACTTGAACCTCAGGAGGTACCGGGGAGGGCTCCCTGCCTTCTACTGATACCAGTATATGGTATAACTGCCAACACTGTAGCCACTGCTCAGGGTGCAGGTGAGTCTGGCTGATGCTCCCGGAGACCCAGAGAGGGAGGCCGGCTGAGTCAGCAGAGGCTGGGAGAGGGAACCTGCAGACACAGACACAGGGGAGACGGGGCAGGAGCTGCAGGAAAGAGTCCCAGAGTCTGCGCCCCAGGGGCTGATGAGGCTGGGGGCTGAGCCCTGGTACCCGGGGCCTGTGCCTACCTGTAGAGAGAGAGAAGAACACGAGCAGGAGAGGAGTCCAGGCCATGGTGCTCACAGAACCCTGGTCCCCACAGTGGGCTGGGCTGCCCCAGGCCTGCTTTTCTGCCCCTGTCTCTGCCAGAGGAGGGGCTGAGATGCAAATGAGGGTCCACCCAGGGCCTGCCCAGCCCCTCCCTGAACCCTGGTGCTAGATCTCAGCTCACAGCCCAGACTCACAGGTGGAAGGGGCTTCCTCCTTGGGACCCAGTGGGAGGAAGCACCTCTTGAGACCACACAGGTCCCTGCTCAGGGGAGTCTGCAGCCAAGCGGACACAGGGCTGAGTCCCCCCAGGAGCTCAGGCCCCGGCCCCAGCCCAGCTGCTGTAGTGAGTGATGCTCCCTGAATGCCGGTGTAGGGTCCCCAGGGCAGCCCTGCAGCGGCCCCTGTAGGTGACATGTGGAAAAGTATAAGTGGAAAAACACATAGAAAACAAGAGATAAAATTCATGCTTTTTGGCAAGTTATAATACTGGCTCTATTAGAGAAAATATGTAAACAGACTAAACTGCTTTCCAGAGTAAACACATTTCTTGTACTTCTCTGTTGGTTCGGTGGTTAAGAATCTGCCTGCCACTGTAGGGGATGGAGGTTCAAACCCTGGACAGGGAGGACTCCACATGCCACAGAGCACCTGAGCCCTGCAGCCACAGCTGCTGAGCCTGCATCCCAGAGCCCGCGCCCCACGAGGAGAGAAGCCCCTTCTTGCCACAACTATGACAGCCCGCTTGCAGCAATGAGACGTGTTTTTACCTAATCTCTTTTGAAAGACATGATGTATACACCTTCGGGAATATCTACAAAACAAACAGTGGTCCCGTGGTTCCAATAGATCTGCTTTGTGTATTATTACAAAACATGAAGAAAATGTAAATTTTCCTAGTTCTTTGGTAAATCAAACCAGTTATACATGCACCTAATACATTAAACTTAAGATGAAAATTGACGGGGGGGGGGGGGCAGTCCTAAGATGGCGGAGGAATAGGATGGGAAGACCACTGTCTCCCTCACAAATTCCTCAAAAGAACATTTCAACGCTGAGCAAACTCCACAAAACAACTTCTGTAGGCTGGAAGAGGACATCAGGCAACCAGAAAAGCAGACCATTGTCTTCAAAAACAGGTAGGAAAAAATATAAAAGATGAAAAAGGAGACAAAGGAGGTGGGGAGGGAGCTCCGTCCCGGGAAGGGAAGCCGGTCCCGGGAAGGGAATTTTAAGAAGAGAGGTTTCCAAACACCAGGAAACTCTCCCTGCCAAGTCTGTGGCAAGCCTTGGAAACACAGAGGGCAACATAACAGGAAGGAAAAAATAAATAAATAATTAAAACCAAGAGATTACAAGCCCAACAGTAACACCCCCAGCGGATAAGCAGCACAGACGCCTGCATCCGCCATTGGGAAGTGGGGGCAGGGCAGGGACGCGCGGGAGGCGCGGGCTGCAGAGCTTTGCAAGAATCAGGCAGGAACGCCCCACGCGCAACCAGAACGATCTAACTTGGGCTAGCAAATCAGACTGTGGGATAGCTACCACGCGAAAAGCTCGAACCTAAGACACCGCCAGGACCAAGCACAGAACAAAGGGCGGAACGGAAAAAGCCGGCTGCAGACCATCCCCCCGGGGGACAGGCAGCCAGAGCCGCCGTAAGGACTGGGAAGGGGCAATTGCAGACCCGGAGAGACTTCACTTACCAAACTGCAAGCAGGCTTCTTTGCTAAGACTTCTGGGGGTGCTGGACAGTCACCATCTGCATCACAAGGGGTGCCAGTGGTCCACCCAGAAAACTGAGCAGCAGAGGCAGAAAAGGCGACAAGTCGCAGTGATTGCGCTCGCCAAACTCCTGAGCTGCTCGGACCTGGGAAGGGCACAAAGCGCAGTCCCAACCGAATCTGTGCCTCTGAGGGCTACCTGAGCGCCGAACCTGAGCAGCTTAGACCAGGGAAGTGCACGCAGCCTAGGGCCGGCCTCAGACAGTTCCCAGCTGAGCATCGTAGAGCCGGAGCGGTTTGTGCGCCTCGAGAAGGGACAGGTCAAGCGGGGCTGAGACACTGTGTGCACACGACAGCGCTGTTTGTTTGCAGCATCCCCCCTCCCCACAGCGCGACTGAACTAGTGAGCCTAAAAAACCAGCATAAAGAAGAAGTTAAACAGAGGGAACCGCCTTGGAAGTGACCCCACACTGCCCACAACATCAGACAAGGGCCAGATATATTTTTACTATTTTTAAAATCATTCCTTTTTTTCCCTTTTTTTTTCTAACTTTTTAAAAATAGTTAAGTCTTCTATTTCTCCTCTAATTTTTATTTCTATAACCTATTATTACTATTCAGAAAAAAAACCGACTCTTTTTTTTTTTTTCCCCCTGGCAAACACCATATATAGTCTTTGGGTGGTTATTGGTGTTTTTTTTTTTTTAATTTTTAATAATTCTTATGGCTTTCTTTTTTCTTTTCCTTTTTTCTCTTTTTTCCTTCTGCTTCTTTTCTTTAATATTGTATTTTTGAAAATCCAACCTCTACTCTAGATTTTTAATCTTTGCTCTTTGGTTTTTGTTGTTAATTTTGTACATTTAAAAACCCAAACTTCACTACCCAATTTTACCTGAGAGCGAGATTACTGGCTTGACCACTCTCTCCTCCTTTGGACTCTCCTTTTTCTCCACCAGGTGGCCTCTGTCTCTTTTCTCCCCCATCTCTTCTCTATCCAACTCTGTGAATCTCTGTGTGTTCCAGACAGGGCAGAACACCTAAGGAACTGGTTACTGGCAGGATTTGTCTCTCTCCTTCTCATTCCTCTCTCTTATCCTCCTGGCCACCTCTGTCTACTTCCTCCCTCCCCTCTTGCCTGTATAACTCCGTAAATACCTCTGAGCAGTCCAGACTACGGAGCACACATAAGGAAGTGACTACTGGCTAGCTTGCTCTCTCCTCTTTTGATCTCACTGCATCTCATTCCAGTCACCTCTAACTACCCCCTCCCTCTTCTCTTCTCCTTGTAACTCAGGGAAACTCTCTGAGTGTCTCTCAATGTGGAGAAACTTTTCATCTTTAACCTAGATGTTTTATCATCAGTGCTATATAGATGGAGAAGTCTAGAGGCTACTGTAAAAATAAAACTGAAAACCAGAAGCAGGAGGCTTAAGTCCAAAGCCTGAAAACATCAGAGAACTCCTGAATTCAGGGAACATTAAGCAATAGGAGCTCATCAAATGCCTCCATACCTACACTGAAACCAAGCTCCACCCAAGGACCAACAAGTTCCAGAACAAGACATACCACACAAATTCTCCAGCAACACAGGAACACACCCCTGAGCTTCAATATACAGGCAGCTCAAAGTTACTCCAAAACCTTTGACGTCTCATAACCCATTACTGGTCACTCCACTGCACTCCAGAGAGAAGAAACCCAGCTCCACCCACCAGAACTCCAACACAAGCCTCCCTAACCAGGAAACCTAGACAAGCCACTGATACAACCCCACCCACAGTGAGGAAGCTCCATAATAAAGAGAACTCCACACATTACCAGAATATAAAAAGGCCACCCCAAACGCAGAAATAGAATCAAGATGAAGAGACAGAGGAATACTCAGCAGGTAAAGGAACAGGAGAGTTGCCCACCAAACCAAACAAAAGAGGAAGAGGTAGGGAATCTACCTGAGAAAGAATTCCAAATATTGATAGTGAAAATGATCCAAAATCTTGAAATCAAAATGGAATCACAGATAAATAGCCTAGAGACAAGGATTGAGAAGATGCAAGAAAGGTTTAACAAGGACCTAGAAGAAACAAAAAGAGTCAATATATAATGAATAATGCAATAAATGAGATCAGAAACACTCTGGAGGCAACAAATAGCAGAATAATGGAGGCAGAAGATAGGATTAGTGAAACAGAAAATAGAATGGTAGAAATAAATGAATTAGAGAGGAAACAAGAAAAACGAATTAAAAGAAATGAGGACAATCTCAGAGACCTCCAGGACAACATGAAACGCTCCAACATTCGAATTATAGGAGTCCCAGAAGAAGAAGACAAAAGAAAGACCATGAGAAAATCCTTGAGGAGATAATAGTTGAAAACTTCCCTGAAATGGGGAAGGAAATAATCACCCAAGTCCAAGAAACACAGAGAGTTCCAAATAGGATAAACCCAAGGCGAAACACCCCAAGACACATATTAATCAAATTAACAAAGATCAAACACAAGGAACAAATATTAAAAGAAGCAAGGAAAAACAACAAATAACACACAAGGGGATTCCCATAAGGATTACAGCTGATCTTTCAATAGAAACTCTTCAGGCCAGGAGGGAATGGCAAAACATACTCAACGTGATGAAAGAAAATAACCTACAGCCCAGATTACTGTACCCAGCAAGGATCTCATTCAAATACGAAGGAGAAATCAAAAGCTTTACAGACAATCAAAAGCTGAGAGAATTCAGCACCACCAAACCAGCTCTCCAACAAATTCTAAAGGATATTCTCTAGACAGGAAACACAAAAGGGTGTATAAACCCGAACCCAAAACAATAAAGTAAATGGTAACAGGGTCATACTTATCAATAATTACCTTAAACGTAAATGGGTTGAATGCCCCAACCAAAAGACAAAGACTGGCCGAATGGATACAAAAACAAGACCCCTCTATATGCTGCTTACAAGAGACCCACCTCAAAACAAGGGACACATACAGACTGAAAGTGAAGGGCTGGAAAAGATATACCATGCAAATAGAGACCAAAGAAAGCAGGAGTGGCAATACTCATATCCGATAAAATAGACTTTAAAACAAAGGCTGTGAAAAGAGACAGAGAAGGCCACTACATAATGATCAAAGGATCAATCCAAGAAGAAGATATAACAATTATAAATATATATGCACCCAATATAGGAGCACCACAATATGTAAGACAAATGCTAACAAGTATGAAAGGGGAAATCAACAATTACACAATAATAGTGGGAGACTTTAATACCCCACTCACACCTATGGACAGATCAACTAAACAGAAAATCAACAAAGAAACGCAGACTTTAAATGATACATTAGATCAGTTAGACCTAGTTGATATCTATAGGACATTTCACCCCAAAACAATGAATTTCACTTTTTCTCAAGTGCTCATGGAACATTCTCCAGGATAGATCACATCCTGGGCCATAAATCTAAACTTGATAAATTCAAAAAAATCTAAATCATTCCAAGCATCTTTTCTGACCATAATGCATTAAGATTAGATCTCAATTACAGGAGAAAAACTATTAAAAATTCCAACATATGGAGGTTGAACAACACACTTCTAAATAACCAACAAATCACAGAAGAAATCAATAAAGAAATCAAAATATGCATAGAAACTAATGAAAATGAAAACACAACAACCCAAAACCTGTGGGACACTATAAAAGCAGTGCTAAGAGGAAAGTTCATAGCAATACAGGCATACCTCAAGAAACAAGAAAAAGTCAAATAAGTAACCTAACTCTACACCTAAAGCAACTAGAAAAGGAAGAATTGGAGAACCCCAGAGTTAGTAGAAGAAAGAAATCTTAAAAATTAGGGCAGAAATAAATGCAAAAGAAACAAAAGAGACCATAGCAAAAATCAACAAAGCCAAAAGCTGGTTCTTTGAAAGGATAAATAAAATTGACAAACCATTAGCCAGACTCATCAAGAAGCAAAGAGAGAAAAATCAAATCCATAAAATTAGAAATGAAAATGGAGAGATCACAACAGACAACACAGAAATACAAAGGATCATAAGAGACTACTATCAGCAGTTATATGCCAATAAAATGGACAACGTGGAAGAAATGGACAAATTCTTAGAAAAGTACAACTTTCCAAAACTGAACCAGGAAGAAATAGAAAATCTTAACAGACCCATCACAAGCACGGAAATTGAAACTGTAATTAGAAATCTTCCAGCAAACAAAAGCCCAGGTCCAGACGGCTTCACAGCTGAATTCTACCAAAAATTTTGAGAAGAGCTAACACCTATCCTACTCAAACTCTTCCAGAAATTGCAGAGGAAGGTAAACTTCCAAACTCATTCTATGAGGCCACCATCACCCTAATACCAAAACCTGACAAAGATACTACAAAAAAGAAAACTACAGGCCAATATCTCTGATGAACATAGATGCAAAAATCCTCAACAAAATTCTAGCAATCAGAATCCAACAACACATTAAAAAGATCATACACCATGACCAAGTGGGCTTTATCCCAGGGATGCAAGGATTCTTCAATATCCGCAAATCAATCAATGTAATTCACCACATTAACAAATTGAAAAATAAAAACCATATGATTATCTCAATAGATGCAGAGAAGGCCTTTGACAAAATTCAACATCCATTTATGATAAAAACTCTCCAGAAAGCAGGAATAGAAGGAACATACCTCAACATAATAAAAGCTATATATGACAAACCCACAGCAAACATTATCCTCAAGGGTGAAAAACTGAAAGCATTTCCCTAAAATCAGAAACAAGACAAGGGTGCCCACTTTCACTGCTACTATTCAACATAGTTCTGGAAGTTTTGGCCACAGCAATCAGATCAGAAAAAGAAATAAAAGGAATCCAAATCGGAAAAGAAGAAGTAAAGCTTTCACTGTTTGCAGATGACATGATCCTCTACATAGAAAACCCTAAAGACTCCACCAGAAAATTACTAGAGCTAATCAATGAATATAGTAAAGTGGCAGGATATAAAGTCAACACACAGAAATCCCTTGCATTCCTATACACTAATAATGAGAAAGTAGAAAAAGAAATTAAGGAAACAATTCCATTCACCATTGCAACGAAAAGAATAAAATACTTAGGAATATACCTACCTAAAGAAACTAAAGACCTATATATCGAAAACTATAAAACACTGATGAAAGAAATCAAAGAGGACACTAATAGATGAAGAAATATACCATGTTCATGGATCAGAAGAATCAATATAGTGAAAATGAGTATACTACCCAAAGCAATTTACAAATTCAATGCAATCCCTATCAAGCTACCAGCCACATTTTTCACAGAACTAGAACAAATCATTTCAAGATTTGTATGGAAATACAAAAAACCTCGAATAGCCAAAGCAATCTTGAGAAAGAAGAATGGAACTGGAGGAATCAACTTGCCTGGCTTCAGGCTCTACTACAAAGCCACAGTCATCAAGACAGTATGGTACTGGCACAAAGACAGAAATATAGATCAATGGAACAAAATAGAAAGCCCAGAGATAAATCCACACACATATGGACAGCTTATCTTTGACAATGGAGGCAAGAATATACAACGGAGTAAAGACAATCTCTTTAACAAGTGGTGCTGGGAAAACTGGTTAACCACTTGTAAAAGAATGAAACTAGATCACTTTCTAACACCGCACACAAAAATAAACTCAAAATGGATTAAAGATCTAAATGTAAGACCGGAAACTATAAAACTCCTAGAGGAGAATATAGGCAAAACACTCTCCGACATAAATCACAGCAAGATCCTCTATGATCCACCTCCCAGGATACTGGAAATAAAAGCAAAAATAAACAAATGGGATCTAATTAAAATTAAAAGCTACTGCACAACAAAGGAAAATATAAGCAAGGTGAAAAGACAGACTTCTGAATGGGACAAAAAAATAGCAAATGAAGCAACTGAAAAACAACTAATCTCAAAAATATACAAGCAACGTATGCAGCTCAATTCCAGAAAAATAAACGACCCAATCAAAAAATGGGCCAAAGAACTAAATAGACATTTCTCCAAAGAAGACATACGGATGGCTAACAAACACATGAAAAGATGCTCAACATCACTCATTATTAGAGAAATGCAAATCAAAACCACAATGAGGTACGACTTCACACCAGTCAGAATGTCTGTGATCCAAAAATCTGCAAGCAATAAATGCTGGAGAGGGTGTGGAGAAAAGGGAACCCTCCTACACTGTTGGTGGGAATGCAAACTAGTACAGCCACTTTGGAGAACAGTGTGGAGATTCCTTAAAAAATTGCAAATAGAACTGCCTTATGACCCAGCAACCCCACTGCTGGGCATACACACCAAGGAAACCAGAATTGAAAGAGACACGTGTACCCCAATGTTCATCGCAGCACTGTTTATAATAGCCAGGACATGGAAACAACCTAGATGTCCATCAGCAGATGAATGGATAAGAAAGCTGTGGTACATATACACAATGGAGTATTACTCAGCCGTTAAAAGAATACATTTGAATCAGTTCGGATGAGATAGATGAAACTGGAGCTGATTATACAGAGTGAAGTAAGCCAGAAAGAAAAACACCAATACAGTATACTAACACATATATATGGAATTTAGAAAGATGGCAATGACGACCCTGTATGCAAGACAGCAAAAAAGACACAGATGTGTATAATGGACTTTTGAACTCAGAGGGAAAGGGAGAGGGTGGGATGATTTGGGAGAATGGCATTGCAACATGTATACTATCATGTAAGAATCAAATCACCAGTCTATGTCCGATGCAGGATACAGCATGCTTGGATCTGGTGCATGGGGATGACCCAGAGAGATGTTATGGGGAGGGAGGTGGGAGTGGGGTTCATGTTTGGGAACACATGTACACCCGTGGTGGATTCATGTCAATGTATGGCAAAACCAATACAGTATTGTAAAATAAAATAAAGTATTAAAAAAAAGAAAAAAAATTGACGAACAACTAACACTGATCAGTCATCTAATTATTCTTAAAAAAATCAATATAGAAATTCCTATACCAGATAAGCAAATTGATACTATTACTACATGCCCTTTTTCAAACAGAAAGCTTGTGTTTTTATTAGGATATGAAGCCATAAATTTACCATCCAAAATAAAAACCACCACACACATCTGTAATGTGCTGATACACCCTTTTCACATACCTCAGCCCACACACGTCACCCTGCGGGGCCTCTGCCCACAGCTGTATCTTCTCCTCTGTACAGACTCTCCCAGGAGCCTCCTCCTCCTTGGAGACACCTTCCGACTCCTCACCTTCCAGCAACCCCTCCCTGACCGAGACTCCGCCACAACCCCACGTGGACCAGGATGAGGGACCCGAATCTGAGCTGCATGGGGACGGACCAGGAGCTCCAGTGGATGGGCGTCACAATTCTGAGGGTCCCCGTAAGAGAGGACAGTTTCCCCAGCGCCCAGTGTTTGCCCTGTTGTCTGGCCCAGAACCCCTTGTGGGACTCTGCACTGCGCCCCCTGCTGGCCACAGGCACCTCCTCCAGCTCCTGGGATGTCCCAGCCCCCATGCAGAGTGGCCCCTTGTTCAGCAGGCATTGAGGATGGCACTCCTGGGAGAGAAGGATGAGGGGCCTTGGTAGGTCCTCCCTGTGCACAGGGATGCCCTCACACTGGGACTCTCATCTCCATGGAAACCGACCATACTCCGCAGTGTGCATCTGTGTTAACGGTCCAGCCCCACCTGCTCTGCAGACCCTGCAGGTGTGTGTGACAGGGCACTGACGGGGAGCAGCAGGGCACACGCCTGGAGACCTGTCTCATGTGCTGCTTGTGCCATGATCCGGTTAGGCTCAAAGGGGCCTGAAGAAAGCTTGCTCGGTTGGAATGTGAGGAGGAGTCAGGCATCTCCCTGCAGAGACAGGAAGCATCCGGGGCAGGGGGTCAGGGCACGTGTCCAGAGAAGGGGAGGCGGGTGACCCTGGTGAACAGCCGTTCTAGGTCAGAGAGGTGGGGCGCTCTGAACTTAGGACTCAGCTCTTCCAAATAGAGCAGAGAGGAAAGGCTAGGGAAAACAACATCATCTTGCTGAAACCCCTAAAGCACTTTTTGAAAATAGTATTTATTTTGGCGCCGTGTGTCTTTGTTGGTGCCCGTGGCCTGGCTCTAGTTGCAGAGAGGGAGGGCTACTCTCCATTTACGGGGCAAGGGCTTCTCCTTGCAGTGGCTTCGCTTGTTACGGCGTCTGGTTTCTGTGGCAAGCGCGCTTCAGTCACTGTGGCTTAGGATTTTGTTGCCCCAGGCATGTGGGATCCTTCTGGAGCAGGAATCAAACATGTCTCCCCTGCATTTGGAGGCCAATTTTTCACCTCGGAACCACCAAGGAAGTCACTGAAAGCCTTTTATTTTTCTGCTTCTTATTTTAGTCTCTGTGAAGTTATGTGTGTTTCTACACCCTCAAATCCAGTCACAGCGATGTTGACTACATTATTGTGTTTAATCCCCTGCCTAGCACCCAGCGGTGCCAGAGGCACCCAGCCTGCTCTCGTGGGACAGTAGACAGGGCTGTGTGAGCCCCAAGTGCTGGACTCGTCTCCCTGTTGCTGCACAGACCCACTGATGTGGACTGAACTTTATCCCTCAAACTCTGTGTCGAACCTCTCATTCTTGAGTGACTGGCTTTCAGGTAAGACAATGAAGGCGGGACCTGGGGTGACTGAGGTCATAGGAAGACACCCTAAGACACAGAGCTGGTGCCCCTGTAAGAACAGGGGAACCCCCAGGACGTCACATGGAGAAAAGCCTGGGTGAGGCCAGTCAGGACACAGGTGTCTGCAAGCCAAGCAGAGAGGCCTCAGGGGGAACCAGGCCTGCCTCACCTGGACCTCGGGCCTCAGCCTGCGTGGCCCTGAAGACACCGCCTGTTGGCTGAGCCACCCCATCTGTGTGCTGTGACAGCAGCCGTGACAGTTATCAGCCTCAGCCTCAGCCTCATGCACTGTGTCCCCACGGCAGCCTCTCAGCACCTGGGATGTCACGCGGGCTGAGAGCATCTGCCACCAAGGACAGGCTTTGGGGGCAGATTTTGAGAGGAGGACACATTGTCCCGACAAAGTCCCCTGGTGTGGGTCTAGACCCCACTTTTAGGTTAAACAAAAACAGAGGCAGTTGACCTGCCCGAGGATGGCTCTGCCTCGGGACCCCCAGGGCTGTGGGGAAAGCAGGCTTTTGTCTCACTTCCCCCCTGGCCTGGAGCACCGTGGGGCCATTCAAGCTGTCATCCATGATAAACAGTAATAACCAGCCTCCTCCTCCGACTGGAGTGAAGCGATGGTCATGGAGGCCGAATTTCCAGACTTGGAGCCAGAGAACCACTCTGGGCCCCCTGAGGGTCGATTGCTATCACCATAGATCGGGGTTTTGGGGGCCGTTCCTGGGAGCTGCTGGCACCAGCCCACAAAATTACCCCCCATGTTGCTGCTGCTTCCAGAGCAGGTGATGGTGACCCTCTGGCCCAGGGACCTGGACACGGAGGATGGCTGAGTCAGCACAGCCTGGGCCCGGGATCCTGGAAGGGGGAGAGACAGAGATGGTGACTCGGGGGTCCAAACACGAGAGCAGGGAGCAGGGCCCATGAGTCTTCCCAGGGCCCTTCCCCTGTCCCCGCATCCAGTCACCTGTGCAGAGAGCGCCCAGGGTGAGGAGCAGAGGGGACCAGGCCATGGTGGACACGGTCAGGGCATCCCGCCGTCTGTGGCCCCACAGCTGAGCAGAGCATCCCACCCCGCTCCTTCCCCTCTTCATAGCCTGAGAGGGGGCGGGGCCGTTCATGCAAATGACCTCCTCCCCGCCCCGCCCCCACAATGCCCTGATCCCCTCTGGGCCCTGGCTCAGCTTCCTGGGCCTGAGGGAGGCCAGTGTGTGATCAGGGGCGGGGTTGCGTGGGCCTTAGTGGTGGGAGGTCACAGCAGGGAGCCCTGAGCAGAAGCCAAGATGCAGTGTCAGGAGACTGGGCCCGGCTCTCACAACCCACCAACCCTCAGGACCGGCTCCCGCGCGCGCCCTGGGGTCCAGGCCCGGACCCTCGTCCTGTGACCTGGTGGCCTGGGCCCTCAGGGACAGCCCCGCCCCTGTTCAGTGCACTGCCCCCTCCGTAGGGAAAACTGCACTTCTGTCCCCTGTGCCTCAGGGCTTTCTGGGAGCTCCCCTCAGACCCTTTGGGAGAGTCAGTTATGGCGCCCTGTCTGCTCAGGGGTCAGGAGTGAGAGGCATCTAGGACTCAAACTCCTCTCAGCTCAGGATCAGAGCAGGGCAGTGACATCCCAGGGGGTCCCGTCCCCCGCTGTGCAGGACAGAGGTCCCCCCTCTGAGGGTTCCCTGTCAGTGGGGAGTGTCCTCCTTCCTCTGTGTGTCCCCTCAGCCCTGAGGAGGACGGGGCTCTTCCCTCTGGAGGGAGGGAGGGTGTGGGGAGAGGCCTGGGGTGTGACCCTGGACCCCTAAATGCCTGGATCTTTGCTGTGTGAGTCTTTCCACACACCGGACCCCGTCCCGTGTCCTGTCCTTCGAAGGGACCCATGCTGGGTGACTCTCCTGCAGGCACAGGGCACAGAAGGCTATGATCTTCTGACAGACGGACCTTGCTCATGATGGAGGCCATCTCATACAGGGGTTGAGGAATAAAGAGGAGCCCGGGATTCGGTAGGAAAGTCATGAATCCTAAGAGGAGGGGAGGAGCCCTTAGGAAAGAGTTGAGGAGTCAGAGGAGGCAGAGCGGAACTGAGGGGTGCAGGGGGCTCGGCTCTGGGGGCTCCTCCCCTCTCTGCTCCTGGGGAAGCGGGTAGGGTCTGATGACCCTGAAGAGGACACCCTCTCATTCTGGGTCCTCAATCCTGTTTGAAGCTTCACCCCCAGAGCTTGAGGGGTCACGGCTCCAAGTCTGTCTCCTGAGAGGAAGCACCTGCCGAGACCTCCAACTCGGTCCACTGAGCCCGGGGACAAGCCCAGGTCAGGGGACCATCTGGTGCGCTCAGGTTCCCCCAGCTCCGGGAGGGTGCACAGCGCCCCCTGGTGACGCACTCGGGGAATGTCCACGGTGGGAAAATGTGAGGAAGGAAGGAGCTGCCCCTTCATTTTCCAACTAAGAGCCCATCAGCGAGGGGTGTGCATCCTCTGCCCACTGACCCAGCAACCGGGTGCCCTGACCCCACTGCTCTGTGTCTGACGCTGACCTGGGCACCTGGGGCAACTCCTGTCAGCAGCTCCTTCCACCCAGGGGTTTGAGACCACTCCTTGTTGGCCAGGCTGAGGGGGCTGCGGTGCTACACAGCGTGACGCTCAGCTCCCTGGACTCTGAGGACTTGGGACACCAGGGAGGGAGGGGGCGATTGCAGGGCCAACCACCGGCCCCCATCTCACAGTCAGCACTGACGACCCAGGTGGGGTCAGGCCCAGGCCTTCCTGGCCCCACAGTCACCAGCAGAGGGGACGGGGGTGCACACGAGCCTGCTTTCCCACTCGCTCGGTCTCCCCTTGTTGCTGCTCCATCTCCCCGCGCACTGTTTACGGGGCGGGGCCTGGGGGCGGTCCACGTGCTGAGGAGCCCGGCCATGACCTGGCATCCGGGCCCCCAGGGAGTCACCGAGAGTGGGGGATCTGGGGAGCCAGTTCTGAGCAAGGTTCTTCCAGGAGCATAAGTCCTCCCATGAGCCTCGAGGTGTCTCCTCAGACAGCACAGGTTTGCGGAAATTCCTCCCAACTTCCAGTCTTATGTTTAAATACAGACACAGTTTTCCCCATGGCCTCAGATGTGAATTGTGTTTCTGGGGTTTTGGATTTTGACCGTGACCTGGGAGTGAATGTGTTATGGGGAATGAACATGCCTGGACTAACTTGTTACACAATTCTCAGGGGTTATTTCCAGATAACAGACAAAGACATACATCTGGAAATTTGATGTTCCTAAATATTTGGGGAGAGGGGGTGGTTCCCTTTAAAGCACAGATTCCTGCCACCAAAAAAAGGCTGTGATTTAGGATCTCCAGTTGGGAAACTGCACTCTAGAAAACTCCACGGGTGGTGCCCCTTCGGGTAAATGGAATATTAATTTGTCTCCAAGGTCAAGTTCATGATGCTGTGCATCTCTTAGTGTGATTTGAATGACAAGAGGCCTAATGGCCGTGGTGGGGGTCTGAGTCTCCCTGTGGAGCCAAGCCTCCTTCCAAACAACATGGGCAGAGAGGGGTCCCCCTGGAGAGATGGACGCACCCGGGGAGAGCTGGGAGGAGACACGGGGCCACGAATCACCGGACAGGAGACGGGCCCAGAGCCTCCCTCCCGTGGGGACCCTGACCTGTCCCACCCCCTCCCTGCCTCTCCTGCCACTAAGCGCTGAGCCCTCTGAGCACAAGGGCAGGTTTTGGTAGCCCTTCCCCGTGAGCTTACATCACTGCGGCACTGAAACGACTAGTTCCCAGATCACATTTAATAGTCGGGCTCGTCCTCGTGCTGGGCCCCGGTGACGGTGAGGGCGGCTTTGTTTCCAGAGATGGAGCCAGAGAAGCAATCAGGGGCCCCAGAATATCAGCTGCTTGTGCTGTAGATAAGCAGTCAGGGAGCCTGGCCTGGGGTCTGCTGGAACCAGCTGGGGTAGTTACTGGTAGTGACTGACCCAGAGCTCAGTCCACAGGTGAGGGTGACCGTCCCTCCTGGAGACACTGACAGCTGGCTCCTGGATCACAGTCCGAGCGTCCACCCCTAAGAGCAACAAAAGAGAGACAGGGGTTGTTATGGAGACAGGGCCCTCAGACCCTGCTTGGAGGTACCCCAAAGATGCAGAGTCTCAGCCCCTGACCTGAGCTGTAAGTGAGGAGCCCGGGCAGAAGAACCATCCAGGCCATGGTGAGGACCCTCCCAGAATGCGGCCTCCTCAGCCTCCTGGGCTGCAGGTGGGGTCCTGGGCCTTTTCATGCCTCCAGCCTCTCAGGAGGAGGAGGGGCCTCATGCAAATCACTTCCTCCTCTCCCTGCCATGGTCACCAGAGGTCCCCTGGGGTGGGGGTTCTTGAAGGAGGCAGATGCTGGACCTCACACAGGGCAGGGACAGCTCGGGCAGGAGCCCCTGAGTGATGGGGCGACGTCTTTCAGCAAAAGTGCTCCTGTGACCTTGGTGACCTCGGTCCTCTATCTCCTCCCTGGAGTGTCTGAGGCTGAAGGAGGAGTTTGCACGTCTTCCTCTGCTGCTGCTAAATTGCTTCAGTCATGTCTGACTCTGTGCAAGCCCACAGACAGCAGCCCACAAGGCTCCTCCATCCCTGGCACTCTCCAGGCAAGAACGCTGGAGCGGGCTGCCATTTCCTTCTCCAGCGCATGCACCCACGCATGCTGAGTCGCGTCAGTCGTGCCCAACTCTGTGTGACCCCAGGGACAGGCTCCTCTGTCCACGGGATTCTCCAGGCAAGAACGCTGGGGTGGGCTGCCATTTCCTTCTCCTAAGTCTGTCTCTCTCGTTCCAATAATCCAGCCTTTCCCACACCTGAGCCCATCTTTAGAACACTCTCTGTCTTCTCAGGGAGCCCTGAGTCCCGTCTGTGCGGTGCTGTCCGTCCTCCTCCACCAGCCCTGAGCCGAGCAGGAAATCCCGGAGCCTGTGTCTGCTGTGAAGGGTGAGGGGTGGCCCTTGAAGCACTCTTTTAAACTGTCTCTAGTCCCAGCGGTGGGGAGACCAGATGGGAGGTGGGGAGTGACAGGCAGAGCCTCGTGGGCAGGCTCAGGGTGACGGCGTCCTGTGCTGTGAACAGCCATGACCATGCGGAGCACCTTCCACAGAACTGCGGATCTTACGGGTAAAGGTCACCGTCTCATCATGCAATGACGACAGCGGGCAAGTTCAGTTCCAACAAAGTTGGGACACATGTCTCATCATCAGAAATAGAAAAACCCCGTGTGTAAGAGGTAGGTGTGCTGAGCGTCGTGGACCTTGTAAAACTCCCTTCCCTGTGGTTCTGCTGTGGAGCCGGATGGACGCGGCACAGAGGAGGGGTGTGGGGGCAACGAGGAGGAGAAGGGGCTCAGACGTCTCAAGTTAACGTGTGTGGAAGAGACGGGGAAAGTCTTGTTCACCTCTTGTTGCTTTCACATAAAAATGTGAATACTCTTCTTATTTTGTATTCGTGTTAGATTTGCTGCTAAAGCATCTGTTTAATGAAATCCACCTGGTCTCTGTCAGAGGCGCTTGAAAAGCTCAGCTCATAGAGGTGGAGATATGTATTCCTCCTTAACTCTCTTCTTATGCGAACGTGCTGATGACAGTTGGCGGAGCTCTGAGTTCATGTATTTCATGTCACAGGTGTCAACATAAAGGGAAGGGACGAGGAATGAAGCCACATAAACAGACACAGTCCCGGTTTCCAGGCTTCACTCCAAATGCTGAAACTGCCAAATAACACCACAGGGGACACTTTTAAATGACAGGCATGGTGACAGAGGGCTCTTGCCTGCGTCCCTCCTCTGCTGGGAACACCCGGGCGCTCTGCGGGCAATGGGGCAGCCTCTGCAGGGGTCTCACCCCCTGTCCAGGTGCCCCTGGAGGGCGAGTTTCCTGAAGGAAGTCCGTGTTCGCTGTATGACCGGCCCTCTGTCCTTGGGTGGATGTCAGGTCTGGGCACTGACCCCACGACAGAGCAGCAGGAACTGAGAGGCGAGCCTGTGGCTCTGAGCTGAGAGCTGCCATGTCCCCTGGGGGCCCAGGTGCAGGACGTCACCCTCCAGTGAGGACCCTGAGGCCCACGTGGGCAAGAGCCAAGGGAGGTGGTGCCAGCCTGCCTGGCCAGGACCCTGCGCTCTCAGGACCAGACCCACAGCGCCCCCTGCTGGCCTCAGGCCTCCTTCTCCCCACTTCACACCACAGCCTCTAGGAAGGGCTTTCTCACACTTGCAGCTGGGTCTTCCTGATGTCACCGCCCAGGACGGTAGAATGAGCCCCCTTCGTCTAGTCTGGGCCTGGTCATTGAGTTTTCCAGGTGCCTAATGACCTCAGACCCCTGAATGGCATGCTGATAAACTAATGAAGTTCAGGTTTCCCTGATGTCTCAGCCCGCTCTGCCTAGCTCGTGGGTTCACTGCCAGAACACAACCACCGGAACCTCAGTTTCCAGGGTTCAGACTCGCAGCATGCCCGTGGGTCGTGCCTGCTCATGGTTCTGTGTGAGCTTCCTTCCCAGGTTGACAGGTGGTCAGGGCTGAATGTGCAGGGCCTCCCGGGACCTTCCCAGCCCAGACTGCATGCCTCTGCTCTTATTTCTCTCTTTGCAAAGAGAATAGGCGGCTCTCAGGTGCAACAGTTCTCTTCTTGGTCACTTCCAGGGCTTCTCACTTACCCTTGATCAAGGGCCTCACAGTACGTCTTTTTGACTCAGATATTTAAAGATGTTTCTAGTCTAATTTTATAATCTTCCTATATTAAATGTTTGATATAAAATATTATGCCTATAAATGGGTATCTCATCCTTGTCTGGGCTCCTGTTTCATCTCTGGTTGAGAAACCCTTATGATCATTACCTGATCTTCACTGGACATGGTGAAGTCTAAGGTTCTAACCTTCAATTGTTAGAATCCATAGATTTAATGGAGGTGGGTTTATAAGGTCTGTGTCCAAAATAGTGACATTTATCCAATATCATCTCAAACAAGGAACCAGGGAGGGAAAAGGGGGAGAGATAATGAGGCAAAAGAGGAGGAAATGAGCAAGTGAGGAGTCTGGGAGCCGCATCCTAATGGGGAGGGTCTCCCAGAACCTGGAGTGGAGGGCTCTTCAGGCAGCAATTCCCTGGGAAAGGGAGGACCCAGCTTCCCTAAGGGTCAGGGTTCAGGGTAGAGCACGAAGCCTGGAGCAGGAGAGGGACGTGTGGGGGTGGGAGAGGCCCCTGGGCTCCAGGGCACAGATGCCGGGCTTCTGCTTCCTCGACATACTGCTCAGCACCTGTGAGGGACCCTGTGTACCTGGGCACATGGGCATTCTGCTTGTATTTGGAGACCAGACAGAAAAAGAGACAATTTCATGGACCCCATAATGATGGAGCAGCATGAGGAGGTGAGACTGCCTGGATGTAATAGCACAAGTGACCGCAGAGACCTGAACCAGCATTGCTGACGTCACAAGCCAGGGTCAGGGCAGTGATGGGGCCGACACGGGAGTACAGGGCAAGCTTTCACCAGACATCCCCATCACACGGGAATTCCTGTGGCTGTGGCTAGTGATGAGCTGTGTGACACTGATGACCAGCCTCCTCATCAGGATGGGGTCCAGAGTGATCCAGGAGGGCGTGAGGACCCACCAGGAGGCAGAGAACAGGGCCAAAACCCTGAGTGTCCCTCACCTCTGTCATCAGTCACAAATCACGGATTTTTCCCGGAATCTCTTGGCATCGTTGCCATGGTGATCCCCACTTCCCCGCTGTTCCTTCTACAGGACGTGGGGCCCTTTGATATAGACTCATCAGAGGCATCACAAGCAGAGGACCCGGGCACATCTTAGAGCCCCTGCTCCTCACAGTCCACAGACCACCGCAGCCCTGAAGGAGGAAATGCTCCAGTGGGGTGGAGATGAGAGGAGCAGAGGGCAGGGCAGAGCCAGCACCTGTGGGTCAGGAGAGCCACTCCCGGGGCTCCCTGCCGCCTGCGATGTATCCCCGGTGCCCCTCACTCCTCATGCTCTCTGCTCTGCCCCTTCAGGAGCAGAGTTCACGCCCTGGGGGACGATCTGAGGCTGAGGCTCTCGTCCCAGTTTCCGTCTACCTGTGTCACTGTGCAGAGCCCTGTTGCACCAGCCTGCACGGTCAGAGTCAGCCTCGTCCTCACGCTGTAGCCCTGAGACGAGCAGGAGCCCTGTGCTGGCCGAGACATCTTTGGATCCAGAAAACCCGCGGGAACCCCGGAGCCTGGTTCTTCCTGGAGTCTGAGTGGTAGGACCGGAGGACTGAGGAGGGCTCGCTGGCTTCTGCTGGCTCCAGTAAGAGCAGAGCGGCCGACACTGATGTCACTGCTCAGGGTGCAGGGAGCCACAGAGTCTCCTGTGGTCTCTCCGGGGACAGGGGTCTCCACACACAGGCCCTGAAACCATTGCCGGTCTCAGCAGTCCAGGGCCTCAGGGCTGCAGTGTGGTCACTCACAGCAGTACCAGCTCTAGGGGTTTAGAGAAACCAACAGTAAACAGGTGTAGAATTAATATACCTGCAACCTTATCAAAGAAGGTTAACAATAAAGCCATTAAATTGAGATTCACCTAAACTATCAGTTGAAAATACTAAGAAAACTCACTACTGAAGATTAGAAATTAAAATGATCATGTTTGAACAAGTAGCTTTGAACATGGTGGAGTATCCACATTCCCTTTGCCCTAAATGGTCTTACGTGGAGCAGCAGGACTGGGAAGAGCAGCTGAGGGCGTTTTGGCTGAAAACATGCAGTGAGTTGTGAGTACGACCACACATTCTTCTTCTCACCGTGTGAAATGAAATATGTTTTACGTCCATTTCAGAGCTGCTGCTCCAGTGTCTGCTTGGACAGAGATGCTTCAGCCCTGGGAGGCCCATGTTTGGGGGAGAGCAGGTTTTTGTCTCACTTCCCCCTGGCCTGGAGCACTGTGCCATTATAACTACTACTTTCATAAGTTGCACAGTAATAATCGGCCTCGTCCTCAGCCTGGAGCGAGCTGATGGTCAGGGTGGCCGTGTTGCCAGACCTGGAGCCGGAGAATCGGTCCGGGACCCCCGAGGGTCGACTGCTAGTACCATAGATGATGGTTTTGAGGCCTGATCCTGGGAGCTGTTGGTACCAGCCCACATAATTACCACCCCCGATGTTGCTGCTGCTTCCAGAGCAGGTGATGGAGACCCTCTGGCCCAGGGACCCGGACACGGAGGACGGCTGAGTCAGCACAGCCTGGGCCCAGGATCCTGGAAGGGGGAGAGACAGAGATGGTGACTCGGGGTCCACGCATGATAGCAGAGAGCAAGGCTGTGAGGCTTCCCAGGGCCCTTCCCCTGTCCCCCAATCCAGTCACCTGTGCAGAGAGCGACCAGGGTGAGGAGCAGAGGGGACCAGGCCATGGTGGACACGGTCAGGGCGTCCCGTGGTCTGCGGCCCCACAGCTGAGCAGAGCGTCCCCGCACCGCTCCTTCCCCTCTTCATAGCCTGAGAGGGGGCGGGGCCTTTCATGCAAATAACCATCCTCCCCGCCCCGCCCCCACAATGCTCTGATCACCTCTGGGACCTGAGTCACCTTCCTGTGCCTGAGGGAGGCCAGTGTGTGATCAGGGGCGGGGTTGCATGGGGCTTGGGGATGGGAGGTCACAGCAGGGAGCCCTGAGTAGGAAGCCGCAGGGGGCTGGTCTCTGCTCTTACCCCTCCAGATACTCAGGAAAAGCCTCAGAGCGCCCCCTGGCGTCCTGGCCAAACACACATCCTGACCTGGTGATCAGAGCTCTTAGAGTCAACTTTCCCCAAACTGATTTTGAAATTCTACCCTTCAGGATGTGTTTGGATGGACAACAACAGCCAACTGCAGCTTACCCTGTAGCGCATGTGAGTGTTACACTGTGGATGTGTGATCTGAGATTTTAAATGAACCAAAATGTGTTCATGGAGTAGTAAAAATCTAAGGTCGTCACTTAAAATAGATGCCTAAATTGAACTGAAGAAGATGCTGTTGTTAAGTCACTAGGCTGTGTCCACTCTGGCTCTGCATTGCCATGGTACGACTTAATTCTGCATTGCCGTGGTACTATTTCTAAAACATACTTTTCCTTGTAGCCTCTGTTGTCTAAATAAGATAATTTTAAAGACTTTCTGACAGGTACGGCATCTCCACTGGGGGATTTTATGTCGTAGCAGGACGTTCTATCTGTGAAACAAGGCAGGCTGAGTTATCAGAGCCATGGGTCGGTCTCAGATCTGAGATGAGCAACAGGACTGGACAAGGCAGATCAGCTGTTCTCAGGAATCTCAGATGTGGCCATAGACATGGTCAGACAGAGCAGCAACGCCGGTCCTGGGGGCAGAGCCCCAGGACAGGGCTGCTTTCCCAGCCCAGGGCCCCACAGCTTCCCCGGGCTCACTGTGCATAAAGTCAGTCCCACAGCAGCTGAGCACAGATGCTCCTCAGGCAGGAATCATCTTCAGGTCTGAGGACCAGGGTTTCTCTCCCCTCATGATTCCTCACTCGATGGGCACACAGGACGGAGTGTGAGGTTTCAGCGAATAAATCACCTACTAGAGGGGTTCAAGATCCCCTGAGAAATGAGGGGACCCTGGGGGGGCACAGGGAGGTGCCACGGTCCAGCCCTGGTGGATCCAGGATAATTCAAAGTGGAGACGGAGTTGGCATTCTAGGAAAAAGCTATTTAATTAGAAGTATAAAGAGATTAGAAAAGAATAGTGTAGTAGGAAAATTAGTGGAGAAAAAGAGGCTGAATAACTTGGTTTACGTGGGGTACCAATAAAATCTCAAGACAAGAGATTTGCACCACCTTCGTAGGCCACCGGCCCCCACTTGAATATCAGAGGGTACCCCGCCTTGGGCTCCCTCTCGCGTGGATCTTAGAAGCCAGGGCAAAATTAGCAGGCTTGGCAAGCACCCATGCTCCAGATGGGAATTCAGCCAGAAAAACAGAGAACACGAAAGAAAAACACGGGGGAATCAGTCTGTCCAGAAACTGATCCGTTTTCTTTGTTTTCAGGTTTGCTTATATACCTTTTTTTACACATAGAGACAAATGGAAATTTTAAAGTCACGCAGGGGTCAGCAGTCCTGACCTTTATCAAAATCACGTGCTTCATATAAATGTATACAAAAAGGTCTTAGGGGTTTTACATCATCTTCTGGCCAGGGGGCCTGCTACCATTTTATGATCCTTTCTTTCTGATAAAGGTCAGTCAACAAGAAACTTATTTTCCAGGGGTGATTTTTCTTAAACCAGGCACCACCCTCCAAAGGTACCAGATAAAGTTGCATTCTTGTAGGGTGAGGGTGTAGTGGGTTACAATTAAGAAAGGAATTTACTTAGCCTAAGGTTTAACATGATTAATCTTAAAGGTTAATACTTATTTCTCCTATATGCTAGTTATATATTCATTAACATGTAAAAGGGCAGGGGATTTAGCAGCAAACACTGGCCCAATAAATGAAAAACCCTTCACCAACATGATTTTTCTCTTTAGAAAAACCCAATGCTAACTAAAACTTTCAAAATAGTCCAAACTCTCTGTGCTGCTTATGGTTGAGAGGTTGTAAACAATCATGTACATAGTAGCAAGCGTGTGGATAATCCTGTCACGCAAGCTAGTCTGCCAGCAGAGAGGTTTGACCTGAGACACCCTTGTCACGCCCAGGAATTTTTATTAGCTGGAGCTGTAGGTTAACTCCTTCTCCGAGAAAGGTGGGGGACAGCCCCCCGTAAACTCAGAGGTGTAGGTGAGAGCATAAAGTGTAAAGCAGGCAGACTCTGGTTTTGGGGGTAGATGCTCAGGGAACAGGGGGTTTCCTGAGGCTCGATCCTGCCTTTGCGTATGCCGAAGCCTCCTTCCTCATGACCTTTGCCATGGGTGGAGTTCCTCACGCTGGCTCCCGGCAAGGAGGGGACGAGTAGGGGTCACACCTGAGCACCAGAGACCTGAGGCTTCTCGGGAAGGAAGGGTTAGAGAGGTGCAAGGAGGGGCCGAGGAAGTGAGTGTCCAGTTCAGGAAGATCTGGAAACATGTCCATGATCTTCCAACAGAGGGAGCTGGCTCCTGACCATGGAGATCATGGTCTACAGACCTACACGGTCACTGGAGGTCTGTAGAAAGAGAGAGGCCCAGGATTGGGAGGAGAGTCGTGAGTGAGGGGAGCGGGAGGGCAGGCGATGAGCAGAGATGAGGAGAGCTGGAGGGGTGCACGGGGTGGGCTCGGGGCTCCTCCCTCCTCTCTTCTGGGAAGAGGGTGGGGACTGATGACCCCCTGACCCCTTCGTCCTCCAATTCTGGGTGCTCGGCCCCGGGTGCAGCTTCACTCCCAGGAGGAGGCCTGGGGGCCGCGGCTCTGAGTCTGTCCCCTGAGAGGAAGCACCTGCTGTCACGTCCAAGTCAGGCCGCTGAGCCCCGGAGCAGGGCCAGCTCAGCGGACCATGCGGGTGTGTTGAGGTTTTGCCAACTCTGAGCGGTAAACATCGCCCCCTGGTGACGCGCTCGGGGAACGTTCACAGTGGTGAGATTGTGAGCAAGGTGCTGCTCAGCTGCTTGGTTCTCAATCCTGTCTGACTCTTTTGCGACCCCGTGGACTCTAGCCCACCAGGCCCGTCTGTCCATGGGATTCTCTAGACAAGAACACTGAAGTGGGCTGCCGTTTCCTGCTCCAGAGGATCTTCCAACCCAGGGACAGGACCCACATCTCTTATGCCTTTTGCACTGGTAGGCGGTTCTTTACCCCTCGTGACTCCTGGGAAGCCTTTGAGGAGGGAGCCTTTTTTCCTGTCACCAAATACCTAATCAGTAAACAAGTAAAGGAATTATATAATAAATATTACATGTCTTTGATATTGTACAGAGAACTTTTTTATTTTCACCTATTGTATTTTCAGGTTATTCTGACTATCTTGTTCTCACGATTCTTTTTTTTTTCCCCCTTCCATTTGTCCCCTTCTCCTTTGGACCCAAAACTGTTTGTATTTGTTAATCAAATAGATCTGATGTCTGTCCCTAAAAACGTCTGTCACCTGACTTCATCTCAGGCACCTCACCGTTGATGTCTGTGCCGTCTCACTTCCCTTCAATATTTAGTTTCCTGGTTCTTCATATAAGTGACAGTTTTTACTGGATCCTGGACTGTGTGGAAATTGCTTGAAGAAACTCTGGGTTCCATTTCCTCTTCCTTTAACAGGAGATGCTTCTGTGGTGGAAGCTCAGGGATGTGCGTTCGCTGCCCAGGGACCCAGCAAGGGCGGCACTGACCCCCTGCTCTGTGCTGCCGACTCCGACCTCGGAACCGGGGGCACCTGTGTGAGCAGCTCCGTCATCCAGGGGTGTGTGACCACCCCCTGTGTGCCGCTGCCCTCGGGAGGGGAGTCGGGCTGAGAGGGCAGCTGGGCTGCACTCAGGGGACACCTATTCTGCTGGGTTCCGAGGCCTCAGGGCCTCCAGGAAGGGAGGGGCAGGCGCCTCGCCCGGGGCGCCCCGTGGCTGTGGGGGAAGCAGGTCTTTGTCTCCTGCTCTGGCCTGAAGCACTGGGCAAACTTCCAAGCCGTCAGCCCATGAGAAGCAGCAATAATCAGCGTCGTCCTCAGCATGAACTGCAGTGGTCAGAGAGGCCGAGCTGCCAGACTTGGAGACAGAGAACCGATCTGGGACCCCTGAGGGTCTTTAGCCATTTCCATAGGTCAGGAGTCTGGGGCCCGATGCTGGGAGCTGTTGGTACCAGCTCACATAATAACCCCCGATTTTGTTACTGCTTCCAGTACAAGAGATGGTGACCCTCTGGCCCAATATCCCGGAAAAGGAGGGCAGCTGAGTCAGCACAGCCTGGGCCCAGGATCTTGGAAGGGGGAGAGACAGAGATGGTGACTCTGGGGTCCAGACTCAAGAGCAGGGAGCAGGGCCCGTGTGTCTTCCCAGGGCCCCTCCCCTGTCACCACATCCAGTCACCTATGCAGGAGCACCCACGATGAGGAGCAGAGGGGACCAGGCCATGGCGGACACAGTCAAGGCGTCCTGCCATCTCTGGCCCCACAGCTGAGCAGAGCGTCTCCACACGGCTCCTTCCCCTCTTCATAGCCTGAGAGGGGTGGGGGTCCTTTCATGCAAATGACAGGCTCTGCATCCCCCCACCCCGCAAGCTCTCTGTTCCCTCCCTGGATCCCGGGTCAGGCCCCTGTGCCTGAGGGTGGCCAGTGGGTGGGCTGGGGCGGGGCTGTATGTGGCCCTGGGGTGGGAGGTCACAGCTGGGAGCCACCAGCAGAGGCCACCAGGCAGCACCAGGGTCCCAGCTCGCATCCTCTTAACCACCTCACGATCGGCCCCCGAGCGCCCCCTGGGGTCCAGGCCCAGACACACATCCTGTGACCTGGGAACCAGCCCCCTCAGGGAAGCCCCTGACCCGCTCTGTCCTCTGTCTCCTTCTTGCCTTCAGGCCGGGAGACTGTTCTGTGTCCCCTGTGACCTCAGGGCCGTCTGTGGGCTCCCCTCCGACCCTCAGGGTCAGTCTGTACACGGCGTGCTTGGCAGCTCAGGGGTCAGGACTGAGGGGGCGTCAGGGACACGTATTCCTTTAAATCAGGCTCAGGTCAGGACAGTGGCGACCCCAAGGATGCAGACTCCCGACTGTGCAGGAGGCGAGCGCTTTCTCCTTCATTAGAAATGAAGCAGTGCCTTACACACGCACACAAGCACACACAGCTTGCTTCGAGGTCCTTTCTCAGGGAGAATAAGCATTTTGTTTTGAAATATGCTCCCTGACTCCACTGTACTGGTTTCTGGTCTCGTCTTTCCTACCTAAGTTAAACAAAGCACTTGCCACGTGTTCACTCCCTGTTGGCTTGGGAAGCAGAAGCCACCTTTCTGAGTGAGGCTAACTCTACTCCCAGCTCCTGGGACACAGAAGGCAAGGTGACTGTGGTGGCATCACCTGTGTCCAGGTGCCCGGATCACGATCACCCCTGTCCTCCTCCTCTTTCATCCGAGGATAGGAGCCCCCAGTGGTCAAGGAACCTGAGTGACTGCGGCTGGAGCCAAAGGACCAGTCACGGCTCCTGAGGGCTGGGGACCCGCAGGCATCATGGTTTGGGGTCTCTGGCTGGGACCTGTTGGTTCCCGGACACCTCACACCACCAGCTCTGCCGCTCTTTCTGGGACTAGAGGACCTGAACACTGGGCTGGACAGTGGGCTCGGCTGAGACAGTCCAGACTGTGCTCCGGACTCTGTGCTCAGCGGGGAGGGGGCAGGTGGCATGTCACTGCTGCAGAGCCTGACTCTGAGCAGGCAGAGCGACCCTTGAGTGGTGTCAGGAACCAGCATCTTTCCCTCTGACATCTAAGGGCTCCGCCCCGTCCCCACTGCTCACACCCCCTCCAGCTTCTCAAGGGAAGCAGGTGTAAGGAAGCCACACTGTAAACAATGCAGGGACCCACAGCCCTTCTTCAATTTTCCTGGAAGAAAATATTTCACTCTTGCTCAAATTTTCTTTTATCTTTCTTGCTGAATGTTTATCCTCATCATACAAACGCAGTCAAATTTTATGTTTTTTTTATTACTGGGACCAGAGTAACACACATTTTTAAACTACCTTTAAATTTATATAATGTTAACATTATATACTATTTTTAATAATTGTAGACTTGTACATTTTCCTATTCATTCTCCTTAATTTTCAGCATAATTTCATATTTATGACTCATTGGAAAACACCTTTCATTAGGAAAGATTGAGGGCAGGAGGAGAAGGGGATGACAGAGGTTGAGATGGTTGGCTGGCATCACGGATCCAATGGACTTGAATTTGGGCAAACTCCAGGATGGTGAGGTGCCGGGGTCCTGCCCCAGTGGATCCAGGGAATTTGAAGAGGAGATGGAGTAGGCGAGGAAAAACTTATTTATTTAGAAATATAAAAGAAATTAAGAAGAAATAGTATAGTAGGAAAATTTAGTGGAGAAAAGTGCTGAATAACTTGGTTTACGTGGAAAGCCAATAAAGTTCCAGACAAGGAGCTTGCACCATCTACGTTAGGCCACCGGCGTCCTCTTGAATAGCGGGGCATGCCCCACCTTGGGCTCCCTCTCACGTGGATCTTAAAAGCCGGGGCAAGTTAGTAGACATGGTGAGCCTCCATGCCCTAGACGGGAATTCAACCAGAAAGTAGAGTAAAGACACGGGGGGAACCAGTCCAGTGACTGGCCCATCCTCTATTGTTCAGAAAGGCCTTTTATACCTTTTTTTGTACATAGAGATCAATGGATAATATAAAATTCTGCAGCGTCAGCAGCCCTGACTCCTGTTGAGACCAGGCTTTCTCTCTGCATACCTAGTTGTATACATAAGTCTTAGGTGATTCACATCATCTTCTGGCCAGAAGGCCAATTAACATTTTACGGCCCTTTTCTGATAAGGGTTTGTCGACCAGAAGACTTATTCGTGTTGTTCTTCCCAAAGTCTGGCGCCACTCTCAGAAAGCACTAATAAAGTTACATTCTTACATAGCAAGGACACAACAATTTATAACAATGAAAGAACTACAGTGATTTATTACAAAGAGAAAAGGAATTAACTCAAAAGTCTAGTGTTGCTAACATCAAAACTACTATAAGCCTATTTTTAAATCCCAATTACATTGATTAATATTCTTCAGGTGCCTAAAAGATAAAGAATATGGAGGCCTGGCAGCAGTCATTGAGTCAACAGTGAAAATCCATCACCAATATGATTTTTAGCTCTTTAGAAAAGGCTCTGTATCTTTAAGATGCTTTAAGCTTTGTGCCTCTCCTGGTTGGGAGGCTGTAAGCAATTCACAAATTGTAAAAAGGCCAGGGAAACCTGTCAGGCAAGTTAGAGAGCCATCAAAGGGGTTTGAGCTGATGCAGGAGACTGAAGCCCTGAATTAACATTTTTCCAGAGAATGTCAGAAGAGTGAAAACCACAGTAACAAAGCAGGCAGACTCTGGTTTGGGGGGTAGATGATCAGGAAACCTCAGTGGGAACCCCCCAAAGCCGGATCACGCCTTTGCGTTTTGTCGGGCTTCCTTCCTCATGACCTTTGCCACGGGCGGGATTCCTCACGCTGGCTCCCAGCAGTGAGGGACAGGGAAGCCTGGTGTGTGGCTTTACAATGTTATGTTGCACTACTTTTAATGACTGTTATCTTAGTGACATTCAGTGTTTCGAACTACAGATGAGGAGTCACTACTCACTATGCCTTTAATTTCTCTTGCATGTTTGTAATTTTCAATGCACAGACTTCTGATATTCCTCAGATTTAAGTGTTTTGTATTGATTGTATCATACATGCTAGTGGTTTTATTTTCAGAAACTGGAGGTTCAATACTGAACTACGAAATACAATTCATTTCTGCATGTTGACTTTTATATCACAAAATCCCAAGTGAAACACTCACAGAAGCCTGTCTTACTGAACCCTTGACCCTGAGCTGGGCCTGGCCTGAAACCACCTCTTCTGGGCTCAGCCAATGTCTTTATCGAAAAATTTTTGTCTCTGAACAAGAAATGTTTGCCCAGGAAAACCTGCATTGGATAAAAGTATCTTAGCAATCTAAAAGCTAAATTGAAGCAAAATACAATATTATCAAATCTGCTGGTTTAAGGAAAATCGGTTGCTTGTCTAACATCTGACAATTAGAAGTCACCCCCTGAGCTAGACTTCATCCGTGCCATGAGCAGGGGTGAGTGGACGATGTTTCTGTTGCTCTTCCTCACTGCTCTGGAGCACCGTGTGAGCATTAGTGTCGTCATGCCACACAGCACAGTAATAGTCGGCCTCGTCCTCGGGCTGCACCTCGGAGATGAGCAGGAGCCCTGCGTTGGTCGAGGCATCTTTGGATCCAGAGAAGCGGTTGGGAACCCCAGAGCCCTGGTGCTTATCAGAGTCTGACTTGAACCTCAGGAGGTACCGGGGAGGGCTCCCTGCCTTCTGCTGATACCAGTATATGCTATAGTTGCCAACATTGTAGCCACTGCTCAGGGTGCAGGAGAGTCTGGCTGATGCTCCCGGAGACGCAGAGAGGGAGGCCGGCTGAGTCAGAAGAGGCTGGGAGAGGGAACCTGCAGACACAGACACAGGAGACGGGGCAGGAGCTGCAGGAAAGGTTCCCAGAGTCTGCGCCCCAGGGGCTGATGGGGCTGGGGCTGAGCCCTGGTGCCCGGGGCCTGTGCCTACCTGTGCAGAGAGAGAGGAGCACCAGCAGGAGAGGAGTCCAGGCCATGGTGCTGACAGCTTCCTGGTCCCCACAGTGGGGCTGGGCTGCCCCAGGCCTCCTGTTCTGCCCCAGCCTCTGCCAGAGGAGGGGCTGCCATGCAAATAGGGGTCCACCCAGGGCCCGCCCAGCCCATCTCTCAGCCCTGATGCTGGAGCTCAGCTCACAGCCCAGACTCAGGGGTGGAGGGAGTTCCCTCTTGGGAGCCCCTGGAGGAAGCACCTGCTGAGACCAGATGACAGGGGACTCTGCAGCCGGAGAGGACACACTACTGAGTACCCCCTGGGGTGCACGCCCTGCCCGAAGCCCAGTTCCCAGAGTAAGCGATGCTCTCTGAGCAGCCATGCAGGGTCCCCAGGGCAGTCCCATAGCGCCCCCGCTGGTCACACGTGGGAAATAAAAGCAAAAAAGAACCTCCAGAATTAAGGAGGTAAAATGCAAACTTCTCTAGGAAGATGCATCTGTGAGCTAGTAGAGAAAACAAGCAAGAAGATTAATTTCCTTAGAAAAAGATGGAAATTTTACTATGGAATTAGTCCACAAAAAGACATAACATGTATTTCCTCACCTGAAATATGTAACAAACTCGAGCCACTACATTGTTCTAACTGATTTGCATTGTAGGCATGTCTTTTTAAAAACATTGAAAAAGGTGCAATATTTCCTAGTTTTTTGAGAATTCGTTAAACATTTGTACACATACCCGAAAAATTTATAAGAGGAAACACTACAAGCCACTAACATTAACTATTGATCAAAATGTTCTAATCAGAAAGTTAACAAAAAATTCAAAATATAAGAACTTGATACTAATACCAAATGTTATTTTTTCCATCTACAAGTTGTATTTTATATTAAGACATATTAAAAAATAAATTTAGAACAAAGAATAAAATCCATGTAAAAATAGAAACACCTAGACACAATTGTAGTATTGCTAGTACATGCTCATTTACATACATGTAATTTCGTGCAGGAGGACTTAATGTCTCCATTACTTAGGAAAATTAAGGGACAAAAATAATGCTAATCAACGGAAAGAAAAAGTACGGTTTTGTGTTCAGATGAGATGTTCTTGTAACTTAGCCATTTGATAAAATTCATATGATCATTTTCTTTTCTCAACCCGTGTTTGTGAGATTCATCTCATATCAAACAAAATGTTCACACTAAATCCTTTTCCTATTGTTCCAATGCATGGATGCTTGTGTAGGAAAAAGAGGAAAACAGGTGAAGAGAGGAACTGGTAAAGGACAGAGCCATCAGGACCCCCTTGAAGGAGGGTGAGAAGGTGACAGGAAGCATGGATGCCCCACGCCCTGTGCCCAGGTGCCAGGAGCGCAAGGCAGGACAAAGGCCTCCAAACCCACATCCCATCACTCTCCCTAAAGGACAGTCTTTGTTCAGGAGTGAGGACACGAAGGGAGGGGTCCAGGTCGTGGAGGAGGGCTCCCAAGACCCTGCTCTTGAGACGAAGTTGCTGACATGGAGGAAGTCCCTCCCCTGGGTCTCTCACCCTCTGTCCAGGTATTGCTGGAGGTCAAGTTCACTGACATTTCTGTTGTGTAATTTCCCGTCCATCCGAGCCTGGACCTCAGGTCTAGGCACTGACCCCTGGACAGAGGAGCAGGAAGTCAGAGGCAAGACTGTTGCTCACAGCTGAGAGCTCTCATGTCCCCTGGGGCCCAGGTGCAGGAAAGTCACTCTCCAGTGAGCACCCTGCTCCCCACGTGGGCAAAGGCCTGTGGAGGAGGTTCCCAGGCTGCCTGGCCAGGAGCCTGGAGCCCTGGCTGAGCCTGAGAGGCTGTCACAGGAAAGGCAGGAGCAGCAGCCTGGGCCTCAGCTCAGCCCAGTGATGGCTGAAGAGCCTGAACACCAGACTTGAGGCCAGGGACCCGAACAGGGACCCCCCCACGTCCACTACTGGCCTCAGAGAGAAGGAGAGCTGCTGGGCCCAGGACACATACTGGACGCTCTGACGAGTCCAGAGTCAGACAGAACCGTACTGTGTTCCTCTGGTTCTGACCCGACCCATCATGGACTCTGACCCCAGGGCACCTGCCCCTGGCACTGGGGATTTCTGCTCAAGTTGAGAAAATCAGACAATGTGTTGCTGCCAAGGAAAGCTGGAGAAGGGGTGAATGAAGAAAGATGTGAACAGCTTTTTCTGGACCCAGTTCCGTGGTGTGACTGAGCACAGTCTTAGGCCAAACAGACGAAGTGGCGGCCTTTGCAGAGGATGTTTCTGCCCCCAGAGCCCCGACTCTGAGAGGACAGCAGGTTTTTGTCTCACTTCCCCCTTGGCCTGGAGCACTGTGGGACTCTTAAGACTGAGGTCAGCAGACGCACAGTAATAATCGGCCTCGTCCTCAGCCTGGAGCGAAGTGATGGTCAGGGTGCCTGTGTTGCCAGACTTGGTGCCAGAGAATCGGTCGGGGACCCCCGAGGGTCGTTTGTTACTACCATAGATCAGGGTTCTGGGGGCCGATCCTGGGAGCTGTTGGTACCAGCTCACACCCAATAGTCCAATGTTGCTGCTGCTTCCAGAGCAGGAGATGGTCACCGTCTGGCCCAGGGACCCGGACACGGACGGCGGTTGAGTCAGCACAGCTTGGGCCCAGGATCCTGGAAGGGGGAGAGAAAGAGATGGTGACTCTGCGGTCCAGACACAAGATCAGGGAGCAGGGCCTGTGAGTCTTCCCATGGCCCATCCGCTGTCCCCGCATCCAGTCACCTGTGCAGAGAGCGCCCAGGGTGAGGAGCAGAGGGGACCAGGCCATGGTGGAAACGGTCAGGGCGTCCTGCCGTCTGAGGCCCCACAGCTGAGCAGAGCGTCCCCACACCGCTCCTTCCCCTCTTCATACCCTGAGAGGGGGCGGGGCCTTTCATGCAAATGACCGTCCTCCCCACCCCACCCCCCAGCTCTCTGACCCCCCCAGCTCTCTGACCCCCCCAGCTCTCTGACCCCACACTGCTCTCTGATTTCCCCCCCCAGCTCTCTGACCCCCCAGTTCTTTGACCCCCTCCAGCTCTCTGATCCCCCCCACCCAGCTCTGTGAACCCTCCCTGGGCCCTGGTTCCTGTCCCTGTGCCTGAGGGGGGCAGGGTGTGGACTGGGGCGGGGCTGTAGGGGCCCAGGGCCCGGAGGTCCCATCCAGGAGCCCTGAGCATTGGTTGCCTGGCAGTGCCAGGGCCTGGGCCCAGCTCTCACCCCACTCACCAGCTCAGGAATGGCCCTCGCGCGCCCCCTGGTGTCCAGGCCCGGACACGCTCCCTGTGCCCTGGTGAGCTGAGCCCTCAGGGACAGCTCCTGCCCCTGCCCTGGGCACTGTCCCCGCCTCAGAGCCAGTTCAGGGGCCTCCTCTGTGTCCGCTGTGACCTCAGGCCCCCTGTGTGCTCCCCTGAGGCCCCTCAGGCCGAGTCTGTGCACGTCTCCCTGGGCTGCTCGGGATCAGGACTGCGAGGGCTTCCGGGGCACAGGTTCCTCTCCATCAGGATGAGGTCAGGGCAGTGCTGGCCCCGGGGAGGCCCGTCCCCTCCTGGGCAGGAGAGCGGGTCCCTCCTCTGTGGGTCCCCTCCCTGGTGGCCGGAGCCCTGCTTCCTGTGTTTCCCCTCAGCCGTGAGGAGGAGGGGGCTCTTCTCTGTCGGTGGGAAGGTGTAGGGGGAGAGGCCGGGGGTGGGACTCTGGATTCCTGAGTGTCTGGATCTTCACTGTGTGTGAGGCTTTCCACACGGTGCACTCCCGTCGCTGTGTCCTCTCTTACGAAGTGACCCCTACTGGGCGTCTCTCCTGCAGGCACAGGGCACAGGCTGCAGGGAGCAGGGCTGTGATACTCATAGCACTTTTTATCGAGACTCTGAGAGGCCCTGAGCAGCGTCTGTTCCCAGGGAGCCTGATATGTGGTTGGTGGTAGGACCAGTCGTCCCAGCCAGTGGGTCCGAGAGGATACAGTTAAGGGGAAGTTTGTCTGGAGAAGAATGGCCCGACTGTGGTCTGTCCTGCGCTGCACGAGTGTGTTACACTGTAGGTGTGACTGTGAGACTCATATAAATATGTATTTCTCTCTTTGTCTGGGTGGTCTTCACTGTGGCGTGCGGTATCTTAGTTCCCCGACCAGGGATGAAACCAGGCTGACTGCACTGGGATCGTGGAGTCTTGGCCACTGGACCCCCTGGGATTCCCTGAGACAGTAAATGTGTGAAACTATGTTAATGGATTAGTGAAAATTTTAAGGTCATTACTTTAAATACGTGCATGAGTTTAATTGAAGGACAATCTATGTTTATTTCGATTTTTCATTGACAAGAGTTCCATATCTGAAATATAATTATCTTTGTAAGTTTCTTTTCTTGCTAAGAAAATATTAAATAAATGACACAAGGTGAATCTTTTGAAAATTTTTATTAAAATTAGGTAACGCTTAATTTTTACACGGATACTTGCATTATTAATTCTGGGGTGTCTGAGTGAAGCAGAGCAGGAGTCAGCCTCTTTCTGCCACTAATAGCCTGCATCACGGGAGACCTGGGTTCCATTCCTGGGTCGGGAAGATCCCCTGGAGAAGGGAAAGGCTGCCCACTCTAGGATTCTGGCCTGGAGGATTCCATGGGCTGGACAGTCCGTGGTTTCACCAAGAGTCGGGCTCAACAGGGAGACTTTCACTTTCACATCATGCTTTCCTAGGAAGGTACTACTTTGGTCTCGTAGAAAATATAAGTAAAGAGATTACTTTTTTCTAGGAAAACCTGGAAATTTTATCATTGAATTACCCCACAAAAGACATAATATAAACTTATTTACCAGAAATATCTAAAAAAATAGCTAGCAAACTCCAGCAGCTACTTTGTTCCCATAGATTTGCTTGGTATGTTTATGTTATAAAACATTGCAAAAGATGTAAAATTTCCTAGTTCTTTGAGAAGCAGTTTAAGTGGTGGACATTCACCTGAAAATAAAACACATAAGTGGGAAGATTACAAATCACTCTGGTTAAATAGTGATCCAAATACTCTAAAGGAAAAGTTAATACAGTAATTCCATTATCAGATGAAGTGTTAGTGTTTCCGTATAGGTTTGCTTTATAGGAAGACATTTAAAAAATAAATTGAACACCAATAATAGCAAAAACCACATTAACACAGGAACAAAAAACACACTTGTAATATCCTGATACACACTCATCACACACACCTAACTGCACACAGGTCGCCCTGCAGGGCCCCTGCCCACAGCTGTGCCCTGTCCTCTGCACAGACTCTCCCAGGAGCCACTTCTACTTGGAGACACATTCTGACTCCTCACATTTCCACATCTTCTCTCTGACCCAGACTTCGCAAAGACTCCACATGGATGAGAAGGAGGGACCAGCATCTGAACTGGCTGGTTAGGTTACCAGGACCAGAAGCTCCCAGGGGACAGACCTCAAAGGGAATAGGGACCCCCCATCAGGGAGGACAGTTTGCACAGTCTTCTGGATCTCTGAGTGGTTTCCCTCTTTTCTGGCCTGGAACCCTCTCTGGGACTCTGCATGGTGCCGCCTCCTGGCCCTGGGCACCTCCTCTGGTCCCTGGAGTGTTCCAGCCTCCAGGCAGAGTGCTTGACCTAGAAAACGCGGTGAAAGCATAGAAGCTGGTCACTTGGGTGATCTGTTAATATGGGGCAGACACACATCATAGTGGACAGGGATGGGGGTTTTCTTCCATACACACTTGTCACTGGGTAAAAAATTCTGTTGAAATTACAAAAATCCTTGAAGAGCAGCCTCATGAATCCCGTATATCCTTACCCAGTATCGACCCTCTTCAGCGTGATTTCCCTCTTTCAATCTTCCACTCCTCTTAGCCCTCATCTTCCTTCATCGCTGAAAGGCAGGAAAGCCCTCGGCACCATCACTTTCCCTGGGACACTCTTTACTACGTATCGCACCTGCACCCGAGCAACCAATTCCAACCCCTGTCAGAAGGATCCATCTGATGTTTATTTTCCCCAGTGGTGAGCTAAGCGAAGGCTGTGTGTGCTGAGCCGCTTCAGTCCTTGGCAACGCTTTGCGACCTCATGGACTGTAGCCCACTAGGCTCCTCTGTCCATGGGATTCTCCAGGCAAGAATGCTGGAGTGGGTTGCCAGGGGATATTCCTGACCCAGAGATCGAACGCACGTCCCTTACATCTCCTGCATTGGTAGGCAAGTTCTTTGCCACTTGCTTTCCCACCTGGGAAGCTCCACGTCAATGTTGCACAGACTGACGAAGTGGGGGATCAGGGGATCCTGTTCTGCAGCTTTGAAGTTCACGACATCATATGTGTCACTGAAATTTGGTCTAGAGTGGCTTACATTTTCCAGACCTGGGGAACACTTGCTGTGGACCAAGACCAGGAAGGTTGGGCAAAGACAGATCTTCCTCCCAGATAGGTGCTGAGTTATGAGAATAGTTGATGAGGTGGAAACTCTCGAGGCAGGTCAGGAGGCACCCTATAAACTGTGGGTCTGGTGATGGGAGGGAAGGGGGGGGCCACCACTGGGGTTTCTGTCTGACTTCTCTGCACGTGTCACTGTGGGAGATATGCAGATGACACCACCCTTATGGCAGAAAGTGAAGAGGAACTAAAAAGCCTCTTCACGAAAGTGAAAGAGGAGAGTGAAAAAGTTGGCTTAAAGCTCAGCATTCAGAAAATGAAGATCATGGCATCTGGTCCCATCGCTTCATGGGAAATAGATGGGAAACAGTAGAAACCGTGTCAGCCTTTATTTTGGGGGTCTCCAAAATCGCTGCAGATGGTGACTGCAGCCATCAAATTAAAAGCACTTACTCCTGGAAGAAAAGTTATGACCAACCTAGATAGTATATTCAAAACCAGAGACATTACTTTGCCGACTAAGGTCCGTCTAGTCAAGACTATGGTTTTTCCTGTGGTCATGTATGGATTTGAGAGTTGGACTGTGAAGAAGGCTGAGCACCGAAGAACTGATGCTTTTGAACTGTGGTGTTGGAGGAGACTCTTGAGAGTCCCTTGGACTGCAAGGAGTTCCAACCAGTCCATTCTGAAGGAGATCAGCCCTGGGCTTTCTTTGGAAGGAGTGATGCTAAAGCTGAAACTCCAGTACTTTGGCCACCTCATTGGAAGAGTTGACTCATTGGAAAAGACTCTGATGCTGGGAGGGATTGGGGGCAGGAGGAGAAGGGGACGACAGAGGATGAGATGGCTGGATGGCATCACCGACTTGATGGATGGGAGTCTGAGTGAACTCCGGGAGTTGGTGATGGACAGGGAGGCCTGGCGTGCTGCGATTCATGGGGTCGCAAAGAGTCGGACACGACTGAGCGACTGAACGGAACGGAACTGAACTGACTCTGCTTTCAGGCTAGTTCCCATCTGGAGCACAGAGGTCCGCTGTGCTTACTTATCCGCCTGGGCTTCTAAGACCAGAACAGTACGGCGCCCTGCGTCTCACTTCCTCGGGAGACCGGGAGGGCGCCTGTGGCCTATGTAGAGGGTGCAAGTCACTTGTTTCGAGACTTGATTGATTTTCTGTGTAAGCCAAGGAACATCAGCCTCTTTTGTCCTCTATTTTTCCACTACACTATTCGCTCCTATTCTTTCCTCTCTCATTCACTCATTCACTGACGCGATTTCTCCTGAGGGTTTCCCTGGATCCTGCGGGGGCTGGACCCCGACACTGAAACCCTGAGTGTCCCTCACCTCTGTCATCAGTCTCAAAGCAGGGATATTACCTGGAATCTCTTGTCATCATTGCCATGGTCATCCCCGCTTCCCCACTGTTCCTTCTACAGGAATTGCGGCCCTTGGATCTGGACTCATCGTGGGCATCGTAAGCAGAGGGACCCGGGCACATCTTGGGGATCCCCTGCTCCTGACAGGCCACAGACCACCCCAGCCCTGAAGGAGGAAATGCTCCAGTGGGGTGGAGACGAGAGGAGCAGAGGGCAGCACAGAGCCGGCACCTGTGGGTCAGGAGAGCCACTCCCGGGGCTCCCCGCCTCCTGCGATGTATCCCCGGTGCCCCTCACTCCTCACGCTCTCTTCTCTGCCCCTTCAGGAGCAGAGTTCTCACCCTGGGGGACGATCTGCCTGCTGGGATGGTCCAAGGAATCTGCTGGAGGCGCATCTGGGAAAGCCTCCTGCTCCTGATCTCAAGTGAGGGAGCTCAGCTCCACGGCTCCCGTCATCACCCGGCTGCCCAGGGTGCACTTCAGTGGAATCAGAATCTGTTTATATCTTCTGAGATTTCAGCAAAACTGAGTGTACCATTGGGAGGAGACATATTATGAACCAGAACATACCTCAGGAATAAGTTGGTTCCAGGGTAATATTTAAGATTTGACGGTTCTCTAAGAACAAGCCCCTGCCAGGCTGAGGCTCTCGTCCCGGTTTCCCGTCTACCTGTGTCGCTGTGCGGAGCCCTGTTGCACCAGCCTGCACGGTCAGAGTCAGCGTCGTCCTCACGCTGCAGCCCAGAGACGAGTAGGAGCCCTGAGTTGGCCGAGACACCTTTGGATCCAGAAAACTCGCAGGGACCCCAGAGCCTGGTTCTTCCTGGAGTCTGAGTGGTAGGACTGAGGAGGACTCGCTGGCTTCTGCTGGTTCCAGTAAGAGCAGAGTGGCCGACACTGATGTCACTGTTGAGGGTGCAGGGAGCCACAGAGTCTCCTGTGGTCTCTGACGGGACAGGGGTCTCCCCCACACACAGGCCCTGAAACCATTGCTGGTCACAAGAGTCCATGGTTCAGGGCTGGTGATTCAGTGTTGACACCCACAGAAGCACCAGGGGATCAGCTGTTCTGTGGTGAGAGAAACCATCAATAAATGGGGGTGGCCTCAATACACTTACAACTTAGGTTATCAGTAGTGAAAGTCACTCACTCGTGACCGAGTCTTGCGACCCCATGGACTCTAGCTCGCAAGGTTCCTCTGTCCATGGCATTCTCCAGGCAAGAATACTGGAGGGGGTTGCCATTAATACAACTATGAAATTAAGATTCTCCAAAATATCAAATGAAAATAACAAAAATCTCATGACTCATGAGCGGATCTGAGAGCGAGCATGCGCCTGGCAGGATGGTGTGCGCGCCGTGGAGTATCCTAAACCCCCTCCCCCTAAGTGACCTCACACGGGGCAGGAGGGTGGGGAAGAGCAGCGGAGGAGGCTTAGGGTGAACGCCTCTGCAGGAAGTTGTGAAGTACGGCCACAACATTCCTATTCTCACCGCGTGAAACGAAACATGACTCTATGTCCATTTCTGAGCTGCTGCTCCGTGTCCGCTTCCCACAGCGTGCGGCAATTGTGATCCTTCTCAGGATCTGTGTCTGAGGCCCGATTCCCCAGCCAAAAACACTCACTGTTTGATATGGAGCCTGTTGAGCCAGGTTCCTCAACACAGTGGAGAATATGTCATTTTGTGTGTATGAAAATTGAGAATAAGGCAAATTTAAGGCTTAAGGGAAAAGGGAGAATTAGAAGGAATAATCCCACTTATTCCAGACTATATCTCTGTTAACTGTGGCCCCACAGCCCAGGCGGGCAATGTCCAGACCCCGCACGTGTGAGTGAAAGGGCAGTGACAGGGAGCAGGACACAGGCGTGTGACCTGTGCTCTGTGACCCACGTCGGGGTGAGGCGGGGAGCTCGTGGTTGGAGTCACTTCCTCCTGGCCTGAGGCCTCCTGTGAGCAGCAGGGCTGAGTCCCAGCTAGGCAGGAACAATCAGCCCAGAGACGGTCAGGGGGCCCCACCCAAATCAGAGCCTGCCAGCCTTGCTGAGACCCTGCGGGCAGGTTGTGACTCCTGTGCTCAGAGCTTGGGACTCAGCATGACTGAGATGGCAGCCAAGCCGCCCCCTTGGTGCCAACAGTATTGCTGTTCCCAGGCAGGTGAGTGTGGCTGAGCTTCCATGGCGTCAGTGACCCTGGCTGAGTCCATGCTGCCTGAGCCCCAGACACCACGAGGGAACAGAGGAGGCTGAGAGCAGGACCTGCTCCCTGTGCAGGAGAGAGGCCGAGGGCGTGGGGGCCTCCCAGGGCTGAGATGCACTGACGGACCCCCACCTCGGACACTGAGATAGAGAACTAACAGACCTGTGTCCCCAGAGATGGGAGACAGATTTTCTGTGTCCTTTGAGACCCTCTCCTGGGACTGGGCTGCTGGAGGGACTTTGAGGACAGAGGGGAGAGGAGGAGCCTCCATGCTCGGGTAGACCCCTGATGACCTGGACCCAGGGTGGGCCAGCAGCAGAAGGTCCAGCAGAGCCTGAGCAGGAAGCCCCTGGGCTGCCCCGGCTCCCCCAGTGATGCAGGAGTCCTGGTCTAGTCCCCGCAGGCCTGGAGCCCTGGGGAGCCTGAGAGGCGGTCACAGGACAGGCAGGAGCAGCAGCCCGGCCCCAGCTCCGCCAGGGACGGCAGAGGAGCTGAGGGTCCTGAGTCAGACACAGCTGGATGCTGCCTCTCTGGTTCTGACCCGACCGTCATGGACTCTGTCCACCAGGACCTGTCTCTGGCATTCAGGGCCTTCTGCTCAACTTCAGATTTTCATATAAAATGTGGTTGCTGAAAGCAAAGCCTTGGGGAGGGCGCAGAATGAAGAACTGAATGGATTTCCCAGACCAATTTCCTGGGGTGGGGCTCAGACCTCTGTTTTAAACCAAACAGACCACAGAAGTGTCTGCTTTGACAGCAGATGCTTCAGCCCGGGAGCCCGTGACTTGGGGGAGAGCAGGTTTTTGTCTCGCTTCCCCCCTGGCCTGGAGCACTGTGCCATTGCTGCTACTACCAGCATAACTTCCACAGAAATAATCAGCCTCGTCCTCAGCCTGGAGCGAGCTGATGGTCAGGGTGGCTGTGTTGCCCGATTTGGAGCCAGAGAATCGGTCGGGGACCCCTGAGGGTCGATTGCTATTATAATAGATGACGGTTTTGAGGCCCGATCCTGGGAGCTGTTGGAACCAGCCTACACCACTACTACCGATGTTGCTTCCAGAGCAGGTGATGGAGACCCTCTGGCCCGGGGACCCGGACACGGAGGACGGCTGAGTCAGCACAGCCTGGGCCCAGGATCCTGGAAGGGAGAGAGACAGAGATGGTGACTCGGGGGTCCAGACATGATAGCAGGGAACACAGCATGTGTGTCTTCCTAAGACCCCTCCCCTGCCCCCCCCCACCCCCATCCAGTCACCTGTGCAGAGAGCGACCAGGGTGAGGAGCAGAGGGGACCAGGCCATGGTGGACACGGTCAGGGCGTCCTGCCGTCTGTGGCCCCACAGCTGAGCAGAGCGTCCCCACACCGCTCCTGCCCCTCTTCATAGCCTGAGAGGGGGCGGGGCCTCCCATGCAAATGACCGTCCTCCCCCAACCCCTACAGTGCTCTGATGACCTCTGGGACCTGGCTCAGCTTCCTGTGCCTGAGGGAGACCTTGGGTGATCAGAGGCGGGGTCGTGTGGGCCTTGGGGGTGGGAGGTCACAGCTGGGAACCCTGAGCAGTAAGCACCAGGAAGCACCAGGGGACTCATCTCAGCTCAGAGCTGCAGACCCACAGGAATGGCTTGGCACCGCCCCCTGGTGTCCTGGCCCACACATACATCCTGTGACCTAGTGATCAGAGCTCTTAGAGTCAACTTTCCCCAAACTGGCTTTGAAGTTACGCAGTTCAGGAAGTGTTGTGTTGGAAAAAAAGATCCAGGTGTCAGTTACCCTGTAGTGCATGTGAGTGTTACACACTAGATGTGTGACTTGAAATTTTAAATCAACCAAAATGGGATCGTGGATTAGTAAAAGTCTAAGGTCATCCCTTAAAATAGATGCCTGAACTTCACTGGAGAAAATGCTGTGGTTCAGTCACTAAGTTGTGTCCGACTCTGGCTCTGTTTTAATTTTACCTTGCCACGGTACTATTTCCAAAACACCATTTTCCTTGTCGATTCTGTTCTTTAAATAAGATCATTTTAAAGCCTTTCTGACACAGCATCTCCACTGAGGGGTGCACGGGGTGGGCTCTGGGGGCTCCTCCCCTGCTCTCTTTCTGGGAAGAGGGTGGGGACTGATGACCCCCTGACCCCTTCACCCTCCAATTCTGGGTGCTCGGCACCGGGTGCAGCTTCACTCCCAGGAGGAGGCCTGGGGGCTGCGGCTCTGAGTCTGTCCCCTGAGAGGAAGCACCTGCTGTCCCGTCCAAGTCAGGCCGCTGAGCCCGGGAGCAGGGCCAGCTCAGGGGCAGGGCCAGCTCAGGGGACCATGGGGATGTGTTGAGATGTTACCGGTTCTGAGCGGTGCACAGCGCCCCCTGGTGACGCAGCCGGGGAACGTTCACGGCGTTGAGAGTGGGAGCAATGTTCTGCTCAATTACTTGGTTCTCAAAGCTGTCTGATTGTTTTGCGACCCCGTGGACTGTATTCCACCAGGCCCGTCTGTCCATGGGATTCTCCAGGCAGGAATACTGGAGTGGGTTCCCGTTTCTTGCTCCAGAGGATCTTCCCACCACAGGGACAGCGCCCTCATCTCTTATGCCCCTTGCATGGGCAGGCGGTTCTTTAGCTCTAGCGACACCCGGGAAGCCTTATGAGAGGAAACAGGCCCGCTCTTTTATCCTGTCACCAAACACCCTTTCAATAAACGAATGAACTGAACAGCAGTAAGTATTACACGTCTTGGACAGTGTACAGATACTTCTTTTTCATTTCTCCTAAAGTATTTTCAGGTGAGTCTGACTACTTTTTCTCCTGGAACATTGATCTCCTTTTCCTTAGGACCCAAGAGTGTTTGTATGTGCTTATCAAATAGATTTGATGTCTTGTCCCTAAAAATATCTGTCACCTGATTTCATCATCTCAGGCATCTCACCGTTGATGTCTATGCCGTCTCACTTCCCTTCAACACTTAGTTTCCTGGTTCTTCATATAAGTGACAGCTTTTACTCGATCCTGTACTGTGTGGAAATTGCTGTAGAAACTCTGGGTTCCATTTCCTTTTCCTTTAACAGGAGATGCTTCTGTGGCAGAATCTCAGGGATGTGCGTTCGCTGCCCAGTGACCCAGCAAGGGCGGCACTGACCCCCTGCTCTGTGCTGCCGACTCTGACCTGGAAACCGGTGGCAACTGCTGTGAACAACTCTGTCATCCAGGGGCGTGTGACCACCCCCTGTGTGCCGCTGCCCTCGGGAGGGGAGTCGGGCTGAGAGGGCAGCTGGGCTGCACTCAGGGGACACCCAGTCTGCTGGGTTCCGTGGCCTCAGGGCCTCCAGGAAGGGAGGGGCAGACCCCTCGCCCTGGGAGCCCCGTGGCTGTGGGGGAAGCTGGCCTTTGTCTCCTTTTGCTCTGGCCTGAAGCACTGTGCAAACTTTCAAGCCGTCAGCCCATGAGAAACAGCAATAATCAGCATCATCCTCAGTCTGAACTGAGATGGTCAGAGAGGCCGAGCTGCCAGACTTGGAGCCAGAGAACCGATCCGGGACCCCTGAGGATCTTTAGCCATTTTCATAGATCAGAAGTGTGGGCGCCGATCCTGGGAGCTGTTGGTGCCAGCTCACATAATAACCCCAGTGTTGCTGCTGCTTCCAGTGCGGGAGAGGGTGATCCTCTGGCCCAAAGTCCTGGACACGGAGGGCGGCTGAGTCAGCAGAGCCTGGGCCCAGGATCCTGGAAGAGGGAGAGACAGAGATGGTGACTGTGGGCTTCAGGAAGGAGAGGAGGGAAAAGGAACATGTCTTCCCTGGGCCCTTCCCCTGTCCCCGCATCCAGTCACCTGTGCAGAGAGCGCCCAGGGTGAGGAGCAGAGGGACCAGGCCATGGTGGACACGATCAGGGCATCCTGCCTTCTGTCGCCCCACAGCTGAGCAGAGCGTCCCCACACCGGAACATACCTCAGGAATAAGTTGGTTCTGGGGTATTATTTCAGATTTGACGGTTCTCTAAGAACAAGCCCCTGACAGGCTGAGGCTCTCGTCCTGGTGTCCCGTCTACCTGTGTCACTGTGAGGAGCCCTGTTGCACCAGCCTGCACGGTCAGAGTCAGCCTCGTCCTCACGCTGCAGCCCAGAGACGAGCAGGAGCCCTGCGCTGGCCGAGGCATCTTTGGATCCAGAAAACACACGGGGCCCCTGGAGCCTGGTTCTTCCTGGAGTCTGAGTGGCAGGACCGGAGGACTGAGGAGGGGTCGCTGGCTTCTGCTGATTCCAGCAACAGCAGAGCCGCCGACACTGATGTCACTGCTGAGGGTGCAGGGAGCCACAGAGTCACCTGAGGTCTCTGAGGGGACAGGGGTCTCCCCACACACAGGCCCTGAAACCATTGCCGGTCTCAGCAGTCCAGGGCCTCAGGGCTGTGGTGTGGTCACTCACAGCAGCACCAGCTCTAGGGGCTAAGCTAGCCTCTCCTCAGAGAAACCATTAATAAATGGGTGGCCTCAATCTACTTGCAACTTTTTAGAAGAAAGTTAACAATACAACCATTAAATTAATTTCTCCCGAAATACCAAATGAAAATATTAGAAACACATGGGAGTTCTGATCAGAACTTGAATGATCCTGTGTCTCCCAAGCCAGTGGGAACGCTGTGGAGTATTCTAGATTCGCTTCCCCTGATGCCCTTACATGGGGCAGAGGAGCAGGAAGAGCAGGGGAGGGGCTTCAGGGGGGAAACTGTGCCGTAAGTTGTGCAGTGTGGCCCCTCCATTCTTATTCTCACTGCGTGAAATGGAATACAACTTTATGTCCATTTCTGAGCTGCTGCTCCGTGTCTGCTTCCCACAACGTGTGGTAATTGTGTTCCTTCTCAGGATCTGTGTCTGAGGCCCGATTCACCAGCCAGAGATCGGCTCTGCTTGATGTGGAGCCTATTGAGCAAGGTTCCTCAATACAGTGGAGATATGTCATTTTGTGTGTATAAAACTGAGGATAAGGCAAACTTAAGGCTTAAGGGAAAAGGGAGAATTAGAAGGAATAATCCACTCAGGTATGACCTAAATCAAATCCCTTATGATTCTACAGTGGAAGTGAGAAATAGATTTAAGGGCCTAAATCTGATAGATAGAGTGCCTGATGAACTATGGAATGAGGTTCGTGACATTGTACAGGAGACAGGGATCAAGACCATCCCCATGGAAAGGAAATGCAAAACAGCAAAATGGCTGTCTGGAGAGGCCTTACAAATAGCTGTGAAAAAAAGAGAGGTGAAAAGCAAAGGAGAAAAGGAAAGATATAAGCATCTGAATGCAGAGTTCCAAGGAATGGCAAGAAGAGACAAGAAAGCCTTCTTCAGTGATCAAGGCAAAGAAATAGAGGAAAACAACAGAATGGAAAGACTAGAGATCTCTTCAAGAAAATTAGAGATACCAAGGGAACATTTCATACAAAGATGGGCTCGATAAAGGACAGAAATGGTCTGGACCTAACAGAAGCAGAAGATATTAAGACAAGGTGGCAAGAATACACGGAAGAACTGTACAAAAAAGATCTTCACGACCCAGATAATCATGATGATGTGATCACTAATCTAGAGCCAGACATCTTGGAATGTGAAGTCAAGTGGGCCTTAGAAAGCATCACTACGAACAAAGCTAGTGGAGGTGATGGGATTCCCATAGAGCTATTTCAAATCCTGAAAGATGATGCTGTGAAAGTGCTGCACTCAATATGCCAGCAAATTTGGAAAACTCAGCAGTGGCCACAGGACTGGAAAAGGTCAGTTTTCATTCCAATCCCAAAGAAAGGCAATGTCGAAGAATGCTCAAACTACCGCACAATTGCACTCATCTCACATGCTAGTAAAGTAATGCTGAAAATTCTCCAAGCCAGGCTTCAGCAATACGTGAACCGTGAACTTCCAGATGTTAAAGCTGGTTTTAGAAAGGCAGAGGAATCAGAGATCAAATTGCCAACACACACTGGATCATGGAAAAAGCAAGAGTGTTCCAGAAAAACATCTATTTCTGCTTGATTGACTATGCCACAGCCTTTGACTGTGTGGATCACAATAAACTGTCGAAAATTCTGAAAGAGATGGGAATACCAGACCACCTGAGCTGCCTCTTGAGAAACCTGTATGCAGGCCAGGAAGCAGCAGTTAGAACTGGACATGGAACAACAGACTGGTTCCAAATAGGAAAAGGAGTACATCAAGGCTGTATATTGTCACCCCGCTTATTGAACTTCTATGTAGAGTACATCATGAGAAATGCTGGACTGGAAAAAACACAAGCTAGAATCAAGATTGCTGGAAGAAATATCAATCACCTGAGATATGCAGATGACACCGCCCTTATGGCAGAAAGTGAAGAGGAACTAAAAAGCCTCTTGATGAAAGTGAAAGAGGAGAGTGAAAAAGTTGGCTTAAAGCTCAACATTCAGAAAACTAAGATCATGGCATCCGGTCCCATCACTTCATGGGAAATAGATGGGGAAACAGTGGAAACAGTGTCAGACTGTATTTTTTTTTTTTTTTGGCTCCAATATCACTGTAGATGGTGATTGCAGCCATGAAATTAAAAGGCACTTACTCCTTGGAAGGAAAGTTATGACCAACCTAGATAGAATATTCAAAAGCAGAGACATTACTTTGCCAACGAATGTCCATCTAGTCAAGGCTATGGTTTTCCAGTGGTCATGTATGGATGTGAGAGTTGGACTGTGAAGAAGTCTGGGTGCCGACAAATTGATGCTTTTGAACTGTGGTGTTGGAGAAGACTGTTGACAGTCCCTTGGACTGCAAGGAGATCCAACCAGTCCATTCTGAAGCAGATCAGTCCTGGGTATTCATTGGAAGGACTGATGCTAAAGCTGAAATTCCAATACTTTGGCCACCTGATGCGAGGAGTTGACTTATTGGGAAAGACTCTGATGCTGGGAGGGATTGGGGGCAGGAGGAGAAGGGGACAACAGAGGATGAGATGGCTGGATGGTATCACCCAGTCGATGGACATGAATTAAGTAAATTCCAGGAGTTGGTGATGGACAGGGAGGCCTGGCATGCTGCACTTCATGGGGTGGCAAAGAGTTGGACACGACTGAGTGACTGAACTGAACTGAATTGAACTGGACTGCAAGGAGATCCAGCTAATCCATCCTAAAGGAAATCAGTCCTGAATACTCATTGAAAGGACTGATGCTGATGCAGAAACTCCAATCCTTTAGCCACTTGATAGTGAAGAGCTGACTCATTTGAAGAGACCCTGATGCTGGGAAAGATTGAAGGCGGGAGGAGAAGGGGACAACAGAGGGTGAGATGGTTGGATGGCACCTCTGATTTAATGGACTTGAACTTGGGGAGATAATGAATGACAGGGAAGCCTGATGTGCTGCAGCCCACGGGGTCACAAAGAATCAGACATGACTTAGTGACTGAACAAGAACGAGCGGCTTTACAATGTTGTGCTAATTTCAATGACCGGTATCTCAGTGACACTCAGTGTTTTGAACTATAAACCAGGAGCACCTGTTCATTCTTTTCTTAAGTTCTCTTGTATGTATGTGGCTTTTAGTTCACAGGCTTTTAATATTCCTCAGAGTTCTTTTAAGTGTTTTATATTGATTATGTATTACATGTTACTATTTTTATTTTTAGGAGATTCGTTACTCAACTACCGAATACAATTCATTTCTGCATGTTGGCATTTATTAAAAAACCCAAGTGAAACACTCACAGCAGCATGTCTTATTGTACCCTCAACCCTGAGCTGGGCCTGCCTGAAACCACCTCTTCATCATCGAAAGGTCCTTTTATTTCTGAACAAGCAATATTGGCCAAAAAATACACACACCTGCATTGGATAAGAGTATTTTCGCCATCTAAAAGATGAACTGAAGTAAAAGATATGGCATTATCAAATCTGCTGGCTCTAGGAAACTCAGCTGCTTGCCTAAATTCTGATGATTTAAGTCACCCCTGAGCTCGACTTCATCCGAGCCACGAGCAGGGGTGAGTGGAGGAGGTTTCTGTCTCACTTCCTCACTGCTCTGGAGCACCGTGTGAGCATTAGTGTCGTCATGCCACACAGCACAGTGATAGTTGGCCTCGTCCTCGGGCTGCAGCCCAGAGATGAGCAGGAGCCCTGCGTTGGTCGAGGCATCTTTGGATCCAGAGAAGTGGCTGGGAACCCCGGAGCCCTGGTGCTTATCCGAGTCTGACTTGAACCTCAGGAGGTACCGGGGAGGGCTCCCTGCCTTCTGCTGATACCAGTATATGGTATAACTGACAACACTGTAGCCACTGCTCAGGGTGCAGGTGAGTCTGGCTGATGCTCCCGGAGACCCAGAGAGGGAGGCCGGCTGAGTCAGCAGAGGCTGGGAGAGGGAACCTGCAGACACAGACACAGGGGAGACGGGGCAGGAGCTGCAGGAAAGAGTCCCAGAGTCTGCGCCCCAGGGGCTGATGAGGCTGGGGGCTGAGCCCTGGTACCCGGGGCCTGTGCCTACCTGTAGAGAGAGAGAAGAACACGAGCAGGAGAGGAGTCCAGGCCATGGTGCTCACAGAACCCTGGTCCCCACAGTGGGCTGGGCTGCCCCAGGCCTGCTTTTCTGCCCCTGTCTCTGCCAGAGGAGGGGCTGAGATGCAAATGAGGGTCCACCCAGGGCCTGCCCAGCCCCTCCCTGAACCCTGGTGCTAGATCTCAGCTCACAGCCCAGACTCACAGGTGGAAGGGGCTTCCTCCTTGGGACCCAGTGGGAGGAAGCACCTCTTGAGACCACACAGGTCCCTGCTCAGGGGAGTCTGCAGCCAAGCGGACACAGGGCTGAGTCCCCCAGGAGCTCAGGCCCGGCCCCAGCCCAGCTGCTGTAGTGAGTGATGCTCCCTGAATGCCGGTGTAGGGTCCCCAGGGCAGCCCTGCAGCGGCCCCCTGTAGGTGACATGTGGAAAAGTATAAGTGGAAAAACACATAGAAAACAAGAGATAAAATTCATGCTTTTTGGCAAGTTATAATACTGGCTCTATTAGAGAAAATATGTAAACAGACTAAACTGCTTTCCAGAGTAAACACATTTCTTGTACTTCTCTGTTGGTTCGGTGGTTAAGAATCTGCCTGCCACTGTAGGGGATGGAGGTTCAAACCCTGGACAGGGAGGACTCCACATGCCACAGAGCACCTGAGCCCTGCAGCCACAGCTGCTGAGCCTGCATCCCAGAGCCCGCGCCCCACGAGGAGAGAAGCCCTTCTTGCCACAACTATGACAGCCCGCTTGCAGCAATGAGACGTGTTTTACCTAATCTCTTTTGAAAGACATGATGTATACACCTTCGGAATATCTACAAAACAAACAGTGGTCCCGTGGTTCCAATAGATCTGCTTTGTGTATTATTACAAAACATGAAGAAAATGTAAATTTTCCTAGTTCTTTGGTAAATCAAACCAGTTATACATGCACCTAATACATTAAACTTAAGATGAAAATTGACGGGGGGGCGGTCCTAAGATGGCAGAGGAATAGGATGGGAAGACCACTGTCTCCCTCACAAATTCCTCAAAAGAACATTTCAACGCTGAGCAAACTCCACAAAACAACTTCTGTAGGCTGGAAGAGGACATCAGGCAACCAGAAAAGCAGACCATTGTCTTCAAAAACAGGTAGGAAAAAATATAAAAGACGAAAAAGGAGACAAAGGAGGTGGGGAGGGAGCTCCGTCCCGGGAAGGGAAGCTGGTCCCGGGAAGGGAATTTTAAGAAGAGAGGTTTCCAAACACCAGGAAACTCTCCCTGCCAAGTCTGTGGCAAGCCTTGGAAACACAGAGGGCAACATAACAGGAAGGAAAAAAAAATAAATAATTAAAACCAAGAGATTACAAGCCCAACAGTAACACCCCCAGCGGATAAGCAGCACAGACGCCTGCATCCGCCATTGGGAAGTGGGGGCAGGGCAGGGACGCGCGGGAGGCGCGGGCTGCAGAGCTTTGCAAGAATCGGGCAGGAACGCCCCACGCGCAACCAGAACGATCTAACTTGGGCTAGCAAATCAGACTGTGGGATAGCTACCACGCGAAAAGCTCGAACCTAAGACACCGCCAGGACCAAGCACAGAACAAAGGGCGGAACGGAAAAAGCCGGCTGCAGACCATCCCCCCCGGGGACAGGCAGCCAGAGCCGCCGTAAGGACTGGGAAGGGGCAATTGCAGACCCAGAGAGACTTCACTTACCAAACTGCAAGCAGGCTTCTTTGCTAAGACTTCTGGGGGTGCTGGACAGTCACCATCTGCATCACAAGGGGTGCCAGTGGTCCACCCAGAAAACTGAGCAGCAGAGGCAGAAAAGGCGACAAGTCGCAGTGATTGCGCTCGCCAAACTCCTGAGCTGCTCGGACCTGGGAAGGGCACAAAGCGCAGTCCCAACCGAATCTGTGCCTCTGAGGGCTACCTGAGCACCAAACCTGAGCAGCTTAGACCAGGGAAGTGCACGCAGCCTAGGGCCGGCCTCAGACAGTTCCCAGCTGAGCATCGTAGAGCCGGAGCGGTTTGTGCGCCTCGAGAAGGGACAGGTCAAGCGGGGCTGAGACACTGTGTGCACACGACAGCGCTGTTTGTTTGCAGCATCCCCCCTCCCCACAGCGACTGAACTAGTGAGCCTAAAAACCAGCATAAAGAAGAAGTTAAACAGAGGGAACCGCCTTGGAAGTGACCCCACACTGCCCACAACATCAGACAAGGGCCAGATATATTTTTACTATTTTTAAAATCATTCCTTTTTTTCCCTTTTTTTTTCTAACTTTTTAAAAATAGTTAAGTCTTCTATTTCTCCTCTAATTTTTATTTCTACAACCTATTATTACTATTCAGAAAAAAAACCGACTCTTTTTTTTTTTTTTTTTTTCCTGGCAAACACCATATATAGTCTTTGGGTGGTTATTGGTGTTTTTTTTTATTTTTAATAATTCTTGTGGCTTTCTTTTTTCTTTTCCTTTTTTCTCTTTTTCCTTCTGCTTCTTTTCTTTAATATTGTATTTTTGAAAATCCAACCTCTACTCTAGATTTTTAATCTTTGCTCTTTGGTTTTTGTTGTTAATTTTGTACATTTAAAAACCCAAACTTCACTACCCAATTTTACCTGAGAGCGAGATTACTGGCTTGACCACTCTCTCCTACTTTGGACTCTCCTTTTTCTCCACCAGGTGGCCTCTGTCTCTTTTCTCCCCATCTCTTCTCTATCCAACTCTGTGAATCTCTGTGTGTTCCAGACAGGGCAGAACACCTAAGGAACTGGTTACTGGCAGGATTTGTCTCTCTCCTTCTCATTCCTCTCTTATCCTCCTGGCCACCTCTGTCTACTTCCTCCCTCCCCTCTTGCCTGTATAACTCCGTAAATACCTCTGAGCAGTCCAGACTACAGAGCACACATAAGGAAGTGACTACTGGCTAGCTTGCTCTCTCCTCTTTTGATCTCACTGCATCTCATTCCAGTCACCTCTAACTACCCCCTCCCACTTCTCTTCTCCTTGTAACTCAGGGAAACTCTCTGAGTGTCTCTCAATGTGGAGAAACTTTTCATCTTTAACCTAGATGTTTTATCATCGGTGCTATATAGATGGAGAAGTCTAGAGGCTACTGTAAAAATAAAACTGAAAACCAGAAGCAGGAGGCTTAAGTCCAAAGCCTGAAAACATCAGAGAACTCCTGAATTCAGGGAACATTAAGCAATAGGAGCTCATCAAATGCCTCCATACCTACACTGAAACCAAGCTCCACCCAAGGACCAACAAGTTCCAGAACAAGACATACCACACAAATTCTCCAGCAACACAGGAACACACCCCTGAGCTTCAATATACAGGCAGCTCAAAGTTACTCCAAAACCTTTGACGTCTCATAACCCATTACTGGTCACTCCACTGCACTCCAGAGAGAAGAAACCCAGCTCCACCCACCAGAACTCCAACACAAGCCTCCCTAACCAGGAAACCTAGACAAGCCACTGATACAACCCCACCCACAGTGAGGAAGCTCCATAATAAAGAGAACTCCACACATTACCAGAATATAAAAAGGCCACCCCAAACGCAGCAATAGAATCAAGATGAAGAGACAGAGGAATACTCAGCAGGTAAAGGAACAGGAGAGTTGCCCACCAAACCAAACAAAAGAGGAAGAGGTAGGGAATCTACCTGAGAAAGAATTCCAAATATTGATAGTGAAAATGATCCAAAATCTTGAAATCAAAATGGAATCACAGATAAATAGCCTAGAGACAAGGATTGAGAAGATGCAAGAAAGGTTTAACAAGGACCTAGAAGAAACAAAAAAGAGTCAATATATAATGAATAATGCAATAAATGAGATCAGAAACACTCTGGAGGCAACAAACAGCAGAATAATGGAGGCAGAAGATAGGATTAGTGAAACAGAAAATAGAATGGTAGAAATAAATGAATTAGAGAGGAAACAAGAAAAACGAATTAAAAGAAATGAGGACAATCTCAGAGACCTCCAGGACAACATGAAACGCTCCAACATTCGAATTATAGGAGTCCCAGAAGAAGAAGACAAAAAGAAAGACCATGAGAAAATCCTTGAGGAGATAATAGTTGAAAACTTCCCTGAAATGGGGAAGGAAATAATCACCCAAGTCCAAGAAACACAGAGAGTTCCAAATAGGATAAACCCAAGGCGAAACACCCCAAGACACATATTAATCAAATTAACAAAGATCAAACACAAAGAACAAATATTAAAAGAAGCAAGGGAAAAACAACAAATAACACACAAGGGGATTCCCATAAGGATTACAGCTGATCTTTCAATAGAAACTCTTCAGGCCAGGAGGGAATGGCAAGACATACTCAACGTGATGAAAGAAAATAACCTACAGCCCAGATTACTGTACCCAGCAAGGATCTCATTCAAATACGAAGGAGAAATCAAAAGCTTTACAGACAATCAAAAGCTGAGAGAATTCAGCACCACCAAACCAGCTCTCCAACAAATTCTAAAGGATATTCTCTAGACAGGAAACACAAAAAGGGTGTATAAACCCGAACCCAAAACAATAAAGTAAATGGTAACAGGGTCATACTTATCAATAATTACCTTAAACGTAAATGGGTTGAATGCCCCAACCAAAAGACAAAGACTGGCCGAATGGATACAAAAACAAGACCCCTCTATATGCTGCTTACAAGAGACCCACCTCAAAACAAGGGACACATACAGACTGAAAGTGAAGGGCTGGAAAAAGATATACCATGCAAATAGAGACCAAAAGAAAGCAGGAGTGGCAATACTCATATCCGATAAAATAGACTTTAAAACAAAGGCTGTGAAAAGAGACAGAGAAGGCCACTACATAATGATCAAAGGATCAATCCAAGAAGAAGATATAACAATGATAAATATATATGTACCCAATATAGGAGCACCACAATATGTAAGACAAATGCTAACAAGTATGAAAGGGGAAATCAACAATTACACAATAATAGTGGGAGACTTTAATACCCCACTCACACCTATGGACAGATCAACTAAACAGAAAATCAACAAAGAAACGCAGACTTTAAATGATACATTAGATCAGTTAGACCTAGTTGATATCTATAGGACATTTCACCCCAAAACAATGAATTTCACTTTTTTCTCAAGTGCTCATGGAACATTCTCCAGGATAGATCACATCCTGGGCCATAAATCTAAACTTGATAAATTCAAAAAATCGAAATCATTCCAAGCATCTTTCTGACCATAATGCATTAAGATTAGATCTCAATTACAGGAGAAAAACTATTAAAAATTCCAACATATGGAGGTTGAACAACACACTTCTAAATAACCAACAAATCACAGAAGAAATCAATAAAGAAATCAAAATATGCATAGAAACGAATGAAAATGAAAACACAACAACCCAAAACCTGTGGGACACTATAAAAGCAGTGCTAAGAGGAAAGTTCATAGCAATACAGGCATACCTCAAGAAACAAGAAAAAAGTCAAATAAGTAACCTAACTCTACACCTAAAGCAACTAGAAAAGGAAGAATTGGAGAACCCCAGAGTTAGTAGAAGAAAAGAAATCTTAAAAATTAGGGCAGAAATAAATGCAAAAGAAACAAAAGAGACCATAGCAAAAATCAACAAAGCCAAAAGCTGGTTCTTTGAAAGGATAAATAAAATTGACAAACCATTAGCCAGACTCATCAAGAAGCAAAGAGAGAAAAATCAAATCCATAAAATTAGAAATGAAAATGGAGAGATCACAACAGACAACACAGAAATACAAACGATCATAAGAGACTACTATCAGCAGTTATATGCCAATAAAATGGACAACGTGGAAGAAATGGACAAATTCTTAGAAAAGTACAACTTTCCAAAACTGAACCAGGAAGAAATAGAAAATCTTAACAGACCCATCACAAGCACGGAAATTGAAACTGTAATTAGAAATCTTCCAGCAAACAAAAGCCCAGGTCCAGACGGCTTCACAGCTGAATTCTACCAAAAATTTTGAGAAGAGCTAACACCTATCCTACTCAAACTCTTCCAGAAAATTGCAGAGGAAGGTAAACTTCCAAACTCATTCTATGAGGCCAACATCACCCTAATACCAAAACCTGACAAAGATACTACAAAAAAAGAAAACTACAGGCCAATATCTCTGATGAACATAGATGCAAAAATCCTCAACAAAATTCTAGCAATCAGAATCCAACAACACATTAAAAAGATCATACACCATGACCAAGTGGGCTTTATCCCAGGGATGCAAGGATTCTTCAATATCCACAAATCAATCAATGTAATTCACCACATTAACAAATTGAAAAATAAAAACCATATGATTATCTCAATAGATGCAGAGAAAGCCTTTGACAAAATTCAACATCCATTTATGATAAAAACTCTCCAGAAAGCAGCAATAGAAGGAACATACCTCAACATAATAAAAGCTATATATGACAAACCCACAGCAAACATTATACTCAAGGGTGAAAAACTGAAAGCATTTCCCCTAAAATCAGAAACAAGACAAGGGTGCCCACTTTCACTGCTACTATTCAACATAGTTCTGGAAGTTTTGGCCACAGCAATCAGATCAGAAAAAGAAATAAAAGGAATCCAAATCGGAAAAGAAGAAGTAAAGCTTTCACTGTTTGCAGATGACATGATCCTCTACATAGAAAACCCTAAAGACTCCACCAGAAAATTACTAGAGCTAATCAATGAATATAGTAAAGTTGCAGGATATAAAGTCAACACACAGAAATCCCTTGCATTCCTATACACTAATAATGAGAAAGTAGAAAAAGAAATTAAGGAAACAATTCCATTCACCATTGCAACGAAAAGAATAAAATACTTAGGAATATACCTACCTAAAGAAACTAAAGACCTATATCGAAAACTATAAAACACTGATGAAAGAAATCAAAGAGGACACTAATAGATGAAGAAATATACCATGTTCATGGATCAGAAGAATCAATATAGTGAAAATGAGTATACTACCCAAAGCAATTTACAAATTCAATGCAATCCCTATCAAGCTACCAGCCATATTTTTCACAGAACTAGAACAAATAATTTCAAGATTTGTATGGAAATACAAAAAACCTCGAATAGCGAAAGCAATCTTGAGAAAGAAGAATGGAACTGGAGGAATCAACTTGCCTGGCTTCAGGCTCTACTACAAAGCCACAGTCATCAAGACAGTATGGTACTGGCACAAAGACAGAAATATAGATCAATGGAACAAAATAGAAAGCCCAGAGATAAATCCACACACATATGGACAGCTTATCTTTGACAATGGAGGCAAGAATATACAACGGAGTAAAGACAATCTCTTTAACAAGTGGTGCTGGGAAAACTGGTTAACCACTTGTAAAAGAATGAAACTAGATCACTTTCTAACACCGCACACAAAAATAAACTCAAAATGGATTAAAGATCTAAATGTAAGACCGGAAACTATAAAACTCCTAGAGGAGAATATAGGCAAAACACTCTCCGACATAAATCACAGCAAGATCCTCTGTGATCTACCTCCCAGAATACTGGAAATAAAAGCAAAAATAAACAAATGGGATCTAATTAAAATTAAAAGCTACTGCACAACAAAGGAAAATATAAGCAAGGTGAAAAGACAGACTTCTGAATGGGAGAAAATAATAGCAAATGAAGCAACTGACAAACAACTATCTCAAAAATATACAAGCAACGTATGCAGCTCAATTCCAGAAAAATAAACGACCCAATCAAAAAAATGGGCCAAAGAACTAAATAGACATTTCTCCAAAGAAGACATACGGATGGCTAACAAACACATGAAAAGATGCTCAACATCACTCAATATTAGAGAAATGCAAATCAAAACCACAATGAGGTACCACTTCACACCAGTCAGAATGTCTGTGATCCAAAAATCTGCAAGCAATAAATGCTGGAGAGGGTGTGGAGAAAAGGGAACCCTCCTACACTGTTGGTGGGAATGCAAACTAGTACAGCCACTTTGGAGAACAGTGTGGAGATTCCTTAAAAATTGCAAATAGAACTGCCTTATGACCCAGCAACCCCACTGCTGGGCATACACACCGAGGAAACCAGAATTGAAAGAGACACGTGTACCCCAATGTTCATCGCAGCACTGTTTATAATAGCCAGGACATGGAAACAACCTAGATGTCCATCAGCAGATGAATGGATAAGAAAGCTGTGGTACATATACACAATGGAGTATTACTCAGCTGTTAAAAAGAATACATTTGAATCAGTTCGGATGAGATAGATGAAACTGGAGCTGATTATACAGAGTGAAGTAA